>NC_082341.1:65299760-65599760 GCF_027477595.1 Haemorhous mexicanus | reverse complement strand
ATTAATGCAAAATAGTGCTTAGGTTAAAAAGAATGGTGTCCTCAAAGTGCTTTTGGCTTAAGAAATCTCCTAAGGTTCATTTCCCTAAGTGAGCATCCCCCCTGCCCTTTCCCAGCTTGTTCCACTGGCCCCCAGTCATATCCTGTTTCTCTATAAATTAGCAACATGCAGAAATGGAAATGACATGTAGCTGTTGTCCAAGTTAATGCTGGTCCCAACCACACTGAGGAATAGTTTTGGGCACAGCCTTGGATAGCATCTGTAAGGGTTCTGCCCCACGCAGGTGTTGGGATGGAGGCTGCCAGGTGATTGTTTCTTGGGATAGAGGTTGCCAGGTGATTGTCCCACACTACCAGTCTAAACATGCTGAACTAACGACCTATGGGAGACTTTTAACTGCATTTCCTGGGAGTTGTGGGAAGAAAGTCCAGGCTTTTGAAACTCCCTGGGAAACATCCATAAATCCCTGTGAATCACAACCATTTTAAAATCCCCTTTCAAATTAGAAGTCATGGGTTTTGTTCAGAAAAAAAAAATAGTGTTTTGGAAAGCACAAATGAATTAGCTTGTAAACAAAAGTATCCTGACAGTGACTGACAAGTGCCCATGTTTTTCTGTACTTGGGCCAGCCCAAGACAAATCGGGTCAGAGCTGGGCTTGAGATGGGGATGTGTTGGCTCTACAGGCATCTCTGCATTTGGTGTTGTTGGTCTGTTTAATGCCGCAGACCCATCCTGAGATTTCCTGTCTTTTACCTCAAAGACCAGTTGAATCATACTGGATTATTTCCTTCCACATGCCTAGAATATTGTCTTGTATTTTTGGGGGGATTTTATTATTACTTTAATTCTTGCCTTTTTCAGGATTGTGGAGCTTAGCGTAACCCCATCATAGCTATGGAGATGAATTTGCCCTCAGATAATTTTATCCACCAGGAGAGGAGATTTCAGCATGCTTGGTTTCTCAGGCAGTCGTAATTTGCTATTGCTTGGCAGTGGGGAATCAGCAGAGAGTGAACAAATCCCCTCTCGTTCTCCCTCTTACTCAAAATTCAACATGTCCTGTCCTCAATTTTTCTGATTTACAGTGTTCCTGTGGAATATGCAGTTCAGGACAATTGAAAAATCATAAACCAGAGAACATACTTCTTTCAAGCAGGTATCACTTTTCAGCATTGTTTTTCCTTCCTAGGTTTTCAGTCGTTCCCCTCCTTCCCACTCTCTGCCACCCCTAAAACTTTCCTAATAAGTGTTACTTAATTCATTGTTGTGAAATGGGTTGTCTGTTTAATATTCCCAGACCTCAGCAGCCATCTTAGAATTTCTGTAGTTTCTGTTATCACTGTGTCAGGAGTGAGACTTAACTCTCAAAGAATTTCGGGAGATGTTGAGAAAGGAGTGAGGTGAGAGTAAAGCTGCTACATATATAAAATATCTATAATACACTATACACAGTACATTATGTATATAAAAATATACTATGCTGACCTATTTTCTAATTTTTTTTCCTTAGATGCAGGCTGACACGTTTCAGCTGTCCTTTTCTCTTGCTAATTTAACAAACTTGATGCCTTTCAGATGTGGGTCGGTCGGTGAAGCAGATTGTTGCCACAATTCAGTCCTGCTTCTCCTTTCTCCACTCCTGGCTTCACAGTCGTACCTTCCTTGCACTGTCATCCCTCTTGCTTTTCGTAGGAGGCTCTGTTGAAGTGTTTGCTTTTGCTGAGCTCAGTGAGTTGAAGGTGGTGCTGGGCTGTCACAGAGGGAGCAGCATGAGGAGGTTGGGAGAGGGGGCTAGACGGGAAGGAGAGGAGCAGGAGGGCTGGAAGAAACAGAGCTGGCTGTTTGTCATAGTCTTAACTACCCCTGCCAGTGGGTCTGTGCAAAGCCGGCTGAAAGGATTTGCCCAGGGATACGGGGAGGAGGCCAAGTCCGTGTGTCCGTGCCCTGACCCACCTACCTTGGTGGTGTGGAGTCCATCACCAGTCAGTGGAGCCCTGCTCCCCCTGGGCCCCCTCTGAGGGGATGTTGCCCCACCGTGACAAAGGCGTTGGCTCTGCAGGGAATCTGCAGCCAAGCCCTTACATTTTGGAGCAGTGCTTGGCACGTTCCTGATTCGCCGTGAAAGGAAAAGCCGCTGCTGCTTTTTGTTTCAATTTCATGTGCCTCGGGAACATATGCGTGTCTGCGTTCTCAGAGCCATTACCTTCAGAAAATATCACTCCACTTATAAAATAGCACTTTTAAAACTGATTCAGATACTTCTAATGACTTGTAACTTGGGTGCCAAATGGAATAGGTAGAGCAGGATATTTTTCATCAAGTTCTTGTTAAAAAGAATGTAAAAAACATTAATTGATACATAGTCATAAAGATCTGGGCCTCCAGTTATTCCTGGAGCCCTTAGGGTGAAATTAACCCTCAAGCAGAGGCTCTTTTAAGGCTTTTACAGCATGCCAGTCCCATGGGGGGGGATCTGAATAAAGACGCATTATGGAACAATTTTGCTGTATAATTTTCAAGTTTAGTGTCTGCTGTTTCTTTTCAGTGTTTACCTGCCTTATGATCCTGCAGTACATATACTGATCCCTAATCTTAGATTGAGAGTTCTAATATAAAGCCACATTAATAAATTTGTCAACTTGATAAAAAACTGACCCACAATAAAGCAATACTTAATGTTGAGTATATATAGTCTATAAATGTTTATTATCTACTTATTATAGAGGAACCTGAGATTAGTCTGGTAGCTATATGCCATAAAGTATAATTATACAGATATAGACATCAAATCATGTGTATAGATGTGAGCATATATTATTTTTAAGCATTGTTAGGAAAAGTCAGAGGAGAGAATAGGGTCAAGAATTCCACCCGTTTTTCTCAGTCACACACTGAGTAAGCATGCTCTCTGTCCAGACAAAAGAAAATATTGCCATGAGTTAATAACACATTTCTGACTGAAGAATGTAACTTCAGAACAAGAATTGCTGCTTGTGCTTTCTTATACTGCTCCCTGTGATTTGATGCAACTTTTCTTCTGTATGTTTTCTTTAATTTTTATGTTTTATGTGAAGGCTGAACACACTGAATTTGTTTGTAATTTGGAATTTAAAGCAAGGCTCTTTGTTAAAAGCCCAGAGGAAGTTTCCATATGACTTATGGGCCATTTGGGCTCAATTGAATTTAATGGGTTTCAGCTGCACCTCCACAATGGCTTTGAAGGAAGTGAAGGGAGATCTATAGGTTTTAATTGCTCAAGACTGGCTTGTTTCTCTTGAAAAGGCTGTTTGCAAGAAGCAGGTTGGGCGTATTAAAGTATATATCCTCAAAGGGATGAAGGAACTGCCGTTTGAGGAAGGGGCTAGGATGAAAATAGCTTTAAGAGTTACCCGGGAGCTGAACTAGGCAATCTGAATTGGTCCATGAGAAGTTCTTGTTTGTTTGCTTAAAAATAATCAAATAATTGGAGGGCAGGGCAAAGCCAAAGTTCCTTTATAGTCCTTTCAAGAAAGGAACGGAGATCTTGGAACTGACAAGATAAATTAGGCTGAGACCAAAAGAGAAACCCAAACAGATAGTCCCCTTGGCCTCTCTCGTGCTGGCTGACAGACATGAGTGTTTGAGTCAGCAGGTGAACCATGACTTCTAAGACCAGTGGTTTGTTTATGCTTCCACTGTACAAAGCTTTCCAGTGGAACAGACCAAACCTAACTGGGCAAGTTTCCATGTCAGTTGCACATTTCCTTTTGCATGTGCAGAGCCAACTGGCCTTAGAGATTGTTGTTACTAAGTTTGTTAGGATTACCCCTGGCTTCACATTAGGAGGTGTCTGACCCACAAGAATCTCCCGTGACCCTGTTTTCCAGGCAGGCAGGAGAACATGTGAAATGCAAAGTTAGGAATATAAAGGAGCTACTGTCTTACTCAAGATAGGCCGAGAGACCACATTACAGGAAGTTAACCTTTGGTGTACTCTGTCATTTTGTCCAGCATCATACAGGCAAGTAGGAAGGGGACATTCTCCTGAGATACACAGCAGATGAATGCCAGATGGTACTGTCATAATACACAAAAAATAGCTAAATACCTACCGGTTGTGTTCAATACAAATGGAACATTTTTCTTTTTCTGAATCCTGCAGGGCAGAACTCAGACAAGCATCTTAATGCAAACATCGCAGTAACTGAAATGTGAAGCTGGAAATCCAGAGAATTCTCCAAAAGCTTTAAGTAGCTTTTTAGGCTTCATTCATGTTGGGCCTAATGGATCCTCAAAGGGGAGAATGGTTTATCAAAGACAAGCATTTTAAGTACCTGGTGTTTATGTGGTAGGTAAATGGGCGTTTGTTACATTTGAATTGTTTCTGAATACGCAGAGAAAAATCTCAGGCCACCATCAGCAGCAGCAGTACAGTGAGGCAGCAGTGCCTAGCTGGGGGCAAAAGTGTTTTCTTTTCCCATGTTAAAGTATGTTCGTTTTAATTTCCATGAAAATTATAAGAATAAAAATATGCTGCCCTTTAGGGGAATGGCATTTTGCTAAATACCATGCATTGCTACAAACCTTAGATGTGAAGGGCCACATGCAAACATTTACATAGAAGAACTTTATGGATGTGTAGCTGGGTCTCAGTCTTGCAGGAAAAAATATTTCTGACAGCCTGGCTCTTTCAAGCTATGACATTTATTGCCTGCAGATAGAGGCCGAGTAGGTAGGTGTGATGTTGTGACAGAAATTGAATGGTTAGCTCTGCCTTTCATTTCTTGTCCTTAAATCCTCTTCACCTGGCATTATGTAGCCTGTTTGCCTAATATGTGAGTTTGCTATTAGCAATGCACTTACACATGCATGCCTCAGTCATTATTGTCCAGCATTCTGGCCTATTCAAGAATAGAGAAGTCTTCCTCTAAGCTTTCCAGAAATGCTGCTAAAGTTTGTCTGTTCGATTTCTTTGGTGGTTGCATCTTCTTTCATTAACTAGGGTAGCTGGTGTTGAAAACCAAACAGAAGGTAATGACAGACCACAGCAAGCTGTCTGTTGCTGCAGATGGAGGATACCTCTAGGATTTGGGTCAGAAAACACTTGGCAAGCATCCCTCTGAATTCTTCTTGTCACATGTTGAAGAAGTCTGCTTAGTGGCAGGGGTGAAGAAGGAAGCAGAAATCTTAAAATGGCTGCAATACGAATTTTTTTTTTTGTTGTTTTATTTTTGTTCAGCATCGGAGCTATTTACAGCGTTTCTTGCCAATTCATTCATACAGTTGCTGTTATGGGTTTTTCCTGATTCTCTGCTTTCGGGACCTCCCCCCACCCCATGATCCCATTTAAGTTTGCAGCGGCAGGAAAAACAGGAGTAACTTATTCCCCCTTTTAGAACGGGACCTTGCAGAGGTACTCTAAGAAGCCATTTGTTTTCTTTAAGCATAGCTCAGCTTCGAGCAGGCGCTCACACACATTCTGATGGTTTCCACTTGAAATTCTTCATCTAATCCAAATAGTTCCCAGCCTTGACTGTGGAACTGTGAAGGGGCTCCCCCGACCCCCGGCTCCGCCGGCCGGCGTGAGCGGCTCGGGCCGGGACAGGCCGCGCTCACTGATGGCAAATACACCTCCGAAAGCTCCAAACCTTTCTATGCTGCTTGTGAGAAGAAGCAGAGTGAAGTCTGAGGGAAGCCTTGGTCCCTTTGGAGACTCTGCCACACACTCCGCTGCCTTGGGCAGAGTAAGTTTGAGGTTTGCAAGGCAGGTGTATTTAGAGATGGCAGTCGGGGAGATGAACGCGGCCTGGAGGGGAAGCAGGAGTGAATTGCACCATTAAACTGTCTGTACCCTCTTCCTTACTCTGCCCCTGTAAACTAGCACATCGTATTGTTTATAGCTCTTCAGCCCAGCCTTTGAAACAAGCTTTTAACAAATGCCTCTTTCTTTTCCTCTTCTAGGGCATGCCGGAGTTATGTAAGGCTCTGGAGAGAGGGATGGTGGCAGAGCTCTTGGGCCTACTGCGCTGCTGTAACTATTGCCTTACAGCCTCTTCTGGCCAGGAACTCTCTTCCCTAGGGAATGTTAGAAACTGCCAATGACCCAACACCTCCCCTTCCCAAGAAATAGTCCCTTGGTACAGCTGAAGCTGCTGTGGCTGTAGGCAGGGGAAGAAGATGCTGCAGGCATGAGGCTGGCCTGGAAGGAATGGCCATAGAGGTAGGAAAACGTCCACATTTCTTTCCAGGTCCTGGAGATGCTGAGATTGTATTCCCTTAACTCTGTCACATTGCTTTATCTTTGTGGGGTCCTGCAAATTTATTGATCACAATGCAGTATACCAGCAGCTTTTTCTGTATTTAACCAGTAGGAATAATTTTGCTGCTATACCTCCTTTGTCTGTATATCATCTGGAGAAGTACTTGTTGTGTATATACATGTAGACCAGATTTCTTTATTTGTATTGCCATACCAGTTGTGTTGCTCATTGTTCCACAGGCTTACATTAGGCTCTATAGAGGTGCAAAATCATAACACTTCAGAAAGGCACATTTAAGTAGATCATATCTGTTTATTTTGTTAGGGGGGGAAGGAAGTTTTCTTTCATGTTTTCAATAATACATATTATTTTTGTGTCTCAAAACCATGCAAAAGGGAAAAAAACCCCCCGCGATAAACATAACAAATGAAAAGACACAAAGAGTTTTGCCCAAGAAGCTCACAAATTAAATTTAAACTGAGATGGTAAAACAGATTAACACACAGAAGAGAGGCAGTAGGGTAAGAAAGGACAAGAAATAAGATTATTTGCAGTCCATGCTGTATACCCTAATACACTCCTTGTGCCCTGCTCTATCCCCAGATGCTGCAGAGAAATGGCCAAATATTAGCTCCCAGGGGCAGAGAACTGTCAGCTCCCAGGGGCAGAGAACTGTCTGCGTGATGCTTGTTTTTATAGTGCCTAGTTCAATGGGACCCTCATCCCCATTTGGGGTCCCAGAGTCCTGTAGCAATACAAATAACACCCACAAAGCAGTAGCAGTAAGATCCCTTGGCCCAGCGCCTTTCTCAGTGCTATATCCAAGCCTAACCTAAGAAAAGGGAAGGATTATGCAGCTTGTAGGAATGTAACCATTTCTTTAGGTGTTTGTTCTTACTTTTTGAAGTTTGCTCATCCCTTTCAGAAAGGATGTTTTGGTCTGAAATTAAATTTGATATTAACACTGTCCAGCTCATTGTTTGATGCTTAGTGATATCTGGAATGTTTGGCTCTGACTATGTAAAGGTAGGAATACCAGGAAAGAGAACCATATATTACCTGGGCATAGTTTGTAACCCAACTCCTGACAAGGAAGTGGGAACACAACAGATTTTGTTTTTTATAAGATCACAGTAGTTCTCAAGAGTTAATTTCACAGAAACTCTGATCCTTGCAAAAGAGGCATCAGAAAACACTGACCAAAGGTTTTGCTTCTGATGGCTGAGGTGAAGCCCAGGTTTGAAACTGCTGCTGCCTGCATTGCTGAATCCCAGTAGGTCCAGGTCTGTTATGGCAGAATTTGCCAGGGTCAAGGAGGTCAGTAACCTCATGGTCTATGAGATGTATGGTCTGCTCCATCAGGATTAGTGTGTGCAGTTGGCTCCAATTCGCTGTTCTCCAAAATTAAGAATAACCTGGAAAAGTCAAACTGTGTTTAGAGCTTAGTTTTACACATGATCTGAGCCAGCAATCATGCTTCAGACACGCATCTAACATATTCTGGCTGCACTGTGAGGTGTTAAAGTTTAGCTGGAAAAGAGCTTAAATGCTGCTGCTTCACTGGTTTGGGCCCCACACCGTCCATCTTTCTCCACTCCTTTACCTGGAATTAATCCTTTAAGTCTGGCTCCCTCCAGAAACATGAGCTCTCATGCAGCTGGTAATTCTTATATGTGCAAGTAATGCGGATTTGGATCAAGAAGACATGGTCAGAGTTTGTCTAATTAACTTCCTATCACTATAGCCAAGCCAGAAATTTAAGGTACAGTAACTCATTTTATAGTCACTCTATCTGGCACTGAATATAGATTGGAAAAATTCTTTGCTTAAGCAAGAAGTGTGGTAATATTGTTATGCTATATAAAAGTGCTCTTTAAAAATAAATTATATTCTCATGAGTGTGAGAAGCACATATCCCCTACCACAACCAGACCTGACACAACCAAGTCTTCTCCTTACCCAGAACTGCTAAATTGTTCCATGAAGAGAAAAACCAGCCAATGAGCTGTATCTTAGTCTTTTTGTTTGGTTGGATTTTTTGTTGTTTGGGGTTTTTTTGTTTTGGTTTAGTTTGGGTTTTTGTAACCCCTGAAGTATTTGGTGTTGAGTCCTCAGAAAGGCTAGATAAAGCATTAGCTGTAGGTAGAAAAACACATTAGGAACAACACCAGTTCATCAGGGGTGTGCATGCACATCTCCCAGGGCTAAACCTAGCCTTTGTATCAAAAAAGGGTCCCAAATATTTAGGACAGAAATATTCACTCCACTTGTAAGTGCTCTTTTTCTTCTGAGTTTTCCTCTCAGCTTCCAAAAGCTGCCCCTTAAATGCCACTTGTGAATGGAGAAAATTATGCACTTTCAAATTCTCTCCTGGGGACTGAGGGCTCATATCTCTCTCTCTCACACTGATACTGTAATTTCACACTATTTTTTTGCCAGCAGTTGAGCCTTTCCTCATTGTATATGACAGGCATGTTTCATTTTCATTAGGGCTTTTATACTTGGAGAGGCCTGATGAGCAGGGGAAGGGAAGTGACTGGATGGAAGCATTGCCACCTGAAGGGAAGCAGTCACAGGAGGTGGGGGGGGGCTCTGCTGTGTCCCAAATAGTGCTACTCTTGTACTCTGCACTACTGCCCTCCCTCAGGTGATGCAGGGCTTTGCTGCCACTGAAGCTTCCAGTGGGACCATGGCCTTTTCAACTGCTGTGGCAAAGCATTGAGGACACACGGGGGAAAAACTGCTTAAGCTAACAAAAAGTGCACTGTGTTACTTGTTGGATGGAAACTAAGCTAACCTACGTAGGGGTGAGGCTCTCTGATTTAGAATTTGCAGCAGCTAGAAGCTAGTACTTTGTATCTGTGTAATGCCATGTCCCAGCTGTGGTTAATTGCCACCCAAAAATCAAAACTTTCTGGGCTGATCATTATCAAAGAAAAGCTCACTCATTATTAGTCTTGTGTTTCACCAGGAGAAGGGCAAGACCTGGAACCCTCTGTGGGAGAGAGGACAGGAATGCTGCTTGCTGGATTTTGTAACCTGACTTAACATGGCTGAACATTTAACATGTTGAGGAATACTTTGATAACTACATGAAGAGTACTTCTTTCCATGCCTGCAGATGGGGTGAGCTCTCAGACACTTGTATCCCTACCGGGTTGTGCAGTCTGGATCTGTTATCTGGGTACCGCTCTGGGACTTCAACTTTTGTGAGTCAATTGCTTGTGGAACTGGCCATACAGTAGGAAGGAAATGGAATTAAAAATTTGTCTGATAAGAGAATATTTTCTTTTTGTTAAGAACCACCCCAGACCTGTAAGGTTGTTACGTAGCAAATTCAGCATACACAGCTCAGGTGTTGAATACCCAAAGGATACTTCCCTCTGGATGTCTTGCTGATAACAGAGCAGCATCAGAAGTATTAAATGGATTCTCTGAGCACAACAAAAATGGGTATCTGTAAGCAATGTCCTATAAACTCTGTGTTTCTGAAATGCAGCCCAAACTGTGGGGATGCAATCAAACTTCCTTTATATGAAACCTTCATGTACTGTCCCAATTCTTTTCTTTCTTCATTCCCACCTTCCTGCCCCTTGGCATTCATTCACACTGGCATTATTAGAGTAGTCTCTGAAGCTGGCCCAAGAAGTCCTACATATTATTTACATCACAACAGAGCTGGGAGGCATCAGACAGCGCTGGGGGTCAGTTGTGCCAGCTGCTATTCAGCCTTTAAGTACCAAGGTATTCCCTGACCCAAAGAGATTTCTATCTTGAATTTTAACAGGTGGACCAGAGGGAGATGATTGTTTCCCTGATGCTTCAGACTCTAAATTCAAGTTGGTGTGAGTAGCAGTCTTAAGGGAAACCTCCTCTTCTCTTGTAGGAGTAACAGCACAAAGCTGCCAAATTGAGATACCCTGAGATCATCCCTAGCTGGTGGCACAGAAACCACAGCAGTCAACCAGTGGCATGTAACACACACCAGACAAGGATAAAGTGAACACGGAGATATCACAAATTTATTGTGGGTCCAGCCTAATGCTCCTATTCAGAGCATGTAGGTATTTCCACCTCAAAAGAAGAGAAAACAATTCCTGCAAGTCCTTCAGAATAAATCAGATTTTAAAAATCTTTTCACTGAAAAAACCCCCAAAACCAAACTAAAAAACTTTAAACTATTTATGGCCACTTTAGAAAGTGACTGTGTAAGTATACAAAACACTGGAGACCATCATATGCTAATCTGAGCTTAACAAAACACATAACATTACCAAGTGTAATTATACAGTCCAGCTATTAGTAGTTTTACCTCTGGCTGTTCTCCATCCTGCTTTCAAGCTACATCCTTTCCTTTCATCTTATTCTACACCACATGAAACAGGTGAGCTGTTCCCTTTATATAGCTCAGGGCTCCAGTCACATGGCTCTCAAAGCTTGGTATCTTCATTTAATCAGTTAAAAGAATCGAAATAATCAGAGATCTTTCATGGACTCCATGCCAAATTTTAATTCTGTTAAGCATTCAAAGCTCACCAAGTTAAAAAAAAAATCAAGAAAAAATTAATTAATTTTTCCTAGGAATATCTGCTTTGAAAAGCTGCCCTGGAGGGTACATTTGTAGTTTAGAATATCTTTCACAAATCACCCATATATCACTGCTAGCAAGTTGCACAAAAAGACATCTCCAATGCTTTTTATTGTCAAGGCAACACTGTGGTTTTTGCATCCCATTTGTTCATGCATAGATAGTAACAGCATCTACTTTTTATCTGATCCATTTGAATTTTTATCTTGACTTCAACCACTACTGATTTCTTACAGGAGAGTGCAAATTGTTTAGGGTTATCTTCACCAGTAACAACTTCTGACAGCAAGAGATGGCGATACTAGCCCTAAAATGTCTGTGTTTGTTACCTTGGATTAGATGTCAGTGCCAAAGACTTAAACTGGATAGAGCATTAATTTTAAGGTTTAGGGTCCTTGAATGTGTGGGTGAGAACTAGTGGATTATTTTTAAGGGGTCTGTGAAAGGTAACTCAGATAAGGCAGACTCATGACAATGGGTTTAAACTGGCTTGAAAGGAGCCTGAAGCACCCCTTGAAAATGCTGTGGGGATTGTAAACTGGAAAAGATTAGATCCCTGGGGCTATGCTATCTGCTCTGATTTAGGAGCTTGGGTCCTTATTATCTGTTGTGCCATTCTTTCTCGAGTGCAAGATTAACCCCACATTCTTGCATAGGGGTCCTCTTTCCACCTAGGCCATCTGACCCCAGAGAGTGCAGATGTTGCCCCTTCAGGCAAACAGCAGTTCTCTTTTCTCTTTCTCTCCATCATATGCTTTTCTTCACAGCATCAGCTGATATGTTGCTGGTGGGTAAGTGACTGTCATGACACATCACAGGTTTCAGGATTAGGCCTCTGAGAAACTGCAACTGTACCTTGTAGATAAGTCAAATATTTCCTGACCTTCCTATATTCCCAGGAACAAAACTGGGAAGACATCCTACTGCATTTGTTTTGAGATGTGTGTTGGTTTTAGCAATGAAGGAACATTGAGAAGTCTGTTAGTATGAAAATAAATACAATGTGTGTGCATGTTTGGTTAAGACAAAGAGCTGTATTTTCCAAACAGAGATGTATGAAGTGATAGTTTTGCTGTGAGTCCATCTGCTCTGTGGAGTCAACCTCCTGCCATGGACATCACTGTTGTGTTCGTTTGCTAAAGACCTCTGAAGAGCAGCCGGTCCGACCTCTTGCTCCAGACAGGGTAGACTTTAAAATTAGGTCACATTACTCAAGGCTGTGTCAGTCAGGCTTTGGAAACTCCATCCTCTGCTCAGACTTTGCAGTGGTGAAAATTTTTACTTTCATGTATTTTTCTCCCTTTGTATCTCAACAAGATTTCATGTATTTTTCTCCCTTTGTATCTCAACAAGATTTCTCTGGTGGCAGCTTGTGCCTATCACCTTTCCCTGTGCACCTCCAAGCAGAGCCTGGCCCTGCCTTCCACATACTCTCCCATTTGGGAGGTGGAGGCTGCAGAATGATCCCCCTTCATCCATCTCTTCTGCAGGCTGAATGGGCCCATCTCTCTCTGCCTTCCCTCCTCCACCCTGTGCTCCAACCCCCTCACCATCTTGGTGTCCCTCCACTGGACTCGCTCCATGATATCCATGCCTGCCTTATACTGAGGAGCCAAGGTGGGTCACAGTGTTCCCAAATCAAGCTCATAAGCCCTGAATATGAAGGAGTAATCCCTTCCCCAACCTGCTGGCTACATGCTTTCTGCAACAGCCCCGTGTTTGGGGTTGAGTCACAAGGAAGAGGTGGAGGTAAGCATGGGTTAAGGATGGATATGCTGTAGGGCACTGAGGTAACGCTGCTGCACACACTCCCATCACAAGTAGGATGGCATGGTTTCGACAAACAGGGTGTCTGCTCACAGCTTTGTGCCCCACCCTGCTGCTCAGACAGACAAATGCTGGTGAATCACTATAATTCAAAAAGAGTGTAGTTTGCTTTCAATTGCCACAGCTGTGAGCTGCAGTGCTCAGATGATTCACAGAGGGTTCAGCCTTCCAGGCCCAGGGGCTGGGGAGGCCACTGGTTGCAATGCCAGACATTGCAACTTCATCTGTGTTTGAGGGGCCTTAGATGCACTGAGGGAGTTGGTGGGATTTGAATTGAAACCACAGTGGTTATTCCTTTCTGTCCTTCTTTTCTGTTTCTCTACATTCACTATGGAAGCTGCCGGGAGGTGTTAACTGTTTCATTTGCTATTTTATTATTGGATTTGGCTGGAGAACTGTTGTGGAGAATTGTGTGGAGGGGAGGTCTTCCTCTATTCCTGGTTCAACTTTCAAAATGTATCAAGGTCACCAAAGAATGGGCAAATTTCTTTGTCAAGCTGTAGACATATTTCACATGGGTCATGAGAAGAACTCCAACCTTAACACTACCACCACCAACAGTCTTACAAGAGCTGTGAACTATTTGGCAAAGGAAACCGGCAGTTTTGTAACCAAAATCCAATTTTGCAGGAGAGTTAGCTTTGTGCCTTTTTTTTGGATACTGTTTTGCTGTTGTGAAAAGCAATACATATGGAGACCCATTAGAGCCTAAGGCTATTGTTGATGCAGTCTTGACTCATTCTTGGCACTCCTTTACCTTCCTTTGATAGCTCAGTTGGTAGAGCGGAGGACTGTAGGCTGTCTCTGTAAAGTAATCCTTAGGTCGCTGGTTCAACTCCGGCTCAAAGGAAAGATTTTTGAGGTTTGTTTTCTGTTTTGTCTTTCACTTTTTTCCCAGAGTTTACACCTTTGTAGAACATCCCCTTCCAACCACTCTATACCCTGTGAGAAATTTAGTCTGTTTTCCTTGTCTGATTCAGATGGTTGTTACAGCTCTGGTGCTGTGATCATTGTTACCTCTCTATGAACCATTCATTTAGGAGTTGGACTCAGTGATCCTCGTGGGTCCCTTCCTACTCAGAATATTCAGTGAAATCTAGCTAATCAGTTGATGGCCATCATAAGAGATTCTGTTCCTGCAGAAGCTCAAAACCTACAGACCCTTGAGAATTGGAGCAGACACGTGGTGCAGAGCTTGCAAACCTTCTTTTACCTGAGTGCAGTGTGGAAAATGGGGGCAGGTCCAATTATTGGAGCACCCTTATTGCTGGTTTCACCCCTTTTCCTATTTCATTCTTTCATCTTGAAGTTCTGAGGCTTTGAGTAGGGCAGCGGGGAGCTAAGAGAGCTGGGGAATAAAAATGGGAACAATAAGATCATTCAGGTCCTGATCCCTGTCTGAGACAGTGACTACATGTGACAATGATCATTGGCCTTCTGAAAGGGTTATGAATACCATTGGGCACACTGTCCTGAGGTATATAATTTCCAAGAACTGTCCATTTCAATGGAGAATTGTAAAGGCTGGGGTTGGTACAATGGAAATGGTTAAGAAAGAGTGCTAAGAAAGGATACCAGAGGCCAGGTTAAGAAGGCATTTTAAGGACTCATTCATACAGAAACTTTCAGAGAATAGAAAACAGGGCACTGCTACCTGTTAAAATTTTGTTTCACACAGGAAACTGACTCACTTTCACAAGACACAATGAGTTCTGAGATGTCTGTAAGAAGCTTTATTAAAGAAAAGATTAGAGGGTTTTATATGTTTACATTAGACGAGATGACATTAGGGATCTAAATCCCAAAGCTCATGCAAAGCTTCTCATGCAAAGCATCTCCTCATGCAAAGTGCAGTGCTAAGCTGAACAAAGGTAGAAGGAGGTGGCAATTTTGTTCAGTTGCTTACCTTTCATTGTGCTTAGTAAAAAATATTTGCTAGTAGTTGGAGCCAAATACATCAAGAAACCAGCTAGAATGAATAATCAAGCGATTATATGTAGTTCCAATATTCTAAAAGGTTGGATTTTTTTTTTACTAATTAGCGTCAGATCAATGACCATCGATCATAGTACAACACTGGTTTCCTTTGTCCTTCCAAATCCAGCTGCATTAATTCCCCTTCAGCTTGCAAAGCAGTACAGACTTACAGCCTCATAACCGTAATGAGTTTTCGGCACAGGGAGGCACAGGACAGGAGGAGGCAGTTCTGCCTCTCCTCCCAGCAACAAAACTGGCTCGCCAGGCCCTGGGGGTGGGCAGGTCATTCCTTTATTCCTTCATAGGTCCTCCCACAGCAGGATGGGGTTGTAAAAGCAGGGGTGAGAGAGGCAAACAGATTCCTTTGCTGTCCTGATAGGACTCCTAGGGAGGTGGATGCACAGCAGCATTGTTTGCAGTGGGAATCTGGCTGTCAATTTATATGAGGAGGCAGAGAGGGGTATGAGCCTGGGTGATGCCACAGGAGGAACTCAGGTATATTTGTAACTAACCTGGATTAGAAATCTGTCCCAAGGCACCTGGGACAGATTTTCTCCCTACAATGTGCCTCTGGTCTTGGTGAGCAAAGTGGAAACCTTTCTGTGATTCATGCCTTTAATTGCTACAATAAGCCTGAAAGCTGCCAATAATCATGCCATGTAAATCCTTGTACTCATGTCATGGAAGAGACCAATGCTTTCCCTGAGATTGGGGAATGTCAGTGACTGATGGGCAGTTTGGCTGCCTCACAGGTATTTTGTTGATGTGCAGATCTTTCCTGACTTAATATTTCAGTCTGGGTTGCACAAGGTATGACTGAAACAGAGATGAAGGGAGAAAGGATTAGTTAGAAGTAGGTTTTAATTGCAAATGGTGTTCTTTTTTCTGTGGTTGAAGAGGGTGAATTGTTCCAGTGTGGATTCACTCTCATATTGTTGCACACCAGTGGGCAGCTGATGCTTGTGGAGAATACCACCTGATGTGGTTAGCTTCTGTTATCCCATGGCTGCTTCATTGCCTGCTATTTCAGCTGCCAGTGCTGCCCCCATACCGATGCAGTGACAACACTGACTCTGTCTCTTTCTCTTCAACAACATCCACACCAGGTAATTTTATAAAGTAAGTTCCATCAATTGAAGCCATCAATCCAGAAATGTGAATTTAAATAAAGTCCTGGTGTTTTTCTCACACATGTGTGATGGGAAGCATTTAAAAATTGCATTGTCTTTTTTGATTATGAGCTTCAGCTTTTCCTTTAATCTTGAACAAGCTTCCCCTCACAGCAAAACACCTCTGATTCATCAGACATTGTGAAGGTTGCTGTGTTCTTGTCTGAGGAATGGCACTCCACAGGTCAGACCTCTGAAACAAAGATGTAACCAGCTGGGGACATGATAGACCAGTAGTAGTGCACTCCCATTAGACAAGTTAGAGTTTCTTATCAGTGGGATGAGTGGGACTTTCCTTCCCTAAACACTTTTCATTTTGTCTTCTTGTCTCACCTCTTGTCCCTAATCAAACCTTTAACCCATCACCTAGTTTAGAAGCAGCACACCCACACCGCTTAGTGAAGAAATTGAAGCTCACACAGTTGGCATAAACATGTTGCAAAATATCTGTACTTTCTCCCCCAAGGAAAGAGCAATGCTTGCACTCCCCCCCTCCAGGGCAGCTTGGTGAGTTGGGTCCAGTTGTCTGCACCCACAAGTCCTCTTACATGGGTGTTTTGCACCTTTGCAAAGCAGTGTTCCATGGTTTGTGGCTGGTCTCCTCTGTGCTCATCCTGAAAGTAACTTTTCATTAAAAATTAAAAGGGCAGTTTTGGCACTGGCATAACTCCAGGTTCTCAGTTGTACTTGAATTGAATGACTTTGTGTATCTTGAACTTTGTTTTGATTTTCCAATACAAATGAATCCCAGCTTCTCTCTAGACACCTGTTTTCACCTGGTTGCACCAAAGCTCTGTTGCAGGGATTGCTTATTCAGACACAATGTGAAACTACTGAGCAAAGCAGGGTCTGCTTAGGGAAATTTGATTAAAGAAATTTCAGAGAAGGTTTGGTAGTCTCCAAATTTTGGATGTAAGCTGCATGCTCTGATATCGGGTTTCAGCCCAGAAATGTAGTGCTGCATCAGTGATAGGACTGAAGCCTTAATTTTGGACTGAGCCCACTGCTTTCCTTTGAGCACTGTAACATTTTTCTGCTGTCATTGCTCTCTTGCAGCCACCTGTTGCCTCTGGTCATGCAGATTTAGATAAAGCTCTCTGTACAGGGTCATATCTTTGTAAAGTTTTTTATTATGGCAAGGAAAACATGGTCCTTATTCCTGTCTGGAATAATAATAATATAAATCAATAGCAACAACTGCACAATTCCCTTACAGCTCTTAGAGGTAGAATCATGGCAATTAAAGTAATGTGCAATTAAGGAGAGCTTGAAAAAGCTTTTAAATCCAGGAAGCAAGTCAAGATGCTTTGCTGATGATTTGCTAGTTTGTAGAAATTGCAAGTGGTTGCAAATTGGTTTGCTTTTACCACGAAGTAAAACTCTCCTCCAGTGTGTGTTTAGCTGAATTTATGAAAAGCATCTCATCATGGCTGGAAATGACCAACAGTAGTTGCTGCCTTTACTTGCATCCACCATACCACATAGATTTACAGCAAACTAAGCAACTGTTTGCACATTTCTCCAGGCCTTCTTAACCGCCCTCTAACAACCAATTTTTCTTTTTCCTATTGTCGTTGTTATAATCAGGCCTTGATAAGAATTGCTGCCAGAGACACCCAATCAGTCCCATGCTATCATCTGGATATGATTAGAGTTCTCAGGACAGATTGAAGCCATTTGATAGCATTGATTACTTCCTTATTTCAGGTTGTGCCATTTCAGCATTTACTGATTTAAAATTCTTGCCTCATTTAAGAGGGTGCTTTTTTTTACATTGTAAATAACAAAATCTATTTTGTTGTGTGAGTCCAAATAAGCTTTGAAGTTTGTGGCTTTGTAATTTGAAAGTCATCTGGAGAGTGTATGCTTTCTTGTCATCTTTAATCAATGCACTATAATCAATTATCATATCAAAGTGTTCAATTACTCCTCAGTGCAGAGGTGCTGTAGCTATTTGGCCTAATTTCCTAGAAGATTCTCAGCATTCTCACTGCAGCACTGAGATTACTTACCTGTCTACTTAAAGATGTCTGCTGTGAAAATGAAGCTGGTACTACTTGAACATCAGCCTCCTCATAGAAAGCAGTGCCAGATGATTCTTCAGCACTGCAAACCAATTCTGTCTGTCCAGTTTCTGAGATGGATGTACTGTGTTGCTGCCAGTTCCTAAGAAGAGAGTCTTTGTCTGTATATCTGTGCCTTTATGCTAAGAATGCTGCCTTCTTTTTTTTTTTTTCTGAATATCGAGAGGTTTCATCATTCCCTTTTCCTACAGTATACTACCCTTCCATTTCTCAGGAATTGTGAGAAGAAATTTACTGCTGACTGTTGGATCCCTGAGTTTCATGTTTATTTGAAGGCTGAATAAAATAAATTGTGAGGTTTTGTTTGGTGAAGGTTTTTTTGTGGATTTTTTTAATTTGTTTTTTTGTTTTTTGTTTGTGTTTTCATGATTGCTTCTAAGTCCTCCAAACCTTACAGAAGCTTGAGAAGATATGTATTTGTGAATTAAGTATCTCTATAAACTCAGAGTTGAGGTGCTGGTCTTTTTTTTTTTTGAGTATGTGGAGCTAAAAAATACACTGAATATACTGATAATTTTATGTCAGTATAAGGATCCCTGGGAGATCACTGTTTTGAACTCCACGCAAACTTTAGTGTATCCATCCTTACATCCCTGTGACATGGAGAGGTACCTATGTCCTTTTTTCATGTACCACTGTTAGAACATTGCTGCAGCTGAGTGATGGGTCCTAAACAGCTGCAGTAGAGCAGGAAACATCACCTGAACCTTCTGAGGATTTGGCTGCTTTGTGTTCTTACCACCCTTCCTTATTTCTCAAGTTCCTAATTCTTCGGTAAGCCATTGACTTAACTCTCTGAGAAACCAGCACTGAGTTTTCCCATTATTTTAGTTAGCAACAGCATTTCACACATAATTATCTCCTTAGTTCCTTCTCCCAGAAAACTGTTGAACTTCCAGTGAATGAAACTCTAGGAGTATATTGCTGTATTAAATCTTAGAGCATTGACACAACCAGTTTTCCAGCACTGACTCCATGCCAGGAGAGCAGAGTGGTGTGTGGTGGAAGGGAATGCTCCTGCTGTCATCTAAGGGGGAAGGAGGAGAGTGGTGTCAACCAAGTAGGGTTGCTGGTGCAGGAGCCCTGCCATCCATCCATCCATCCATCCATCCATCCATCCATCCATCCATCCATCCATCCATCCATCCATCCATCCTCTGAGGCATACCGTTGCTTTCCTGCAGGAAGACACCTGTATGTGGAGTGGCCAGTACTTGGTCCTTGGTGAGAAATGAAACAGCATGTGCACCTAGGAAAGGACAGTGAAAAAAACAGAGAGGACAAAAAGCTGTGTTTGAGCCTCTTCTCATCAGGCTGAAGGAAAGAGAGCATGGAGTAGCTTTGTAGTGAGAAGGTCTGTAAAAACATAGCCATTACCCTCATCTCATCTTACCTTTTGAGAAATATCAAACTTTTGGTGAACCTTGTGACCTGTCAGAGCTCTCAGCTGAACTGCAGCTGAAGAGATTCACTGTAAAAGGGTATAGGCTGTTTCTTATTGTTGATTTTTAACCATGAGAGTTCCTAAGGGAAATAGCATAGAGTAATAACATTTAATGGTCTTCTGACGAGCATCTGGTACTGGGTGGTTTTTTCTTTTAAATTGCATTAAAATTAAAACTGCATTATTGCCGAGTCCTCATTTCCTGTTACGAGGCGAATTATGATGCTCTATTGATTGGCAAAGCTGTTTCCCATCCTGCATAAGTGTGGTTAGTGGACAGAATTTAGCTCACAGACACAGACATGCCCTATCAGCCCCCCCAGTTCTGAAAGTTTTTCCCTCTAAATTATTCATAGTGAAACCGCTGATTCTCAAAATTTAAAACAGAGGAGAAAAGGTATAAAATACTCTCATGTATGCCTTTGTATTAATTTATGTGCTATCACATTGAATAAAAGGAAATAGCAAGTTAAGCATGTTCAAGAAGCCACATGATGAGTATAATTGATGCATTCAGCCTATAGAACATACATATAATAGTCCATTGTAGTTATGGGATGGGCCAGCCAATATTTTTGCCTTGGAGATCATTACTTAAGCAGATGACTCTTGACCCTTTTCTTTTAGTGTTTCAAGAAGTTTGCCAGAAAGTACCCTTTTGTGCCAATCAGCCTTTAATATCTCCCTCGGAGCAGCCTCAATTTTTCATTTAACTTACTTCTGAATGTTAATCTGCTTTTTATCCCAAGGATCTTTATGAGGAATAAATTGGAGCCTTTTCAGAAACGCAGTTGTAAAAGCTTCTTCCTTACTAGTTGAAAGCTTGCCACAGCGTAGCAGCAATGTATGTGTTGTAAGATGATGTAAAATTTAACAAAAAGAGAAATCAAAAATCAAAAGGCAATGGTGCAATGCTGGAGAGACATGCTGGGTGTTTCTGTACAGAAACTCTCTGACTTGTGTATTCCATAGAAGCATAGGAAATGGCAGCTGATAGAAGACCAAAGAAACTTACATTTGGAAAGACAAAGATCTACTTTGACATAACTTTGCAGTTCCCATTGGTCCTCATCCCTCCCAAGGTGGCCAATGGGCAGAATAAAGAGAAAAGCTCCCAGCCTAAATGGCAAACCATATTTGAGTAGATGGCTTAAATTGGTTCTGACTCAGAAAAGGAAGAGTGCTACCCAAGATCCTGAAGATTGCAGTAGTGCATAAAACTGGGTGGTTCCTTTTCAGTCTTGTTGGTGGGAAAAAGGAAAAAGATAGCAGCAAAGAGAGCGGGCTCCACTGAGGAGACCAATGCATGCTGCCCCCAGGAACAGTTGTTGTGTGAATGCTACTGGTACCAAGCTCTTCCCTGTGTGTGCAGGGACTGGAAAGAAAATCTGTATTTTGATGTGAGTTGTATTTCTGTTTCAGGTTTTTTTTTCTCATCAACTACCCTCTTTCAAGGGGAGTGCCAGTAGACTCTGGAATGAATTATGAGGAATTCCCATATCCTCCAATAAAACAACAAAAAAGTCTGACGTCAAGGGGAACGATAAGGGATCTTTGGTGATTTGAGAACAAATGGAACTTGGAGCCCTTTCCCCACACCACAGTAATTACTGGTGAAAAACCCCATGAAATATGGCTTTTCCAAAGCCAAGGTACCAACAGGTTCCTTCCCATTTGTTTTCTTTACGATGAGGCGTTTGTCTCCTCAGTGCACTTGATGATACCCACTTTATTAAAAAAAGCTACACAATTGATGGCTGCTTTTTCTTTGCTAGGAAAGACAGACCTTGGCAAATAATTACTTCTCGTTCTTACTCCTCACATATGTATGACTTATTATTTATAGAGACTTGTAGTAAAAATGGGAATGATTTTCTTGACCCCATAAGTTACAGCTTAAACCAATAAAAGAACAAAGGAGGGGTGCATAAGAAGAGGACACAAGAAAGGCTTGTGTTTAAAGACTCACATGCACAGCTAATGGATGTAGCTGGAGAAAAGAGATAAAATACCTCAGATTAATAACTATGACTTTCTGCTGCCTTATTGCTTTCTAAAAGCTTTCCCCTCTGTGGACACAGAGCTGTATAAAAGATGAAGCTGTTGTACTCCACATTTTAGTCAAACCAGTAATGATGGCAACATCTCTGTTAACAAATGCATGTTCTCCAAGGAAAGCAATCCTCTCTCTAGTGTTTTCAAAGGAAAAATTAATCAGATTCACTTCTTCGTGTTGCCTCTATACTTGCTCTTCCATCCTTTGCTTCTCACTGCTTGACCCTTGTTGAATTACTCATGTAAAGCAACAAAAGGCTGCTTTAAATATATAAATCTGGGTCCTCCTGTTTCCTGTGAACAGGTGCTGCTGAGAAAGTGAAGAAGAAACCTGTCAGGATGCCATAACAAGCAGTATATCAGAAACCTACTGGAAAGAAAGCCCAGCTCAAACTCTAACTGTGTTTTTGCAAAGCAGGAAACGTTGCTCAAATTCATATAGTAAATATTTATTTGTGTGTCACAGGGAGCTTTCATGTAAGCTTAGATTAGCTGGAAATGAGGACAAGGCCTGAAGTTTTCTCCCTCATTGCTATGAAAGCAATTGTGAGTGGTATTCTTCAAGAAAGTCCCTCAGCTTTTGAGCTAGGCAGAAATAGACATTTGACCTCAACACTGTGTTCTTCAGCAACTAAAGAGGAAGACTTTTAGGCTGATATTTAAATTTTAGGAAATGTCCCAGAAGGGGAGAGAGAGAGAGAGATATGGGCAAAGACCCAGAAATGGAGAGAACCAGCAAATGGAAAAGGTCACACATATGGTAAAGGAGAAGAGGGACAAGAATAAGAGTGGTGTTTATTTCGCAGTGGTAAAATCACAGTGTGCAAGTACAGCTTGAAAGAAGCCAACAAAAAGGTTTCTTTAATTTTTAAAAAGCTCAAACCTAGTGTTTGATTCTACTTCTTTCTCTTGCTTTATACCAGTTTTGTTCCAGAAATTACCATTGCATTTGGCACCAGCAGAAAGACAAGAATCCAGGGAGTCACAGAAACATTCTTAGCCCTGAAGTCTCCTAGGGATGAGGGCTGAGGAACTCAAACAAGGTAGGGGGAGTCTTGCCATTAATCACTTGGGTAGAGACAGAGGAATGTGCTGCCTTTCACCCATGGCTTTTTCCAGGGCCCTGCATCACAGCACTCATCCCACATATTTTGCAAGTGTACGGACCAAGCTTTCCCAGCAATAACGTGGTGTTAGATTACATTGTCCCCCCTCTTTCCCTTCCACATATCTGGCAGTTTCTCCAGGACCTAGAGCCTGAAGGGTAAATGCCTCATGGGTGGTGGTAGATTGCTTCAGCCAACAAGCCTGGCAATCTTCTGCTTTTATGAACACTAAGCTCACCTTGGATATTGAAAGAAAAAAATGCATTAGCTGGGAAGGGTGTTGGGTTTCTTCCAAGGCACACTAGTATGTTGCTGTGCACACCAGCATGGAAACAATATGTAGGCTGGAGAGCCCGTAAGCTCTCTCTCAAGGAGATGTGCCACATGCTCTTCTCTTCCTTCACCTCCAGAGTAATTCCTTATTCAATCTCTTTCGCTTCAGTTTCACCATCTGAGCTTAAATGTGGCCTTCTGACATGAAGAATCTGGGTGAGTAGAGCCACATTAGCTGTAAAATCTCTAGCCAATCTTATTTTTTGGCATGAAGATGGCTGTTACAGCATTGTTTTTATTATTCATCGAAAGGAAACTTTTCAAAGTAAATACATCAAATACCACATAACATAATCTCTTCCCAACCACTGCTTCCTCTACTTTTTTCTTTTCCCCTACCTCCTATTTTTATAAGTAATCAAGTTGTTACTCTAGAGTCAATTCCAGGTCATCTTTCATTTGCTCAAAATATATCCTTATTGGCAAGCTATTTTCCCATTATTCAGGAACACACATATTGTTTTACTTACAGCTGTGTGCTGTATTTTATGTTCTCATATAAATGTTATGCCTGGATTATCATAACTAGAGCAAACTGGTTTTAGGGTTTGTTGTTGTTGTTATTTTTAGGTTCCTTCCCCTGCATCCAAAACAGGAGAGAAATATTATTGTATCTATTTTTCACTATTTTTATTTAGTTATTGAAGTGACTCAGCTTTCCACATTCTCTCTGCAGAAGGCAGATTTCCTTCCCTGGCTGTGCAAGTTTTCTTACTTTGGGGAATGATGATAGCTGAGGTTTGGGAAAGATTAAAAGATAAGCAGCACTGCTTCTATCCTGTGACAGGCAGAAAAGAAGACAAGGCAGGGACATATTCCAGAAATTCATTACCTGCTGTGTAAAAACCATAGTTTTTCTTCTCTGTTTTAAACAGTTGCTGGTTTCAATGAGTATCCTTGTTTCTAGTGTAGTAGAATCTGGTGAAATCTGGTGAATTCTGCATTTGTTCACTATTTTCTTGATTTTGGGAGCTAAAAAAATAAAAACTCATATTAACATCTTGAGGGCCCAGTGAGGCAAAGCACCCAAGTTCCATTGTTTTCAGGATGTTCTTAAATATTTGCTGAAGTGATTAACTTACTTAAGGTCTTGATGCAAAAGAATGCATTCTAGAAGCAAATCTGTATTGTTATTATTAATCTTATCATGTATTTCATGCCTGTATTTGCTAATACTTGATGCATTATAGAGACATACACTATAAAGAAGAGATGAATTTTCTTCTGTGTGGATGAAAAAAGAAAAAACAGAATTTCCCCCTTATTTTTAGGACATCTGGTAAAGTGGAAGACTCCTGAAGGAAAGTGTGCTGCAGCCTTGTTGTTTGGGGGTTTTTTTGGCATAGTCTTCTAATGCAGAAAGTCAGGGTTCTTCCCCCCCTGCCCCCCTGAGTGTAAGCCACATGCATGTCTTAAGCTACTCAGTTTATTCATACTATGTGCTTGTTAATTTGTGAATGACTTTAAGGCACTCAGAGCATTAAAGCAGTCTCCTCCTGGAGGTTTTTAAAAGAGGATTCCTGGATTTTTTGAAGTTGAGATATTTGTAGTTTGTGTGGGCTTGTTTTTTCTGAGTAAATGTGTGTTAAATGCTAATGCTTGCATTATAACTGGGCGTCTTATAGTAAGTATGATGTTCAACTGGTATCCAAGATTCAAGAACAGAGCATTTGATCCATGTTAGATAAACTGTTCAAAAAATCTTGGTCTCTTTCATTATTTTAACCTCCGAGGAAGAAATTCCCTATAGGATAAATGTTTAAACATTGAGGCAAACAGACAAACAAAACAACCTTTTATCATTGTTGGTGGGAAAAGTGTACCTTATACTTTGCACGACTCACAAGGAACTGCTGGCACTGTTCTGGTTGCAAGTGATTTTTTGGTTATTTGATGTTTTCAGGAGGAGAGAGAAGAGCTTGTAGCTGAACAGTTTCTCTAGCAGCTTCCTGGCTTGAACTTCAGGGTGAATGTCAAGTGAAAATGCCAGTGAATGACACTGATCAGGACATGTTTGTGTGACACTTCTCTTCCCCAGACTAATTTAATTATGCCCTGTTCCACAACAGTTCTCAAGTTGTTCTTGAAACCATAGAGAATCCCAGAGGGACCAGGTTTGCTCTTTGCCCACCTTGGCCTATTCACCTTCCCTACTGCCCTGGGAGCTTACACTGCTGTGCCAATTAGAGCCGTGATCGGGGCTGTCTTTAGTGGATATTGATATCTGAACAAACAAACCAAGAGTCTGGTCTTGATTGCTGATGTCTTTGCAATTTGGTTTCCTGTGGCGTGTTTGTACAGATGTCATGGCTGGTATTCCCCTGCTTTTCAATAATCACGACCATATTGGGGGGCGGGAGGATAGGACTGATTTGCTGTGAGTTTGCTCACACCCCGCTCCTGTGGCTGTGCTTCTGTTCAAGCCTCACTGCCTGATCCCCTGCTTGGGATGGTGGCTTCTCTTTGCACCTGTCCCTCTTCAGAAGGGCCTTGTGATCCCTCACTCTCAGTCTAGAAGAGTTGTCATTACAGCGACTGTAGTCATGTGGTCACATCTTGTCTGCAGATTGAATGAGTGCTTAGGGGCACACAGAAAACACCTCAAAGGACAAGGACAGTGGAGAGCCTGAATAAATGACCACGATCTCAGTGGATCCTTTGTACAGGATACATGTCCTGCATACCCCTGCTTTCCTGAAGACAATCTTCTTCGTGTCCTGCTGAGTACTTGCTGCTGTGTTTGCCCAGAGCTGGTGCAGTACAGCCCAGCCATGGCCCCCTCTGATCTGCACCAGAAGAGCAGCCAACAAGCAGCTCCAAGTGAATGGAGATGGAAAGACATATTTGGGCTCTTTGCTCACCCTGCTGTGTGCTTCATCAATAATTTCAGTCACACCTTGATTCCTGCTTGACTGAGCTGTCTTACCTATGTAAAACAATTTGTTTTACAGTCAAATGATACTACGAGTTCCTCTATCATTCCCTCCTTTCTGCCCCAGGCAATACCCTCGCTCTTATTTCAAGATCTTTTTCCCTACATGTCTGACATATTCAGGGGTGGAGTTGGGAGCATTAAGCAGGACTGTAGGAGCAGACTGCTCCAAGCAGAACTTCCCTTCAGACTACTTGCAGTCATATCCAAATAGCAGCGGGGAAGAAAGAGAGGCTGATTGTATGCTCTCCAATTTTCTCTATTAGGAAGATCAAAAGAATTGTTGCCTTTACTGGCAAATCTCAAGGATGAGTTGTGGCAGCCAGACCAGTACTGGTCTGTGTTGAACTGTAGTCACCCAGAATAAATCAGCACTAATTGCAGTCTAGGGCTGTGATTCCAGAGGGGCTGCTTAAGCACCACACAGTGACCCCCCTGACTGCCCGGTTGTTAAAGCCAGCAGCAAAACTCCCGAGGACATCAGGAGACACAGGTCTGAGGCTGCACCATTATGTGCTTTAAAGCCAAATACCTTGCTGCTTCTCTGAGGAAACAAGACTGATAAAGTGATGTGGTGAGCATTGTGATGCCACCTTTGGCAATGTAGCTGCCCCAGTATCGTGGGATCCAAAGGGAAGGTGATACTTTGGCTTTCTGTCCACTCCAGGAGAGCTGCACAAAGCTGCTCTGGCAGCCTTGGAGAAGATGGGGTGGCTACAGGTTAGGTTCTCGTTCTTTCCTAGATTTACCCATGACAAGATCTACCTTCCACTGTGACAGGGGCTATCTCCTGGGCCTGTGGTCTGCTGTGGCACCATCCAGACTGACCATTTCTGCTGTGCCCCAGTAAATTGTTCTTTCATTGCTCTCACCTCAGACGATTCCTCTTCTTTTGTCTCCTGAGGCAGTGGTTGCTGCCACATGGGTGATATTATGTTATTCTGGCTTAGGAATTTTTGTCACAAGAGTGCAGACAGATCAGCAAAATATTTCCACAATGCAAAAATATTTCTATGGTATCAAATTTTATTTTAATTTCCTTCCTGCTGAAACTATAGTTGAAACTTATGCACTTTTAAATATAAATGAAATATACATAGTATAAATTTCAGATTTTCCTTATAAAGGACAGACAGGAAAAGGAATTCAAATCAGTTTAGAAGCCCAATTAGACTGAAGATGTGAGTGCTGGACAATTTCAAAGAACATTTCTTAGCTGTTATAAAGGGAATAACTTTTTCTTCAATAAAACAAGGTAAAGGTTGGGAACAACATTAGTGCAAAGGCACAAATGTGATCTCCAAGAAAGCAAAGGGTTGGCCCACTTTCCTGCCACTTGTCCCTGGGGAAAATGCTAACAAGAACTGCAGGTAGGAATGGAACTGAAATGGCTGTGGTGGGAACATGGCTTGAGCCACGGGAAGTGGTGAGGCCTGGGGAGAGCAAGCCCAAATGCCCCTTTCCCTGGGCACACCAGTCCCACTAGGCTCAAGTGGAAAGACATCCCCCTGCATTAAATAAGGGGCCAGAAAGCTGAGCAAGCACAGGGTGAGGTGGGGTAGAGTGGGGCTAAGCTGGAAGTGGGTGTTGTCTGCTGGGGCTCTGCTGGCTCTTGCCATCACCTGTCTAGGTGATGCTTCCTGCACCATAGAGGATGGCAGCACAGGGCCAAGCCTTGCTCTTGCAAGCTGAAGGCTGCACACCTGGTCCCATTTGTTCAGTTATTAAGAGAAATTAAAAGTAACCCTTGGTCGACTGTTAAATGTAGTGCTGAGAAGCTGACACCAATCACTCCTGCACTTGACCCCTTCAGAGCAATTTATAAACACTGGCTAACTAATCTTCCCTGTGTGGCTGGGGGAAGGAGCAGGGATTTTTCATTTTTCTCTCCCACCTCCATTTTGTACAGATTTGATGTGAGATAGGATTCTATACCTGTTTTCTCCAGGTTACAGTGGCCAGGAGTGGGCCTGGCTGTGTTGGTGTGATGGGATGGGGCAACAAGGCCAAGCAGGACACAAGTGAGGACCACAACCTTGGCTCAGGAGAGAGATTTATAAGTAGCACACCACATTGCTCTTCTTTTTATAAACAATCGGAAATGTCTTGATGCCAGATGCTCAGCTGGTGTAAATCAGCAGAGTACCACAGATTTATACCAGCTGGAGCGCTGGCCCCTGTGCCCCAGTGGGAAGGGGATGGGGAAAAGGGAGAGAGGCTGTTTCTGCTAACCGCTCCACCGACCTTCCTTCTGGGTAAATATCTCCATATGTTAACAAATGCTAATTAAAACCAAAAGCACAGACGAGCTCTCAGGATGTGAGTGTAACAGGAGCACCCCAGGATCCTGCACTGCTGTAATCTTTCTCCTCCCACTGGATCTCACCTTTTATTCAGTGTTGCACCTCCCTGACTGATATTTAACCTTGTTCCTGGTGCTCTTTGTTGGAGTTTTGCCATGCATACAATATTGCTCTGATGGGTGTAGGACTGGTGTCTACAGACACCTGGGGACAAGCCCAGGTGTTTCACTGGTCAAGGGGGAAAATATGTTTTGTTGCAGCATGCCTTGCAGTCCTGTAAGTAACTGTGCTCATCAATCAGAAATTCCAGGGGAAGGGACTCTGGAAAGATCCTGTCTCATTTGGCTTCCAGTGACCACCCTCTCTGTGGATTGGGATAACTCTGAGCATGATCATTTCTAGGACACAAAGGTGTCATGGTTTAAAAAAAAGAAAAATATAAAATTATGACTATCTGTAATACTCTAAAGATAATAATAAATAAACACCAGTTTGCCTTGAGGTGAAGTGAAATTTTCTGAAGTGGGTTTTCGAAATACCTGTTTGTACAAGGGCTAGAGTATCTCCAGGGGAGGCTGTGCGTTGGAGCTGTGGTGCTGGTATTAGAGTGACATTTCAAAAGTGATGGATAGGATTTCGTATCCGATTACTGTGCTGCCAATAATGGCAGTTGCACTATTGTAAGGCGTAGGGATAAATATGTTACGTACTCTCAATGTGTCATATAGTCAAAACGTTTGGGGAAAATTGAAGTATACATGATGAGTTTCTGGAGTCACCCTAGCATTTCACAAGGGGATCCATGCATTAATTAGCAAATCACTGATGTGCTCTCTTTTACTCAAAAGCCTAAGGATTTATTAGGGTTTTTAAATTGTCATTGTTTGCACTTGATAGTTCTGGCTTAGGTGTTTGTATTAGAAATAGACCCAGGAGACTTGCAACAATTTACGCTGCTGGTGTAACAGAGGTACATGTGCCTAAATATAACGTGTGTCTTTATTTCTCAGCAAGAGTGTCTTCCCACTGTCTCAAGTCAGTGGTAAAAATATTGTCATTTCTTGTGGGTCAGAGGTGGGTACAAAGTACTGTTTCCCCACTCCATCAAGTCAGCCTACTATTTATTCAGTAGTAGAAAGGCAGTATATGCAAGAAAATAGGTGGGACTTGTAAACCAGCAGTCTGACATTTGAGCTGTGCATAAAATGAATGTAGTCTAGGTACCCCAAAGAATAGGAAGAGAAAAGATCCTGAATATACCTTGACTCACACAGAAATGCCCAAAAGATGATACCCTAACTTCTGTGTTTTCTCATCAGTTTTCACAGCCTTTCAGTGTTGCTGAAGTATTTTGTTTGGATACATTTATGGAGATTGCCATCTATTACTCCAGGTCTAGCTAGCTTTTGTCTCAAGTGACACTTACTGTGAGCAAATTAGCACTGAAGCCAAATTTGTTTTGTTGTGATGCCTCTGCAGCAGGTATAGCTTTTGTAAACAGATGCTGCAAGAGAGGTAGGTTTTTTGCATCACTCTAGGTCTCTTGAGAACTGAAGTGTTCAGGTGAATAACTGGTTGAGAGACAAAAGAAATACCGTTAACTGAGAAGTATTCTTACAGTCTCTTCTTAGAAATTCATTATTTATAGTCTCTGTCAGTTTTCTAGAAATTTTGGCTGAAAGTATACCACAGTAATTCCTCTTTTTATGCTTAGTTGAAATCCATTTTACCCACACCACATGTAACTGAAATGGCTAACAGGTACTGCACAAGCAACTTTTGAATTTTTACAATCATAGGCAAGTACCAGTGGAATTTTTAAAATATATTTTGTTTGATTTTTATGCACTTTGGCCAACTATTTGGTAGTGATGTTTCATTTTTGAAAACAATATAAGCCTGATGTACAGCCTTGCCAAAACTCTTCTAGGAGCTGGAAGACCTGTTGAAGATGTACACTTGCTGGCACTTCCTTACTCTTCTGCATGAGCAGCGCAGTCCAGTTTCTTTTGTCTAACCTGCATTCTGTTGCTGAAGGACTATCCAGTCTCCCTCATCACCTGCTGCTACATGTTCTGTAATATGGGTGTTCCTTGTTAAATCTCTGTGAAATACAATGGTCTATGAATAGTGTAACCTAACTTTTTTGGCCTGTTGTATAAACTATCTCTGCTGCTGTCAGCTGGATGGTTCATTAGCACACACATAGTACTTCTTTGGGCTGGTTAAAACTTACAAGAATTGTATTTCACTACAGCATCTCACTTTGCCATGGACACTAATTTTTCCTATTGTATTTTTTCAGTAGTATATCACAGGGCTGCAGATCAGCCCTCTGCCAGGATCAGTGAAATCTGTGGGTGTATTATTCCATACTCCAGCCCTACCATTTCCATCCAGACTCCAATGAACTTCAGCATCATTGTAAGGTGGATTGGGGTCTGACAGTGGGCAGCTTGCACCTTGTTTTGTGTTTTGTCCAGTTTTGTTGGCCTCATGTTCCCAGAGCTGAGGGACTGACATTGTCCATCCAGCTGAAACACTTTAATGCTTTTTGCTGTAGTTGCTTTGAAGGCCCGGAAAGAAGCAATGTTGGCAAAGGGGAAACATTCACATTGCAGATACTGTCAGGCTCTACAAGTCTAAGCACCCAGGACTTAAAAAAACACACCTACAGACATAATGGAAGCGATGCTGACATCGAACCAGTCATGGGTACTATGCTATCTTTGGGCTGGCACTGGCTGCACCACCCAGTGATCTCTGGCACAGGGGTAGAAATTGCCACCAAACTGTGTGCTCTCTTTTACTATAAGGTGTCATCCTGGCAGGAGGTAAACAATCCCCCAGATGCACCATGAGCTGTGCAGCAGCACAGTCTGTTAGGCCCCATGTCAGCATTGATGCTGCATCAATGTTGAAATACTGATGAGCTAACATATGCATTCTCTCCATACTGTGTCTCTCCTGGTTGTGTGCAAGATCTTGCTTTGGGATCCTACCTGCTCCTGATCGCTTCAGCTACCACAGTGCTGGCACAAGCGGTGAAGAAAGGGGATTATTTGAAGCAAATAGCCTAAACCTAATCTGTGGACAAAATCTTCTTACTACACTGAGCTGTGACTGATAGAAATGGGCAGCAAATGCTGATGTAGTCTTTGTGAACAAAATTTTGGTGGACAACTGGTAATGGACTTCACCCTTGGCTTGCATCCTAAGCCAATTGCTGTGCAGATAAAAGCAGCCCTTTCAAGCTGTTACATTGGGGTTTAAAAGCAAAACTGAGAAGGCTTCACTAAGGAACTTGATCTCTTGTAGTGTTTATTCTCACAAACCAAGAGCAGCAATTAATATCTCTTTCAGATGGTGAGAATCTCTTTCAGATGGTGAGAATAAACAGTCTTGTAGACATGCAGAGGAAATGGAAATGACATACAAATTTTAATTAACCTACTTCTCCTCAGCTTTGCTGTGTAGTGCCAAAATATAGTTAAATGGATCCTTTGGGTACATACCCTGGCATCTTCCTGAGCTGCTGGCTTTAGTTGAAAGCAGGTGGTTTCACATGTGTACCTAAGATCTGTGTCTTTCTTGTGGGTTGATTACCAGAAAGGTGTCTAAACCCTTGGTGCTTTTGCTCCATCTGCATATACCCTGATATTTTGAAGATATGCCTATTTTTAAACACAACCATAAGATCAAGAAATCTCTAAATGATGTCATTTGTTGTGATAATGTTGACCATTGCTCTGATTACAGTCTCAAGCAGTGCTTAGTCTTCCCTAGATGCTCCGTATATGCGGATATAAAACAACATGGCAGAAAATCTGATGTCATCTGCAGCTGCCATGTGGTATTTCAAAGGAGAAGGCATTAACCCTTGCTAGAAAAAAATCTCTCCTGTGAAGGGCAGATGTCTTCTTGGTTGAACAGCTTACTCAGCCTAATTATTCACATCTGTACCTGCTTGCCAACCCCCACTTCTTACTGAGGTAAACTGGCACTGCTCCATGGAGGTTGAAGAAGCAGTAATTCTCACTGCTAGCAGCAGATAATTTTGACCCTTTTTCTTGGTCTGTGCTTTATTTTATCAACTTCATGTCCTTCAACATCTGGTCCCATAAAAGTGTTGAGCCACAGCAATGGGGTTTCTATAAATACATTTCTTCCATACGGAGATTGACAGCATTCAAGTTGCAAAGTGTTTCGAAGCCATGTGGGAGGAGGGAGGAACAAGGTGAAGGGGGAGGCAAGGTGTCTTATTTCCCCTCTCACCTCCTTCATCTCCAGCCCTGATGTCCTCCAGGATGTGTTTTTAGTGTTAATGGCAGAGGTGCTCCAAAGCAGCAGTAAATGTGGGCCCCAGATGTGCTAATTCAGTCTGGGCCAGGCAGGGGAAATGCATGTATTATCTCACTCACCAGGATGTAGCTCTGACAGCTCCAGTTTAGGCTAAATCTCTGCTCCTGTATTTCTGCCCTCACACCCCTCCCCTGGCTCTGGCCGGGCATCCTCCCTCTGGCTCTTTGGCATGGGCACAGCCAGCCCCTTGCAGCTCTGAGATGGGGGAGCATCTGTGACTCATCTGCCCCCTGAGCACTCCAGGCAGCCTTGAGCCAGGTCTGGTCCTGCTGCTGCATGGGGAGGAGGCCAGGGGAGCTGGAATGTGAAGCAAGAGTGCACTGGTGTAGGCGCCTTTAGCAGAGATGAGTCCGGCATTTAGCCTGCTTGGAAGGTTGTGTAATTCAAAGCAAAAATTGCTACCCCTTCCCATGTAGACAGATGGCCTCATGGGTGACTAGAAGTACCAAAAATGTCACTGTTTGAAAGGTGTAGGTATATATAACATGTATCACTGTCATAGAAGATGAGGAGGTTGCCCTCTCTTTTGTTCTGCAAAACACAGCCCTTGTGATCTGCAGCATGTGCTACTGTACTATTGATTTACTGCTTGATTATAATGACATTTCATAACACAAGTGTTATTAAAGACTTGTTAATCTTCCTTAAGGATCATATTCCTCAAAATGTTTGAGCAAAATGCTTTGCGTTTATCTTTAAGTACCTATTTAAATAAACTCAAATGACTTGCTGCATCAAGGTTTTAATTACAGTCCTCTCCTTAGAAGCTTGTAGCTTCTTTCATGTGCTTACAGGATTTCTGAGGTTTTACCCAAGCCTTGCTAGACTTCCAGTATTTCTGTCACCCCTTCCCTTGTACGTCTCTCTCAATCCCAATGTAGAGGACAAATACTTTCTGAAATATGCCTGACTCCAAGCTAAGTGGATTTTGCTGAGGTTTGTAAAGGATGGTGGATTAACAGCCATAATTGTGAATTAGCACAGAAAATCTTTTTCAACATATGGGGCATTGATGAATGAGTGCTGTGCACACCAGGCACGTGGCGTTAAACATCTATGTTGTGCCAGTGTCTTAAGGTGGCAAGAATCTTATAGTCCAGGGGAATTTGCCAGCCTCAAGAACATCCCCAGTCCAGAGCAGACATTACATCTTCAGCAGCATGGTCTACTAAATTTTTTGTGTTGTGCTTTTTCCTGATGTGCACTGCAGGATTTGTTTTTAAATGATGATGCACCTTGAGATATGTCTTGAGGGTATGAAATTATTTATTTCTGCTGTGACCATGTGTCAATGCTTACTCGCAGAAGGAGGTGCAGAAATCAGGTTTTGTACCTGTAGTGCTCCATAACTGTGAGCTGCAGTGAGTCTTAACAGCCTTACACAAAACTCTTTGATGTGACTGGAAAGTCTCCTACAACCTGGTGCCACTGAGGCCTTGGCTGTCCTTTTAGTCTTTGCAGTTTAACTTGGTTCAAACCCTGCAGTTCAAACCCTGATTTTAGCTCAAGTACAAACAGCCTTGTAAGTAATCTTTTCTGTTATATCTAGTCCTATGTTTGGATTAAATTTGCAATAGTCCTGATACAGGAGTGGAAGAACAGGCTGCCCAGAGATGTAGTGGAGCCACCATCCCTGGAGAAATATAAAAGACGTGTTGATGTGGTTCTTAAGGACATGGTTTAATGGTGGACTCGGCAGTTCTAGGTTAATTGTTGGATTTGATCTTAGAGGTCTTTTCCAACCTAAATGATTCTACAATTTTACAGAGCACATATCCTTTAATTGTGACTTTACCATTTTTAAGAACTGTCGAAAATTGCATGAGAAACTCTGAAAAAGGCTGAAGCCCCTGCTCTCCTTGTAGTGTTTGAAATTGGCTTTCTGCCTTTCTTGAAATGTTCACAAAATCTTTTTGTGTCAGGATCATATACTTACAGAAAATTAGTAGTAAAATTAAGGAAGTAGTTGGTGAAAAGCATACAGGTATTTCTTATTTTTGCATGGCTCTCTGTTTCTTATGATGGTTAACAAGAAATGATTGGTTTTTCAGGGTCCTTAGGCAGTTTGTGTGTCGCTTTTCCTCCAGAGAGGTGAGAGACAGTGGAAGAAGGAAAAGCTACTTCATGTCTACCAGTATGAAAGCCTGCATGTCAGGCCCTATAGAGAGAGGCTGAGAATGTTGGGGCTGTGCAGCCTGGAGAAGATAAGGTTTTGTGGAGGCCCCATAATAATCTTCCAGTATTTGAAGTGGGTCTACAGGGAAGCCAAAGAGGGACTCTGTCAGGAACTGTAGTGACAGGACAAGGACTAATGGGTACAAATTGAAAGAGGGGAAATTTGGGTTAGAGGTTAGAACGAAATTCCTTACTGTGAGGATGGTGAGACACTGGAACAGGTTGCCCAGGGACGTTGTGGATGCCTTAACCCTGACAGTGTTCAATGCCAGGTTGGATAAGAAGCATCCTGGTCTAGTGGGAGGTGTCCCTGCCCATGGCAGGGGGGGTGGGACTAGATGATCTTCAAGGTCCCTTCTAATTCCTTAACATTCTATGATTCTCTGTGCTCTACATTTACACCTTCGTGTGTGAATTTCACAAGCTGTTTTGTGGCATCTTGTCACCATGTTTATTTCTGCCCATAACCAGATGTGGAATTTTTTTTTTTTTTTTTTTTCATTTTAGTTACAGTGGTGTGAAAATGTATGTTGATTTTTTTTTCCAGTCAGGAGGGGAGGAACTGGTTCTATTAAGCCAGAACAAACCTGTTGGCTGTATATAAACAGGATTTCTTAAAACCTGGTGTTGGACTGATTTATCCTTCAGTGCAGAATTTCTCAGCTGAGTTAGGTTGAAGCAGCTTTATGAACAGAAGTCCTGAACTGCCTCAAACCTGCCACAGGCAAGTTTGGTTGTGCAAGAGGTGCAGTGTGTGCCAGCAATGCCCCCTCAGTGGCTTAGAGCAAGCAGCCCAATTAAATTAGGACTAGTTGTGAATGGAGGAGGTCTGGGAAGGAGAGGAGAGCCATGAGGAGGGCAAGAGACTATTCATGGTGCTAAAATGAAATGCTTTGCATTGGGCTGTAAATTGTGAAGCCAGAAGTGGGTAGAACTCACTACCCCAGAGAACCTGCAGGTGCAGGCAGTGGCAGCTTGCATTGCTGGGCTTTATTAGTACTCTTGACTCGCCATTCAGTTAGCAGGGCAGTCAGAATAGCCACAGGGGGTTTTTACTGCTTCTGGGTAGCAGAGGTATGAACATCTGTCAAATTTAAGCTAGGGAATTCCTCCTGTTACCTTCCACTTCCACTGGAAACTTCCTGATGAATGAGTTCCCTCTTTTGCATGCTAAACTTTCAGGGTTTGGAAATCACACACTCTCTTTCCTCTGAGTTTCTTTCTGTCTCACAGTGCCAGCATTGAAATATGTTATTCCCCACCACAGGGTGTTTTTTGATGTTGTCGTTGATGATTGTTTTCATTTTTGGTGTTTTCTTTTATGGTTTTGAGTAAGCTGTCTTAAAAGAGGAAGGCTTGACCATCTGGTTCTGGGAACACTCAGCATCTAACAGTCGTGGCTGGTTTGCACACCATCCCAGGCCGGGTTAAAATAAACACAATAATCGTTCTTGGAAAATAAGATGCACCAGGTGTTAAACAACCTCTGTGAGCTCCAGGAAGGCAAGATGAAATTCATGCGGCACTTGAGAGAGATCTAGGGATTAATGGAGGTGTGTTACAAAATGAAATCCTGGTTTCCTTTGCGTCTGATGCCTTATTTTGAAAGGGAAAGGGTGGAATAAATAAAACCCAGTTAAGAACCCAAGGGATAACAGTAACCCTGAAAACTGTGGGCTTCTCATCAGAGGAGCCTGCTTTCTTTTTTTTTTTTTTACATAACTTTTTTCCCCAATATGTTGACTCTCTAGGTGTGGTATACTAATCACCCTTCTGACAAGGAATGAGGACATTCTCAGAACTGGCCATGAATTGCCATACACAGGAACGTGTAATTAGAGAGAGCCATCAGAAAGACCTGCACAGCCCCTTTCTGCAGGGGTGCAAGGGCAGGAATGCTGTGCTTTCAGCTGGCATTGTTCTCCTCACCATTCAGATGGAGTGGTAGACTGTTAAAATTTCCCTGTCCCCAGCCTGCTGGTGCTGCTCATTCCTGCTCTGTCAGGGGACGTAGTTTTGTTTCTGCTTTTTTTTCCTAATGTATATTTTTTAAGGTCAATATATCTTTCAGAGTCTCTTGAAAACCCGTGGGGTCCTGTACTTACTATTTTTTTCTTTCTTCCTTTCTCTCTTTCTTTCCTTTTTTCACAAACATTAACCCTTCTTTTTACCCTCCTTCTTTCCTTCCAAGTAGCCTTTACTCTGCTTGTATGAGCAGCTGACAAAGAGAATAAGTAATTTCTTAGCCTTTCAGTGTTGAACTGCTTCTGTTTTTGTGAGTGGCCTTTGCACCTGTTGTGATAAGCAGAGCTCCCTTCACAGCAGCACTGAAAGGGTGGCAATCTCTTTCCTCCCCCTCCTTTAAACTTACTCTTTCTTTCTGTGAATACCAATAATTAAGGAAAGCGCTTGATTCTGCACTGGATTCTTTAGCCTGACAAAACCTAGCATTTATATAGATTAAAATGAACAGGGAATGAACCAGGGCACATTTCTCATCAGCTTGGTGAGAATGCTCTGGAGCAGGCTTATTGTATGAGCAAAACAGGATGACCAGTTCACTTAACTAAATTTGACTTTACCCCACCCAGCCTTGTCTGTCCTGTTTATACCTCCAAACCTCCTTGTGTGAACTTGCCCCATCGTGTGCGACAAAGCACACAAAACAATGTGTGCCATTGAGAAAAAAATCATAAATCACTGCTAGTAAGCATTTTTTAAAAATGTGCTTCTTGGTGTGCTTTCTGATATGTCTCTTCTTGCTTTAATTTGTGAAATACTTGTAGCTGTGCGGCTTTATTTGCTGAAGTTTGGTCTCCTGGGGCCTTCACATGCTTTGGGCCTCCCCCTCTGCCTGTGGCGGGGTGCCACCTCCAAGCCAAGGGGACCCTTGACACTTGAGGAAAGGTGACAAATATCTTCAGTAACCAACCCTCAGCAAAGGTCTCAAAAAAGGGCACCATAGACCAAAAAAAGAGAGTGGAAAGGCTACCCAGCTGCTCACACAATATAAGAGAAGGCCTTGGCTGCTGTTCAAAGCTGTTCTGAGTGAGTGTTTCAATTTAATTCTAAATTAAAAGCAGCCAGTGTTGTATAGCACAGGGAAAAGATTATGTATTAATGCTTTTTTCCCCCTGACATAATCCTAATGATCGCACTAAAATAAATAAAAGTTAAGCCTTCTTCCTCTCTTTCCCCTGTTGCTATATTATGCTGTGGCCAGCAGCCAGGTTTTCGTAGGTGAAAAGAAGCCGAGAGAGATCCCAAAACTGCCAGACTGAGAGGGGAATTGTGTACCACCAAGCTACACTTCAACCTCCTCCCTCCTCCTTTGCCATTGACACACTTTGCTTCAGGCTCCCATGGAACAATAAGCAAGAGAAGAAGCCCTTTAGCAAAAAGTCTGAGTGAAATTGTAGTCCCCAACAGAAGAAAGCAGAGGGAGGTGAGGTGGTGACTTACTAATGCATGGGGACATGTGTCTATGGCTCCTCCAGAGCCCTGGTGTTTGCTGCTGTGGGAGCAGGGGAGTGATGCATTGTAGGAAAATATCTGCCTTCTTAAGAGCTGGTGGTGATAAGTGATACTTCTTGGGATGCTCTGTGTTCACATTTCAGCAGGCTGAGGGGATCCATCCCCTCTGGTGGAGGCAAAATGAGATTCGAACGTGGCAGGCTGCAGCACAGGCAGGCAGCCCACTGGCAGTCATGCTCTGCTGGAGGGGGTTATGGGGTGTGCCACATGAGCTCTCCATCACCCCACATGGTACCTGAAGAGCAGTGAACACACCCATGCAGTGCAAATCCACGCTCCAGGTACAGTGCCATTTAGGACAGGTGCGGTGGTTTAAAAAGACAGCTGGGAATTAAACCCCAAATCAATCACTGTCCACTTCCTCCTGCGTCCCTCTGGTGAGAGAAGGACAAAGGCAGGGTTGAGGTAAGAGTTTACTGAAAGCAAACAGCAACAGCAAAAGAAATGCACAGCAACAATATTAGCAACAGAACTACACAAAAAGAAAAGATGATTTACACATAGAAGGTGTTCAACTCAATCCCCTGTGGCTGCTGAAACAAAAACAAGATGGCAGCCCATCCTGCTGCTTGGCAGCAACACACTCAGGTTATTCCCAACACAAAGACAAGATGCCTGATAGAGTTAAAGAAGCATTTGAACAATATTCTCAGGCACTTGGGCACGGTGCTGTGCAGGGCCAGGAGTTCAGCTCAGTGATCCTTGTGGGTCCTTTCCAACTCAGCTGATTCTGTGAAGATGGCAGGTGCTCTCTGTCACTGATGTTCCCTCTCCCCAGGTCTGAGATAACAAAAACAATGACAGACAACCCTGCAACAGCTAAATCATCCAGATACAATTGTGTTGTGCTGAGTGTTTGACTGTGGTGTCAGGTTTGGTGTGTGCCTGCAGTATCCCAAATTCCCACGACTCCCATGCAACAGGCTGAGTCCCTCTCCTGATAGCCAGGTAGGAGTAGCTCAGCATGGGGGACTGCTGAGGCTGGGAGGTCCCCACTGAGTGGGCTGAGTGCTTGCTGTCATGCAGTGGGTGAGGGATGCTCCTCTCTGCTTTGGCAACTTAATTGGTGCTTCTGGTGGGGGCTCCTCAGCTGCTGTGAAGCTGGAACATCAGGGCATCAGTGGGTAGGTTAAGAGGACCTGATGCAGCAGGGAAGTGGGAAAGATAGTTAAAGTGGTGCTTGAGTTGTGTCCCTCCCACTCCTCTTACAGAGCTGTAAATTGGGAGACGAATTGAAGTTTGGTGGCTGTTTGTTTCACAAATTTCTGTTTTCTTGCCTCTTCCGCCTTTCCTGATTTGGTTTGTCAGGGCTCAACATTAAATGCTTGTCCATCTGTGCCTGCACTGTCCTTTCCTTGAGAGATGTGATTGAAATTTTTGAATTGACAAAGGCTTTGTTCAAATAGTAGCTGTGGTGGAAATGCCTCTGGAAATGAAGTGTTCCACATGTCCCTTCTACCAGCTCCAGAGTCTCCTAGGCATCCAGCCCTTGTCCCACACTGCAGCTTCATATAGGTCCCACCCTGCAAGTCTCAGCACCTCTTCCCTGCCACCTCTCAGCTCATCTGGCAGTGTCTTTCTGGAATAACTGGAATATACTGAAGTAGGAAACATGCTGGGAAATTACATAGTAAGGTTATAGCAAGAACAGAAAATTATGTTTCCTAACTCCTGATATTACTTTGTAAATAACTAACTTTCACTCTTTTAAACATGGGTCAATGGTGACTGCCATGGATTGCTCATGCATTTGCTGGCTACAGCTCAAGGAGAAATAAGTACTAGTCTCTGACCATGGAAACACCACGTTAGAAGCATTTTATTTGGGAGAAACTTCCTGCCAGGCCAAATGCAGGGCAAATCCTGCAAAAAAACCCATGTGCACAGACATGCTTGCCTGAATATGTGGGAAAGGGGTGTCCAACTGTGCAGCTCTCTTTCGATGATCCAGACCTTAAAATAGAAAGTTTATCCTTGAAAACTTAATGAGGATTCATATAACCTGGGTATATATTTAGAAAGCATGGTGAACTTGTCTTCAGCTTGAAACAAGGAGATAACATATAAACCCTAGAATATTTCTGCAGCTTGTACTTGAATTAAAAAGCAAGGGCCAAAATGATACAAAAGAGGAAAAATGCATGTATTGCAGATGAGGCTCTTCTTGGCAGGTCTGAGGACTGGTGGTTCTGCTTTCTGTCACGCAGGACTCTGCGTGATGTGCATTTGATTAAAGCTCAGCAAGCGTTTACACCCAGAGTCCTACAAGCATATTTCTGAGGCCACTGAGCCTTGATCAGTGTCAAGTGAAACACACTGCAGATTCAGGCTAACCAGGAGCCTGAATTCCTAGGGAAGCTTCTAAAGGGGCCTGTCCTCAGTGGCATAGTGAAGCACAGGAAGGTGACTGCTTTCACTGAGAATGGAGAGATGACAGACGCTAATTCTGACAACAAAGACATGGACACATGCAAACAGATTTAGTTTGGTGGGGGGAGGGATGGGAAAGAGAGAATAAATTCCATCCCTTCCTTCCTGCCCACCTTATCTTTAATTTAAGGCTGATGGATTGATTACCATTTGTTATGATAAGTCCATATGTGTACAGATCCAACGGTAGGATTAGGTTCCTCCTCCTTTGTTATTTGAAGTCAATTGCAGTTCATTAAATCTCCCTCATCAGTTCTACCACCTGCTCCTCTTCCTTCCTTGACCCAAAGTCATATGCCCATTTACCCTTTTCCCTTTGTTTTCTGTTTGTTTCTCTTTTAATTACATCTCTTGATCTTTTTCCCATCAATTATTTTGAGGAGAGAATTGGTCAGGAAACATCAATGCAAATGAAATTGTGGTTAAGAATAGAAACAAAGATGTTCAAGGGAGCTTTGGTTTTCATTTTCTAAACAGCTCTGGACTTGTGCTTGAGATCCTGACATACCCTTTTCCCAGGGTGTGAAACAGGGTGTCTGCAGCGCAGGAACAGGGTCCATTCTTCTTCACTCACCCCTGCCTATGTTCAGTGGAGGTTTTAACAGGATTGTTCAGGGCTTGATGGAAGTTTTTAGCTTCTTCTGTCATCCTGAAAAATCTCACACTTGGCAGTGTTATACCACAGCAACATTCAGGTGGAAATCCAATGACCAGCAACAAATTAAATAGAGATGAAGACCCAGTTCTTTCCCTAGCTTCATGTGCATGGCCAGGCAGCTGGATGGCAGGACAGACCTGTTTCCAGGAGAGCCCTTGCCCCTGCTTGTAGCGAGTGAAATAGCTAGCTGGATTTAATCAACAGGGTTTATGATTAATAGGTATTGCAGCCTCTTCTCAGGATCCCAGCCAAGGTGAAGGCAGTGGTGGGTTGGCGTCGTGCCGAGATGGGCTCAACAACCCCACCGCAGGTTGCGCCGCAATGGGTTAGCAGTGTGTACAGGCCCAGGGGGATGGGAGTAGCCAGCTGAAAAAAAAGAGTGGTAACACATTAAAAGTATTTGAGCACTTGTCTGACCAGGTGCCTGTACCTCTCTCCAAAGCCAGTGTTTATATACACATTGGTTTTTCACCCAGGTAAGGAGACAAGTCTTGATCTTGCTGCTGGGAGCAGCTTATGGCCTGTGGTATTGGGGCAACTGTGCAAAAACAAAGGCAGGCAGAGGAGAAAGTGCTTTTTCTGCTGCGGGTAGACAAGCTTCAAAACAGTCTTAAATGGAGCTCTGAAGTTAAACCAGCTGTTTGGCAGGCCCAAACTCATCCCTTTATTTCTTTTCCCCTAGGTCACTAGAAATCCTCTTTCTCACACCCCTCTCCTTGCTTTGCAACTGTCTTTGCTCCCCATTTGCAACATAAAAATACATTAACAGAGGTTTGGATGTTGTTTAATGCTTAAATGGAGAAATAATCACAGAAACCAGGTGGCAGCTTTCTAGTCTCATGCCCCCTCTCTGGGGTCAAGACATAAAGAAATCCATATGTTCATACTCATAGGTGCACATGGGCAAGTAAACCTTGTGTCTCATTAACTGCCCGCTTCCACTTCTCTCAAGTGCCATTCCTGGCTAGTCAAAGGGCTGTAACCCATCCATGTGCTGGGGTCACTGGATTGTCTTGATCTGTGTGTTTTTATCAGGCTTTAAAAAGTTTTTTGAAAAGTTCATCCAGCAATGCAGTGCCATCAAAAGGGTTAATGCTACTTGAGGCATTTCAGATGCTGACAAGGCTTAACCTAGGCAGCACAGAGAGGGATCAGGTGACTCTTAAATGGACAAAAGTCCAGAAATTGAGTTCATTTTGGACAAGCAGTCGTTGGCCTCCATGCTTCAGCTGAATTTTATTCAAACCTCATAAATGTGCACATAGCTGGAAATCCAGGAAGGAGTCTGTTTTCCAGAGCCCTTCATGTGTGCTGCCTTTCCCCCATGTGTCATATGGGATCAGCTTATTCCTCCTATTTCAATGTTCTTGATTTTGTCCCTGATGGCAACTTGGCAGAGCATGTCAGTCCAAGAGAAGCAGACCTGAAACCCAAACCTGCACTCTATCCAGAAGGGAGGGAAGGAGAGGAGGTACAGGTCTGACAGCCTTGTCTTCCCACACCGACCAAAATATAGAGATGGGGAAGATGGAAGGGGAGTGGTAGACATGGTTATTCTAAACAGACCGTGGAAAAACAGTTGATGATGGAGGAAGAGAGCCCAACTCTTCTAGGATGATGAATTTCAAAAGGAGCATCACCTTCCTGGGCTTAACTGATGGGCAGGGAAATGCTCCCTTACTGTACAGCTGACAGGCTGGAACATATATAATTTATAAGCAACTTTTTGTTCTTTTCCTTTCAGTTAGAGTCTCAAAACACATTTGGGATTGTTGCCATTACTGGAGTTTAACTTTAGGTTGGACTGGTGATGGGATTTGCCTGTGGTGTGACCCTGTTCCCTGTGGGAACAGGACCAGTAAAGGTCTTTATACTCCTGTCCAGACACCAAAGGTCTCCTGCAGTTCGTGTGCCAAAAAGGTTTCACCTCCTGTCATGGCTTGCATTTCAGTGATGCTCGAAGTTACCCATCTAGCAGAGGTCCCCAAAGGCCAGGTTGGCTGGCTTGTCCTGGCTGGGCTGGGCTGTGGATGGGGTTAATCTTTCCCAGGCACAGATTAAGTGACTAGCCAATATATTGCATAGTTACACATAGGTGTAACTATGCAAGATATTGGCTTTCATACAAGGCTAATAATTTTGTAGACTTTAATTTAAGGGGCCTGTTTGTTTTCAGAAACTTGTACTTGGTTTCCTTTTTGCCCAAAGATGGGAGAGAGGCTTTTTCAGGGGTCTATGAGGTAGTAAAATAAGGGTATGTGCAAAAAATGACCAGAGAATCTTGCTGGCTGAGTTCAGAGCCTTCCTGCATTCCCTGCTGTGGGAAAACCAGAAAAAATACCTTCATTCAGCTGCAGAGGTTATTGCAAAGTGCCAAGTTTTGTTAAGGGTTGTGTTTTACCTGGGATTCACAGAGGCCCAGATGCACTCTCTTTTTCCTTGTGCTTTGGTTATGGCTGCAATATTTTATTTATGTCTCTCTTAAATGAATCCAAGCCTTCAAATCCCAAGATCCACCATTGCCTTTTTCCTCCTGTCTGACTGTTTTGGCTATTCAGGATGAGTAGCAATGTGTTGCACCAGGTGCCAGGATGACAATGCAGCTGGGACAAGTCTGCCTGTACGCTGAAGATCTGAATCCAAACTTGAAAAGCTGGTTTTACGACAAAGTAAGATCTTCAGCTCTCAGTCTAGCTTTGGGTCAAATTTGCTTCTTGCTGGAGCCAAGCAAAACGTCCTTGTGAACATGTAAATATGTCAGTGGGGAACAGGACATTCCCAGCCTGTAAGATACTGACGCATCAGCATTTTACATGTGTATCAATTTGAAGGAAGCAAATGATTGTGACATGTTTTGCAGGTAATATAAAGAAAAAACCATTTGGGCAAACCCCCTCATGCCTTAAATCTACCACATTTTATAGCGAGTCATGAATTCTTGGAAAAAAAAATCTCCCCTTCAAACTCCTAATCAGTCTCAAAAAACCCCACTGAGATATAGGCTGGCAAAAAAAGCTATATGTCTTTCAGTCTCTGACAAAACAAAAACTCTTACTACTTTCCATCCCTGGCCAAACATAACTGCCACAACAGTGCTCTTGTAGTTTCTTTAAATCCTCGGTGAAGGTTTCAATGCACAAAATAAATGTGAAGTAGTTTTAAGGGTCTTTTTTTCCCCCACCATTATTAATTCCATCAAAATCTTAGACGAGGAATACAGAAGGGGAAAAATTATATTTGTAGCAGTAGGAACCCAGCCTTGACTGCTTTGGGTACATGTGTAGAGGCACTGAATATAATGAGGTTATTCATGTGCATAAAGGTTGTCGGATCAGACCCTATCTTTGTAAAATATTTAATTACATACCATCAGAATCATGTCAGCTATGAAAAAGCAATAAAAATAGTAAAGTGTGTCAGTGAGCAGTAGTAGTAACTGTAGTGATAGAAATGCATTAAGCTTTTAGGCACAGCTCACATACACTGAAGACAGCAAGTCAATGCTGGTTAATAATTTGCAACAATACATCAGCATCATAGTGCATGTTCAAGCAAATTATTATGCCTGTTTTGCCAATTAGTACTCAAATTATGCTACGTGATACCTTACTCCATGCTTTGGATGGGGAAGGGAAGCCACAGGCCCATCATCTGCTACTCACCTCTTCAGTCAATGCTTGGGCATTGTCTTCCTTGCTACAAGAGTGAAGGTTTTATTGCTCTACTTTGATTGATGGGTGAGAGTCAAAAGGACCCTGATGCTAAAAACAGGAGCAAGGCAAGGCACTTCAGTTTGACAGTGAAGTCACAGGCGTGACGAAGGAAAAGCACATTGTCAGTAATGACTCTACCTGGGAACATCTGGTGAGAGGGCACAACCAGAACCACAGACTGGGAAGATGTGAGCTACAGAGTAATGCCAGGTTTTGCTCTGGCAGGCAAAGGCGAAAGCAAGAGTCAAGACAAGAGCAAGCAGGGCATCCTCATCCCACACGCTCCGGGGGAGTAATCGCAGCTGTCCGAGAGGTTGCATCAGTGCTTGCTGCACCACTTTCCAGGGTTGCATCAGCTCGTACCTGCTTTGTTTGTGGTAGAGACTGAAGTATTAACGACTCATTCCATGGGGAGGCAACCCACAGTGGAAAGCAGAAACTGAGATGGGGAATAACCAGAACATCTTGGAGCAAATGTGATCCATGGGGAGGGAGCATGACAACAAGTGCAACTTGGTGCCAATCTGTAGCTGGCTTTGGCTATGTGGGTGGGGTGAAGTGGGTGTGGAGCAGGTTGTGATTTTACTTGAGGTCTGTAAATACAGAGTGGGTAGGAACAGGTAGCTAGAATAGCACTTCCTGCCTCTGAGTCAGCGATGCTGTACAAGGGAGAAGCTGGCAATCAGAGGTCATGATTGAGTTACATTTCCATAGCAGGTTTATTTTGTGCTGCTCTTCTGCATAACTTCTGTATTTTTGTTCTGTGCAATTGGTCAAAAGCAAAATACGATTTTCTATGCATGTGTGCACAAACATGTTGCACTGCAAGTTCCTTATTTGAATCTTTGTTCAGGACACCATGCTGGCCTTAAATTGCTTTCCTGCTCATTTTTTTTCCATTTTATTATTACTTCTAGTTCCCTTTTTCTCCCCTTTCAGCTGAGTGACTGTAATCTGTACCAAGTACATGCTGTAAATAACATAGATTATATTTGGTGGACAGCAGGGTGCAGGACTCAAGAGGCATTTCAAGAACCAGCAAAAGTGCCGTGGTCGGCTTTGTAGCTTTTAGGTTGGATCATCTCCTCCTTCTTGCCGTCCCTTCCCCCATGATTTTCTGATGGCTGCTTCTAAATGGATTTTTATCAGGGGGGAAAAGCAAAGTGGATGACAGCAGATGTATTCCCTTAACAGGGTCTTTCCCTCAATGGCTCTGCTAATCATTATGTTTTGCTCCATAGGACTTTTTATTCATTTAACAGGTTTATTTCCAGATTACATATTTGTTTTTATACTGTTTCCTCATAAATACAGGCACTGTAGAAAAAGCTGGCCCCACCATATTTCATGCAGTATTTGTTTATAGTAAGTGGGCCTCACTGAACCTGCATATACAATAAATACCCTTTCAGGATTCCTAGGCAGGAGTGGAGGGAACAGATGGCAAAACAGACCCAGGATTCCCGTTTACAAGGGGATCTTCAAATAACACAGGAGGAATGATAGCCATTAAAAAGCCTGCCTTCCAGTGCCTTAATTTTTGGCCAGAAAAATTGGATACATTAGCTGCTTTTTATTACTGGGTTTTTTGGGGGTTTTTAGCCAGTTTTTTTTACATTCTATAACAGTCTTTCAAGGATTTGAAGTAAACCAAGGAGCAGGCACCTTTGTCAAGGTCATCTGTTTGATCCATCTTTTCCGTCACCCCTCTTCATAGCAAGTCAGACTTAAAAGCTAACTAGACAAGACTCAAAACCATGTCTCAGACCTGTGGTCTCTGAGAGGTGCTTGAAATATGAACCATGGGGGAAACTTTGCAAACAGCTGCTAAACCTCACACCCCGGTGGCAGGACTGTGCCTCACAGACACCAGAGGATTGGGAGAAATGCTTTGTACTGGAGATCTCTCTCATTCACTCTTTGGTGAGGGAGAGTAATTTGAATTTTATTTTTTGCTTTGAGGGATCAAGAGGGAGAATAAGATAAGGTTGTTTACGTGTTGTTTTTCTGTGCTGTGAAAAGTTTGTATCTGAGTGTAGCCAGGGGAGAAAAAAGTACAAGAAAGCTGCAAGTTAGGGTCATAGTACAGGACTCTTAATTATCCCAGGGTTAGTCTGCCTGGGTATTTGGCAGTGCCTCTGCTTATACCTGCTAAGACACACAATCTGCCTTCTTGGCTCGGTGCTCCTCCCAGGTGAGTTTTGACCTCCACTCTTTGCAGAGGAGGTGCCTCAATAGTGGAGATTTTGCACGGGTGTTTTGAGGGACTGCCAAGACAACCCACAGATCTCCCCATCCAGAGTCCTCTGATTCCTACCAGCTCTTGGTCAGGGAAAGGTGCAGGTACAACTGCCTGGCCTGGTTGAGCAGCTGTAGGAGATACCAGCCCCGTGCTCTGCTCTCCACTCAAACCCACTGCTTGTGCAGAATCTTCATGCACTTCCCTCAGCTGTGAGCAGAGCAAGGAGTGCTGCACTGGGAAAGGTGTTCACAGTCTGCAGTCTGTGGGTTTTTAAAAAAAAAATTCTTGAAAAAGCCAACAGACCTGAAGTTAGGTGGTTGTCAGATGAGTGCAGTGCATTACCAAATAATTAGGGTGTTTCCAGTAACAGAGGATGGCCTGGAAACCCACCAGCTGCTTGGACCCCACTGGCTGCCATCCAGGCTTCCATTCTGGTGGTCAGGGTGTCCTAAAAGTCATGGGCAAAATTAAGTAGAGAGTATTGGAAGAGACTGTCATGGCTGGAGGGGGAACCAACTCCCATGTACACAAGAGCACTGGCAAGAACACTCACGAAAGCCTCCAGTCCAGCAGTGAAGGAAAACTGGGGCTCATATGCCAAATCTGGGCTGGCATGGCATGGGGGAGAGGCTTGGGCTGAGCTTGGAGTCAAGTCACACATCGCTTAATGGTGGCTGTCATCATTATGTTGTTACATGGGAAATCACAGCTTAAGGGCTAGGACCTACTCAAGAGTTATTTTGGAGGCTGAGGCAGAGGATGACCATGAGGGCCACAGTATCTTGTGAGATGAGTGCAGGTCAGCAGCATGGAAGCCACCAATAAGGCACCCCCTGCAACACAGGCAGGCCTTGTGGTATATTCTCCTACTGTACACCTTGTCTGTGGGTCCTGTGATCCTCCTCTCAGAAACTGAGCTGCTGCAGACCCACTGATGTCAGGATCTCTCTTCTGATAGGTAGGAGCCTATTTCTTCCTCAGATTGCATCAGCCAGGTGCTTTGCAGCCAGGGGTTTTCCCTCAAAATCTCAAATCCTGTTCCAGCTAAATGTAGCCACCAGCCTCATTCTTAGCTGTTGCCGCTTTTTCTAAAAAGTTTTGGTTGGAGGGAGGAGGTGGGAGAGGTGAAAGTGAACTCTCTATTAGGCTATTAAATTTCTGGATTCTGACTACCCTTTTTGTAGGTGTGATCTTGGATCTTTGCCAAAGTGCAGAAATTTTGCTGATTTGATTCTTGCTGGGACACAATACATGCTGTTTTGGAAAGACGGAGTTCTGTGCAAGGAAAAAAACAAGGTAAGAGCCTGTGATGCATGACTAGAGCTACCCTAAGGCAATCAGAGCAGTGCTACCAGAGGCAACACTGAAAGTGAGCAGGAGAGCATGGTCTGGGGATGGGGAATTCACTCACCCTGCCAGCCTGTGCCTTGGCAGCATCCTGGGAAACGGATTCACTGAGGCCCCCCGTGTTTCCACACGCTGTCAGCAAAGCACTGGCTGTTTTGTTTCCAAATGGCTTCAACTAAGGTCCCTTCCTAAGGGCAGAAAATGCTCCAAGGGCAGAGACTGCAGCTTTCCTTAGTCATTGCCTTTATGTTCTGCTGGCAAACATGCTAATTCTGAAGTGGGAAATAATGGGCCTACCAGGGTAGGGGTGGGAAGAAAACCAAGGAGTAAATTGAGATATGTCCTTATGCCTAAACAAATCTGATGCCTCTCCTCCCCCCCTTTCCCCCTTCCCCGCCTCCCAGCAATATTCAAGCTCAATTTGCAGCAAGCCTGCGTTCTGTACAGGCAGACAATGCCAAGTTTTATCATCCCCTGCCTCCTGCCTGGGAGGCAGTGGTAGGCTGGTTGAATCCTGCAAGATTGCACAGGATGGCAGCGAGCGAGCACTGAATTCCACTCTGTAGGTCCCTGTCTGGGAAATGCACCTAAATGCATGCAAATATGTTTCTATCAGCTGAGCTCTCCCAGCACAAAACGGTGTGATTTACACTTCCCGAATCATCAGAATTTATGGCGGGGAGGTGACAGCCGGCCCTGAGCTGCTGTGGTTGCAGTTCCTATCAGTGGGGTTTATAAAGGGGGTTACCGTGGCGAGTGAAGTGGGCAAGGTATGAATAGATTAATGAAGGTCTCTATGGAATAAGGAAAGTTTTTTCCGACTTGCTGTTACCTGATCTAGCCAATTTGACATGGCCCCTCATCATGGCAGATCTGAGGAATGCTCAGCATTTGGAAATAGAAATAGCAATAAACCTCTTCCTTTTCTTCCTGCTCAGTTCACAGGAAAAATATTTTGACTGGTTTGAAGGCTGGGACTCAGGTTTTTCTTCCATGTCTGTTTAGATAAGTGAATGAGTGAGTCTGTGTGTGTGTGTGTGTGTGTGTGGGTGTGGGGGTGTGTGTGTGTGTGTATGTATGAGAGAGAGGAACAGAAGTAGCTGAAAGTTGATTTGAAGAAATTAGTTTTGCATTTGCTTCATTTGAGGCTGAATTCTATTTCACAAATTAATTTCACAAATTATTATTAATTTCACAATTTAATTTAATATGAAACTTTTGCACTGGCTTCAATAAAGCATGTACATTCAACCTGGAAGTCCAAGGATGTAGCCACTACTTCTAATGAAAACAAATATTTTTTTTGTGAGAATCTTGCATTGGAAATTCAAGATATGCTGCTCTAGTTGCCAGGCTTGTGCCTCACTGGCCACAGCTGAAGTGACTGTGTGCTCCAGTTGGATTTGATAGATGGGATCTACCTGCAGCAGGCTGCCCTCACGCCAAACCTGTCTGGATGGTCCATGGTTGGTGAAAAGAGAGACTTTGGAGACTTTGCATCATGAGGAGCGGTGTGCACTGGCTGTTGCCATGAAGTCTAGTTATTCTGAAGACTTAAAGCCGTATATATGAAGCAAGTTAGTACTAAATTGACTACTGTACCTCTCATTAGATCTATTATCAACCTAGAGGCTATTTTCACTTTGAAATGGCATTTGCTCCATAATATGTAATGTCTCAAAATGCTGTTAATTAAAGTTTCATCTGTTTAGAGGATTTTCTTCTTCTTCCTCCTTTCTTTTCTTTTTTTCTCTTTTCTCTTTTCTTTTCTTTTCTTTTCTTTTCTTTTCTTTTCTTTTCTTTTCTTTTCTTTTCTTTTCTTTTCTTTTCTTTTCTTTTCTTTTCTTTTCTTTTCTTTTCTTTTCTTTTCTTTTCTTTTCTTTTCTTTTCTTTTCTTTTCTTTTCTTTTCTTTTCTTTTCTTTTCTTTTCTTTTCTTTTCTTTTCTTTTCTTTTCTTTTCTTTTCTTTCTAGTAATTAGTCCAGTAATGTGGAGACATTGTTACTGCAGCTCATTAAATTTGGCAATGCTCACTTGGACCTTTGAGTGCTGGTGATGTCAAGTTGACCTGAAATGCAAGGATTCCATCTGTCAGGAATTACTGATGAATTGGCAATTAAATATAAATATATATTTTAAAAAAATATATATATACACATATTTAACTCATTACTTGTGGATTGACAGTACTGCAAGTGCTATCATTTTAAGTTCATCGACAGACTAATAAAGCTTCCCCTGGGCTCCCTTCCTCATGTGGAGGAACCGGCGGCAGAGATGAGAGCAGAGTCAGATCCTGGAGGGATTAAATTTTTGTTCTGTCTGTAGACTACACTGATGAGAGTGTCAGTCTGGGCTGGGGTGAAGTGAATATCTGGGCTAACAGAGACGACTGATGCCATGTGAATAACCAGACAGCCCAGTGATTATGCTGGTTCTCAGCTGTTATTGCCTCTTGTTGAACTGGTGGCATAGAAATGGATCTCTGTTTCCAAGCAGCATCCAGTCACAGACAGTGGCATTTCTGTAAATGTGTTCACCATTGTTTGAGACGGTATTCTTTTCCAGCAGAAATTGGAGGGAAGTAGCCATCTCTTATGTTTGCTGGGAAGTGACATCCAGGACATGGAGGAGGTGAGGAGCGCAAGCTCTCTCTGTCCGGGAGTATGCTACCAGGGGTAACACTGTCATTCAATGGTGATCACAGGATCGTAGAATCATGTTAGAAAAGACCACTGAGGTCATCAAGACTAAACTTTGATCGCTGCCTTGCTGACTAGACCACTAAGTGTCAGTTTTTTCTTGAACACCTCCAGGGATGGTGACTCTACCGCCTCCCTGGGCATTCCCTCCCAATGTTTAGCTACCCTTTCCATGAAGAAAGTCCTCCTGATGTCCAGCCTGAACTTCCTCTAGCACAGCATGAGGCCATGTCCTTTTGTCCTGTCACAGGTTGCCTGGGAGAAGACACTGATCCCCACCTGGATACAGCCTCCTCTCAGGCAGTTGTAGAAAGTGATAAGGTCTCCCCTAAACCTCCTTTTCTCCAGGCTACCCCAGCTCCCTCAGCCTTTCCTCACCAGACTTGTGCTCCTGATCCTTCACCCTTCACCCTTACCATCCTCTGGACACACTCCAGTACCTCAGTGGCTTTCTTGGAGTGGCCCAAAACTGAACACAGGATTTGAGGTGTGGCCTCACCGGTGCCGAGTACAGGGGACAAACACTGCCCTGGTCCTGCTGGCCACACTATTCTTGGTACACACCCTTCATGTAGGCTGTTGAGATGTGTCATCCCAGTGCTGGTTGAGTGAGTTGCTACAGCAGCAGGGAAGAGAGAAACTTTAGTACATTTTGACTCCCACAGGCATCAGGTGAATTTGGGATCTCAGTGTTAGTCCCCCACCCTGCATCTTCAGCAAGGATCAGGCCTCAGTGCTGTGGAACATGAACCCAACTTCTTGGCATGTATTGGCTTGAGGGCATCTGATGTCTCAAAATCAAAAGGTTCCGCCTGTTTCAATAATTTACATTCTATCATCACTCATAATTTATTATGGCAAGAGGAGTCTGAGGAAAACAAACAAAAAAAAACCCAAAACAACCCAAAACTGTGAAGGGAGAATAAAATAGCTGAGAGCCCAGCTTCAAGGCTGTCCAAGCTGCTTCTGGGAACACAAAGCCACCAAAGTGTAGGCTCTTTCCAAAGTGTCCTCTGCTCAGATGGTGTCCTCTTGCCACATCTTTTGCAGAATTGGTCATTTTATCCACCAGCCAAGAGAGAGATATCTCTGAATAGGCCACCTCTTAAATACAGAGCTGCAAGTTTTGACAAAAGCACTTTTTAAATCCTGTGTCTTCAGACTCCTGCTGTTTCATCAAAGCCCCACTGAGTATCTGGCCCTAGATCCACCTTTAGCAACAGGAATTACTGGATCCATGCATAGGGAGACAAAACACAGCAGATGAAATGGCTAAATATTTAATAATAAAGATTGTTCACACATTTCCAGATTAATGTTACTGGCCAAGGAAAGCTGGATGTTTCACATCAGGTTAGCAGGATATTGCAATATTTTGGCTGCTTATCTGAAGTGGAATGAATGGAACTGCCAAAGCTTTTGAAGTTCACTCATGAGATAATATTTTATTAATTTTCTGAGCTGAGGGCACTTTAGTATCTCCTGTGAGTCTTCTGAATATTAAATGCATGAAGCTCTACAGGCAGGACTCTTTCAACATTCTCTCATTCAGTGTTTAAAAGTGCCCGCTTCCCATAAATTGAGAGCAGTCTCCTTGGTTTTCCAAGAGTTATCTTCTCTCCAATAAATTAGAAAGTATATCAATTTCCTACTTATGCCCTTTGAATTCAAAGCAGGGGCTACTTAAGTGCAAGAAAAAACACAGTCTGTGTTTGCCTTGTTTGTCTGTCTGCTCCATAGAAAATACAGTTTAAGTCAGAATGAGCCTCTATGCTTCAACTCCAGCTGCGAAAATAATTTTATTTCATGAAAGCACCCAGTCTTTAAGTCATGCTCTGAGCTACTCTGGCCTTCAGCTAGAGCAGAGCAGAGGAGGGAGGTGTAAGACCTGGCCGCTGCTGCTATGTGTGGCACTGGCAGGAGCATCCAGCCTGGTCACATCCCAGCTCTAATGCCTGCTAAGCTGAGACTCGGCTCCTCCAGCTCAGACTGCACAGCAAGAGAGCTGCCCACCTAGCTGCACTGCCCTGGGCAGGGTGACAGGTACCTGTGGGGTGATTTTGATCTTTGGATGCATCCGTTCAACATTGAAAAACGCTAACTTGTACAGTGGAGATGTTGAGCTCTCATCAGCTGTGGTTTCCTACTCCCAGGCGCAGCTGGGTGAAAGCAGGGGAATTCAGAAGAGCACGTGCCAGCCAGAAAAGCTCTTGCTGTGCTAGACTCAGAAAATCCTCTCAAGTGAGCAGGGCTAGGCAGAGCTGCCAGCATGGACTTCTGCATCAAAAAGGACAGAGAGTTCCTAGATCTAGTGTCTGGTGCTTTATAAATAGGTTTAGATGACAGGGAAAAGTAAAGAGAGTACCAAAAAAGAAATAAAATGACAGCCTTTGTCCAAAAATATGCTAGCTACATTGTTTCTTTTCCCTAAAAAAAGAAAGAAAGAAAAAAAAGAAGGTTGCTTTTTCTGCATTAAACTTGTCATAACTGGATGATTATAGTAACACCATGAGAAGAGCCAGCCAGGATGTGACACTTTAGTTTTCAAAATAGCTCTTCCTAAAATAAACTCTTTCCTCACAGACTGCTACTGTGATACTTATGGGAAAATGTGAACAGACCACTCATTCTCCCATCTTTCCTTGGAGATTGAGGAACTTTCCATCAGTTTATGTGCTCTAAAATCCTGTCCCTCAGATGGGGAGGCCAAAACCACGGGAAAATGGGGGGAGTGTAATTTAATACATTTCACCAATTTGCCTTAATGGCACTTTGGAAGCCTCCAGGTTTAATTAGATTTACTCTGTGCCCACAGAGGATAAACAGATCTATCTGCCATTTCCATCAAGACTGTACTATTTGCAGGGATTCAGTAACATGGAGCAGGGCTGAGCATGCCCTGTTGCAGTAAGACTGCACTGTGGCCTTGAGCATTCATGTTGTGACACATCAGATGTCTTGAGCTGTGGGCATCTGTCTTCTTTGGGTGCCACAGAGGCTGCACTGTCCACCAGCACCACCCTGTGCAGCCTGTCCTTTCTCCCACGCAGAGCTCCCCTCTTGGCTCAGTGTGCTGACTCCCAAAATGCACATCAAGCAGAATCATCTGGGCTGGTGAAAACCTCTCCCTGGAAAGGAATCCTAGCCTTTTTGGTCAGCATGGCTGGACTAAGAGGAAGCTACAGCCTTCAGATGTGTGAGGCTCATGCTGACTTTCCATGCATTCCATAAAGGGAACATCAGTCAAATGACTGATGTGCTGGGCCGTGTGCACGTGACACCTCAGGCAGCATGGCTGGTATTGCTGAAACATTTATTTCCTTAATTTAAGTTTTTTGTAAACTCGCGGATGGTTCCCCCCATCTTGGCAGTAAAGGGGAAACAGCGATAGTTGAGTTCCCACACACACGGCATGGGAGCTTGTCTTGAAAATGGAGAAAGATGTGAGTCCCCATGCAGAGACATTCCAGTTCAGATCAGAAAAACATGCCTTCTGCTCCGTTGTTTTCCAGTACTGTGAGCTCTCCAAATGAAACCAACAAAGAGCAACATCTGGTCAGATTCTACCAGCACTTACTTATTCTTCAACTAACGAAGTTTATTGAAGACTTGCATAAATTATTATCCCAGCTACTCCCCTCAAGGTATCGTGTTGAGGGCGCACAAGGCTCATTTTCCAATTCTCCCTTGCTGCTTTGGTAGGTGATTTCTTGCTCCACTACCCCTCGCATCCCTGCAAAATGAAATGTATCACTACTGCTGGTTTGTCACGTTTGCCTTCTCCTAGCAGGTACTGGACAGGGTCATTGCTAGCTACACACTTAATAGTGAAACTGAAAAAGTGGGCGTGTTGTAAGAGTGGAGCTTCTTGAAAGGAGACGTAAAACAAAGCTGCTAAGAGAAAGAATAAAATAATACAGAGGAAATTTTTAACTAGGGTTAGACTAGATTTCTCCTCACTGAAGCAAGTAAAAGCTTTCTTTTCTTAATAGAGAAATAAATCTGACGATTTCTGAGCTGGGGAAGTTCAGCTTTCAATGCACTTCCTCCAGACTGACTCATTGTGAGATATACTGTGGAATTCATGGGATTGGACTGCACTCCTGCCATGCAGCAGAGCATCCCAAACGGGACACTTGCAATTTGGGGTAAATTGATAAGCTTTCATATCTGATTAGATGGTATGGTTTTACATTGTCATGATTGCTTTGTCTTGTCCTCTGTCCTCTTCCACATGCCAGGAAAACAGGCCTCATTTTCCCAGAGATTTAGTACAGTCTAAATGTCCTGAACATGTATTACAGAAGGAAATGTTCACCTACACACATATTTTGCTTGCTCTTTTTCCCTTCCTGACTCTCTATGGAGCAGCCATGGTTGCAGGATTCAGCTTGGCCTTTTGGAAATCAGGTTCCATTGGCCATTTGCTCCCCTGCTTCCTATCTGGATATGCCAAAGTCCTCTGGATCCTTGTCTTCTCACGGGATGATGGCACACCCTTCTGCTGGTTCTGCATGACAAAGATGGCCTAGAAGTAAAATTCAGGTTGATCCCAGGCTAAGGGAAGACAGGCATGCCATGGAATCTGTGGCAAGGAGATAGTTAACATCCTCTCCCTCTTCAGGGAGAGGTTGCAGCTGCCTATCCAGCCTGCCAAACTGAAAGGGGATCCAGCCCTCGGGGAAATGTGTCTGGAGTTATTTAATCCCAAAAGGATTATAAAGAGAGTATGCTGTAGGGAATCTCTCAAGCCCTATCCCTGTTAAAGTAAAATAAAACCAAACCCCAAAACCAACAATTCCTTTCCCATTGATGGCTTGCAGCAAAAGATACCCCTGAACTTTCACTGAAAAATGTGCCCCAGCCGAGACAGTCAGTGCTGCTCCTCTGGAAAACTTCTTCTGCTTTGGCTTCCATGGTGCTATCATTTCCTGCCTCTCCTCCTACCTCTTTAATCTCCTTCAGCACGTCCTTTGGAGGACCTTCTTATCTTCCTCCAACTTATGTATGGGTTTCATCGGGCTGAGTCTTTTATCCCCACTTCTTCCTCTATTGTATCTTATCCCTGGTTAATCTCAGCCCTGCTCCCTACTCAGTCTGTTCATCTGTTCTCGTTTTGACTTGTGTTTAGACTGTAAACTCCTTGAGATAGGGCCTGTCTTTTTATTTTATACTTTTACAGTACCTCCAGGAACATGAAATTGCAGGCTAGACTAAGTCATCAAACAGAATTAAAACATTAAAAGAAAGTTAGCCTAAAAGGTTGAGTGGAAATATCTTCCTCATTTTCGGCAGTAATCCAAGGCAGTGCAGCTTTCATTTGTATAAACACATAAGCATTGCTCTCCTATGCAGCACAGCAGGATTGAGTAAATGACTGGTTCACCCTCTAGTAAGTCACCCACTGCCTTCCCAACAGCAGGCATCAATTTACTGGTGAGCAGGAAGAAGAGGCCCTGCTCCTTCTGTGAGCAGCACCAGGAGGATTTGGTTTCCCTGGCTGCATGGGAGATCAGCGTGGTTAAGATGGTTTCCAACTGCTGCCATGCCCACCATAGTTAGCTGGCATCATGCAAGGGATGTTTTTAAGGAGCCATGGTAGCAGGGTGTTTTTTTCTGCTTTCTACTTAGGCTCCTTAAAAGAGCTAAATGTTCTCCAAAAGAAGAACAATCTGGGTGTCTTGAATAGCACATATTTTATACACCAGTGGGCTCTTGTCAGCACTTTTTTCTTGAGTCCATTGAGACCTTCAGTGAAGTTTCTTGTTCAGGAGCAGGTATCTGTCTATTCCTTCCTGTTTTACATGGTCTCATTCAGAAGACAAAACACTGTTTTAATTTTTTGGATTTTTTTAGGCAATTCCATCATTTTCTGCAACCTTTTCTTTAAAGAACTGTAGAAGCTAATAAATGCCTCGTTGATTTGAAACAGGCATGTCCATGTAAGCGCTCATCTCTGATGGCCACAGTTAACCTCTAGTCACCATGTGCTCACTTTGGTGTTTGGCTCTTTGATTCTTTTGGTGCTTCCCAATGATGCAGGAAAGCACCAGGATCTTCTTGGAGCCCAGCCATGACATACAGGTGTCTTCTTCCTCCCTCACCTGCCAGCTGCCTGCAGAACCAACATGGCATGTCTGAGCTCTCCACATTTTAAGAGCGGCTGACCCTGGACAGTGAACCAACTTTACCATTTCCTCCTCTACGTCCCAGACCTTCAAACGTAGGTAGCTTTTTTTGTGATCTTTGCCACTGATGAGGGAATTTAACCCTCTAGACATCTCTGAAACCTTTCCTATGACATCTATTAGGAAGCAGCAGATGATTTATTAACATCAAGTAAACCATTAATTTGCTTGTTCAGTATGATTACCTGTTTCTAATAATAGTTGTGAATTACCCAATCACCTTATATTTTCATGAAGAAAGATAAATGGATCAATAGAAGAAAAGTACTTTCAGGGTAAATGACACATGACTGTATCTGTGCAGGAAACAGCTAGAGAGAGGCAACAAGCTGAATGGGGAATACTGAACCAGAATCTGGTATGGTCTGGAGCTGTGGCTCTACTCCTTGCATACTCTTAGCAAATTTGGTTTGATGTTTCTTAACGCTGCACTTCAGGGCCACTCCTGTTACTTACCTGTGGCACTAGAATAGTTTCTATACTAATGACAACAGTAGGTGTCATTATTGTCAACAAATTTTGAAATAGCTTATATGGATAATTTTTATAAGGTTTGTGTCCACTCGGACTGGAAGCATGCCATCTATTCTTTGGAGTGCAGCCTTGGAGTTTGGGCAAGGCTCTTTTTCCCTTTTATGTCTTTCTGAATGTCAGTTTCCCCTCTCACAAAAAAATGAGAAAGATTTTGCAGGAAAATAAGAATTAGACAATTAGCAAGAGTAGGGCTGATTTGGATACAACAGATCTTTGTAGGGGAATATACGGAGACTTATGTATGGACTACTGAGAATTAGGATATGGAGCTCCACCTTGCCCTTTATTTCCTGTTTTATTCTGTGCAAATTTTTCCTCACCCTGTTAAAACACCAACGTATCATTAAATGAAGCTATGAGTAGTGGCTTTATTTTTACTGACCTGAGAAATGTTGCTTTTGCAAAAGTATAGACACCTGCCTATGAAATGTCATGAAGATCTCTGACAGTTCATGGTACTGTGACATGAAGGACTCTGAAGCACAGATAGTTTTTTCATTGGTCCTCCCAGTCAAAGGGAAAGGGTTTGAAAGGGTCAATTGAATCTGGTGAATCCACAAATGCTTACAGGAAAAGTGCCAGGGGTTTGTCTCTTAGACCAGGGGGCTACTGGGGGCTGATGGGGTCCATCTGTCAGGGAAGGGGAGGGGCAACTTTGGCCACAGGCTTGTCAAGCTGGTGGCAAGAAGAAGAAATTGTCAAAGCAGCAAGAGACTGGGTTAGGAAATCTAAAGTCTGGTAGAATTAGATCTGGCCATGGACTCTTTTATAAGCTTTGCATGTGTTGCAATCCCTTCTCAAGACACCCACCTTCATGCCTTCGGTATTTAAATTTGAGAGTTGACATTAGACATCTCACGTCTTCAGCAGCAGATCGAACTCTGAGCCTGGCATATCTTGTTCTGTTGGGAGGTAATGATAACATTAACAATTATTAGAATAAATGGCAGTCTATTTTACTAGTTTGTTCTGTGATAACTGAAGGAAGCCTCTATGAAAGCTCAATTTAAACTGATATGTGCCCCATTTAAAACCAGCTAGCAGATATTTGTGGTAAAATTTAAGTGTTAATTTAAACAGATTTTGGTAAAATCTGAGCTTCTCTAATATACACAACCTATGCTTTCCATTTTCCTCTCTTGGGGAAGAGCGATTTAAAGCTGATTTTGCTTAACTGAGGAAACAGAACTAATACAATAAGCTTCTTAAGATTTCTCTAAATCAAAAGCATTCATTGGGACATCTCAAAAATTAAAACTATTTCAAGGCACTGTCCATCATTGCCGTTATCATAGTTGCATTTGTGTTTTACTGGGATGCATTTTGAAATGCTGTGGCTGTGCAGGAGAAAGCACCCCTGTTTGTGTGAGATGCCCCTCTAACCTGCACACAGCCCCACGTGCTGCAGCCTGGAGCTGATGTGCCCAGCGTTCCTGACTGCCAAAAGCCCTTTTGCTGGGAATGAAACCACGCTGTAAATCACACTCACATGTTAGCAGGGTATCATCACACCAATGATTACAGTTGTGCCTTTAGTTGAGGAGGTTGTTTTGGGGCAGTAAATTGTGCTGTGTGTTATCTCTGCTGCCCTCCCTCTCTGGCTCTCTTTTTCTTGCTGGGTAGGAAATGGCTGTGCTGAACAGCAGAGCCCTGACAGCTTCCCAGGCTTTGGAATAATCTTTTGTTTCCATTTTTGTGAGAGAAGTATCTGAAAGGGGGTTTGAGAGGAGCTGGCTCTTTGTATTGGAAGTACATAAATTACAATGCCCCAGGTTCTCATCAGAGCTCTGCATCTCACAGATGAAGCTCAAGCAGTGGCCTTTAAACAGTACATTAAGTTAGACAATGTGAGAACTAGCAGCCTCCTGACCTGGTGGTGCATAAATCTCTCCACTGCTTCCATTCCTTTTGCATTTGTAGTCTCCTCCAGCACCACGCCCAGCCCGAGGTGAGCAGGGGTATAAACACCTCCTGGTACTGCACTTGGCATCTCACATGGGGCATTTTACCCTGGATGGCTCCCATGGCCATGGGGTGTTGGAAATAGATGGATTTTAAGGTCCCTTCCAAACCAAACCTTTCAGTGATCCTATGAAAGCCTTTGTGGAGGCTGGCCTGCACATCTGAAATGTCATGCTGGGTGCTGATGCAAAGTAATTCTCATATAAATAGCCTCTCTTTATGTGAGGGGTAGGTTTTATCAATAGAGTGAGCTGGGCCCATGGTCAGTACAGAATAAACAGATGGGCTGGTATATGGTTAATCAATTACTATAGAGGACAGGAGGTCAATGGGCTTCTCTCAATTTCTGTAACACATGTGTGCATATGAGCATTTATAATATCTAATATTCATGTCTGTAGCAAGCCTGTGGTATCTGTGGGTCATTTATTAATTCTTTATAAACATTCCCTTAAGGCAAGTTGTGAGTTTGTAGATGATGGTTAGAATTACTCAAAAGATTAATCTTTTTTCTCTATCAGGGAATAAAAAAACCAATTAATTCTGGATTTCAGTTACAAAGAAAACACATCAGAATGAAAAGTTTGCAATGTGGTCCAGACATTCTTTACAGACCTTGTCAGACTGGACCATTCTGGTGTCCCATTTAACTAAAATATCACTGAAATTCTCATTTTTCATGCTCTGTGACAAAGTATAATCTCTCGCAAAGCAGATATCCAAACCAAAAAAGTATGTTTTGATGTTACTGAAAAACAAGGTTTTCATTGATCCAAACTGAGCTTTGCAGTTTTTTAAATTTTCATTTTGCAGAAGATTAAAAAAAAAGATCTTAGTTTTCTTTCTTGTTTTGCTTAGGAGCACAATTAAGTGGAAAAAAATGGAATTCCCTTAGCAGCTAGCAAGTCTAGTGTTTCTGTATGCTTCCCTGAAAAGTAAATGGGATTACTTTGTTTAAAAACTGCTTTTAGCAACCTCTGTTAAAGCCCTAAAATGCACAGGAGGGCATGATCCTTCTTCCTTTGAAGTCCCTGGCACAGTATCCATTGACTTCACAGGGAGTGGGATTGACTGAATAATTGTGCTGCAGCATGAATGTCTACCCTGACACTGCACAAAGTCACGCTGAAAGCCACTTGATGTCATTCTAATCCTGTCTCCTCACAGTGGTGTTCTTGAGAATAGGGTTGGGGTTTTTTTTCCCCCCTCTGTATTTATTATTTGCAGAAGGAACTAGTTAACAAATAGAAAGGACAAAGCTGAACGAGCGTGTCATTAATTTCCAAAGTAACTTGTTCTGCTGCTGAAGTGATCAACTGCTCCGTGCAGCAAGTGCTAACAAGGGGTTTTTAGCCAGTGGGGCTTTAGTGTGCTAAGGAGAATGCTGTAGCTGGAGGTATCACCCAGGCATGTGCCCGAGCCCTGGAATGCCAGCCCTGTGTGGGGGGCAGAATCCTCCTGCTCACAGAGTTTTGATCCAAAACATCCTCCCCAGAAATCAGAAGCACAAACACCTGCCGGGGTTGGGGTCAGGGAAGAAGGGGCTGCGATAACACGTAACAAACACCGGGATCCCCGACACAGGATTCCAAACCCGACAGCTTGTCCTAGCTGGAGGAACCACCGGATGGTGGAGGTGCGGATGGTGCCCTGGCACGGCTGTGTCTGTGCGCCGAAGTCCTCTGCTGCTGCTGAGAGCACTGCTGGCTGTGACCAAGGCAGATGGCCAGGATAGATGAGGCCCTTATGGATTGTCCCATGGGAATAATTACAGTTTAACTGTGATGACGCTTAGCCAGAGCCTTTTGTGCTCATGGTGCCCTCAGGAAGGCCTGGGAAGCAGGCTGTCTGGAATGCAGGAGTAATGTGCTCCTCCTCAGATTGGCAAGCAGAGAAGAGGGATGAAATCCCACCTCTCCTCCACCAGGCATCCCAGAGGGAGGGCAGCTCTGGCACAATCATCCTTGCAAGTTCTGCCCCAAGGGTGGAAATAGGAGAAGGTGTAGAGTCATTACCTGAGGAACCTCTGAAGGTGCCAGGTTTTCCTAGGAATGCTGGCTCTGCCAGTATCATGCAGGCATTCTGCCCTTCACTGGACCACTCAAACATACCAGGTAACAAGGTTTAGAAACACAACACTGCTGCAGTAGGAAACACGGGAAGCGTTTCACACTGGTCCCACAAAATGGGTTCTGTATTTGTACCTCGGCCAGGAGCAGAAGAGCCCTGCACAAGCCTTTTTAACACACACATGCTGGCAAACCTGCTGCAGGCTGGGAGAGGATGGCAAAACAGGGGGAGAAGCTGCCCATGTCAGATATTGTGGATGTCACAGAGACAGAAGGACTGGCAACTGATTTAAGGTAAAATTGCAGCATCGCCTGTAAGGAACACAAAGGAAAAAGTGGATTTAAAGCATTCCTGATTTCCCACATGAAGACATGTCCTGCTTCTGCAGCCCATAGGAACAGCTCAGAAATGCAGGTCTCTGCCCAAGGTGGGCAGCCAACAGCCCCTCTGCCTCCACCACGGGCACAAGGCAACTCCCATGTAAGGACTGTGCTGGAGAGCTCACAGCTCATCCATGCATGAACAGTGCTGGTATATCTCAAAGTTTGCTCTTTCCAAGCTCTTCACAGCTTCTGTCTCTTCCAGCGAGTATCATGGGATGTGAGGGAGGCTTTTGCTGAACTTCTGGTTGCTTTTCCACAAGGCTCTAAGTCTCCCTACCTTTTTAAACTCCTCTGTCACCAAATAAACTATTTCCTTCTGTCTTATATACCTAAAACCGAAAAATGTCAAACCAACCAAAAACAGGCTAGTGGCAATGGAATGAAGTCAAATGTCACCCTGGCAGCGTTTTAATGTCCAGTTATCTCACAGCACCAAAGATGTCCAGGCAAGTCCTGCGTTTTCATTTCCTTGACGGCTAATTTGGTTTGGTTAGGGCAGGCTTATCAGATGCTCAAAATGGCCTGTTTGACTGTCTAAAGTGTAAAGTTACAAGAGGGCAGATGTGAAAAGAAATACTGAGCCTGTAGTTTGCTGATGTATGTTAAGCAGGACCTTCTTTTGCTCTAAAACACAACAGAAGGTTGTAGCACATCACATTTCACTTTAAGCTGGCTGAGAGTAAGCTTTGAAAACCCCAAACCCCTGATATACTCCTGTTAATCATTGATGCAGTCTTTGATCTCTTCTCAGTTCTGTGTAGCTGATTGACTCATGCCCACATTTTTTTACCAGCTTTCCATTTGTGCCTTTTTTTTCTCAGTGTATCTGTTCTCCATCATAGTTTGAGCAAGCAAAAAAGCCATAATAGCAAGGGTATTTTTGTCGTTTTTCTGATCAAATGGTATACACATCTTTCTGCAAAACTTCTAGTTCCATTCCACAGGACAAAAAGGTTTTGGGATAATATCTGAGCAGCCCAAAGTCCCCTTCTCTGCAGTTATTTCCACTCCTCTGTGACTTCAGATAACATTTGCAGGAGAAGCCTCTTACCGCTAACTCAAGATGGGATTCCTCAAACACATCCACCTGAAGGCTGGCACAAAAGCACCATGGCTTCAGGGCTGAAAGGTGTGTGAGGGAACATGCTTCAGGCACAAATTCCTCCCTCTCTTTTTCACCACAAAGCTTTCTGCCAAGCCTGCTTGGATTGCTCTGTGGGCCCTCATGCAATAAGCCAGGGCTCCAGGAACAGGCATCTCTAAGAGCGATGTCTGAAGATGAGGTGACTCTGCCACCCTGCCAGATTTGTGGGGGCTGGAAGAGTTTGCTGCTGTGCTCTGTCTTTGAGGACAGTGGCAAGGACATCAACTCCTGTGAAACCCAGCTGGTGAAAACACGCAAAAATGCATCATATCTTGGTTTTACTGGTGATATTGGTGATGGTCTCAAGTGTCCACTCTAGGTCCAATTTCTCTGATTTTTTAAATAAAACTCAGAAATAGCTTTTGAGTTGTGCTGAATGGGTGCTACCTGGCTGATCACCATGCCATCATGCTAACTGATTTTTCATTACACTGGCATTGCAGACTGTTCCCACAAACTCTGGTCTGCTCTCTCAGCTGTGGTACTCCAGATAAATTATCCCATCTCTTCCCATTCTACCTACTTAACTGTGTATGTGCATGAACACCCCTTTGGCCGTGTACTCTTCTCTCACACAGGCTTTCCACAAGTTTTCCTGTCTGATTAAACACTTTCAAGTGCAGGGAATGGTAAATTAACATTAAAGTCATTAAAAAAATTTGGACCAAATAGCTAGGCATAACACTGTGTTCTGAGCCATGTTTCTTGCTCACTTCTGGTACCATGGCACAGAAATGGATAATGAGTGAAGCTGGTCTGTTTCACATCTTCTCAGGAATTAGCGGCTTTGCTGTTCCCTGTATAAGCAAGATGGAATACAAATTAGTGGTTCAGGTTCATCTCCATTTATGTGGAGGGCAGTCAAAACACTAAATAAACCTCAGCATGGAAAGACCATCACGTGGACTGAGCAGTCAGTGGCTTTAAATACCCTAAATTCGGCTCAAATTCTCTGTGGCTGCAGTTAAAGTGAGAAAGGGCTGTTAGAGGCACTCTTACATTCCCTGACAAAGTAAATGTTTACCAGACACAGGAACCAGTCTTCCTCTTGTCCTCTTTAGATTAAATTGCCTGATAGAGCAGAAGACAGAGTTAACTCTCGGTGCTACAACCAGGACAGAAAGCTCTTGACAAAATTAAATTACTCAATTCACTGCAGAGAAAACTGCTTGATCATTTCATGTGTATAGGAGGTACAAATCTCAAATTGTGTGTTTGGCAACATATGAGGGCTATATACATATATAGTCTGTTGATGTTATTTTCATTAAATGAGGTCTCTTCTTTTCTCTATTTTCGATGCTGTTCTCCAGGGAGATTAATTTGTATGAAAGTAGAGCGCTAATTGCACAAAACAAGCTGGGGTACTGCAGGAGCATAATTAAATAAAAAAAAAAAAAAAAGTAGTGTTAATACAATTGTGGTGCTAATTAAATAAAATTGGTGACAAGTGTCTAAGGCAGACCAAGTGTAAGGAGAAAAACTGACAAAATGATCAATTTAAAAATTCTCACAGATATTATAGTTCACTCGTAACTGAGCCGAATTAAAAGTAATTGTACACAAAGTGCTGTGCAAGCGCCCAATCTTGCTCTCAGCAAAGTGGGACTTTTGCCAATCCAGACTTTAATGTTCCATAAATTGCTGATAGGAAAGTGATAGGTTTATTTTATTTCTGCATATGTTGAAGAGGGGGCTAATTCAGGGCCAGTCAAACCAACTCAGGCAACAGCTCCCTCAATGTTTGCAGCTGTGCCTGCAGTAAACTGACCATTCCCTCCTTCCATGGGAACTGCTGGTGGTCATGTGCCAAGAGGACCTGGAGAAAGCATGGCGTGGGCTGTGCCAGTGGCACACAATAGTTTTGACCTCACCAGCCACCAGGTTTCTAGACTTTCACAAACCAAGGGTGCATCATTAGACTCCCTCCTCCGTCCTCCAGGGAGCAGGGGGCCTTTAATCAGTATCCTGACTCAGCTACCTTCCTCTTTGGCATTTATTAGTGGCTCAGAGGAATTGCACGATGCCTACCGCAGCCCCGGCTTCCTCTCCAAGCTTGGCTGTCCCCAGCATTTTCTGGTGCAGTGCCCTGTGATCTGGTTCCCACCTTCTCCAGAAGGTCACTCCCACTGCCCAGCTGCCCTAGGGACAGTTTGCTAGTTGCACCTGCCCCCCTGGAATCCTGGTTTCCAACCTTGTTGCCCATGGGGAGCTCTGGCAAGAGCCCTGATGGCCTTCCACCTTCCTGAGGCACTGGAAAACTACTTCTCATGTACTCTGATTTTCCTCACTATTTGTGTTGATGGAGGAAACCTCCCACTCCTCCTTCCACCCACAAACCAACAACTCCAAGCCATTTCTAGCCTGTGTGGTCCTGAAACAAATAAAAAAGTCCTTTCAGATGCGAAACAAAGCAGCCTTGTCTGCCTGAGTCAGCAGCCTAAAACAATAGCTGCGAGCACTCACCTCGCAGCAATTTCTACCCTCTCTGGGGTCACGTTGTAATACAGTAGAACCTCAACTGTGGTTTTAAAAATGCATTGGCTTGTTTTGGGAACTGACTCGAACAACTTCACTGAGCTTGCAGGAAATTAGTTGTGATCCTTTATACAATGAGAATTTTGCCTTTGACTTTGCTGGGAGCAAGATCAGGACCTCAATGCCTACAGAAGAATTGCCAGCTCTTTCTTGCTGAGCAGAGGGAGCTTGGGAGATAAGTGATTTCTCCGTGTAGGTGTCTCAGCTGAGAAAAAAGTAGAAAGGAAAAAAAGTTCCCTTTTGGGTTGTATTTTATGGCTGGGATTGCTGGTCGCTGCCCTGTGATATTGCTGTCCAGAATGAAAAGTCGAAAACGTGAATTGCTGTCCTGATTTTTCTTGTCCTTACATTTTATTGATGATAAGGCTTAAGGAGAGCTCTCAGTTTGGAACGTGATGCCTCTGCCCTGTCTTGAGGGGTTTTGCTTTGAGCAGAGTCTGTGAGGCTCTACCATCCATTGCAGCTCCTTATTTTGCTGGTGACTAATCCTAGCCCTGTGATCTGTTCTCCACATGAGCACTGCTGGGCTGCAGCAGGGGTGTCATTCATTGTAAACATGTTTTTAATCCCAATTTTGGTTGCATAATAAACAAGAATAAAATTGCTGCTGAGTTTCAGCCTGATGCTTTTTATTCACTTTCCTGAGTCTGAGCTCCTCATCCTTCCTGTCTTCATTAGTGTGACTCTTGTCTCTGTGCTCTCTGCATAATAGCCAGCCTGTTTCCTCACCTTCCTCGCAAAAGCAGAGCTCAATACTCTGTGTTAATTACTGCTAGGTTCTGCTCAGCTCAGACCTCAGCATTTGGAAAAGCAAGAGGTGACTGAAGGGAAAAAGCCCGAAAGGATTGAAGGGAAAAAAAAAAAAAAACCAGAAAAGGGACTGAAGGGAAAAACCCCAAAAGAATGCAGAAAAATAGAATTGGCACAAAATTGTCATCTTCCTTAGAGTGCTTGTCTCAATGGTTATATCATCTACAAGGGCACATTCCTCCTTCAGAGGAACAGTGTTGGCCTGTCTGGCTTAGTTTTACAGTAAGATTAAGGCCTTTTCTTTGCTGTTTTCTTCCCTTAAGGTGTGTTGTGCCCATTAATTGCCCCAAGGTAGAACATACCACTAAGCCTGGACTGAGGGTTAACAACTAGCCTCAACTCAGTGTCAGAGACAGATGGTCTCTAAACATTACTTTGGGGCTTGCCTCTGCAGCAGGGACATGCAGAGCATATACCCAGGCTCAGCTTCTCCACATCACACGTAGGCAGATCAGCCCAGAAAAAGCCTCTGTAGCGGGAGTGATCTAAGTCAGAAGCAATATACGCAGACATCCTTTTCCACCATTGCTGTGCAGAGCAACTATAAACACGTGGGATGCAGGCTGTGCCTTTAGGCTAAGGGTGTAAATGTACCAGAGGGGGAAGCTTTCCACCCTGGCCCTGGTCTGTGCCTCATGCCCAGAGTGACCCTTGCCCATGCCATGTGTGGTAAAAATGCAAGTTCCCTGTGCCTGCCCAAATTTTGGGCTTGAAAAGGAGGGATTGTGGTAGTGCTGGTGCCCCAGGAGGTGCTTTGCAGCAGGGGGGAGTCCTGAGGTGATTGATGGGTGCTGGTGGGTGACCAGGGCTGGGGGCTGAGGTGGCTGGGGAAGCCTTGCCAGGAAACAGGGGTGCCAGGTGAGGATTCTACTAATTCCACTGATTTCTAAGGCAAGCTCTGGATCCAGGAAGTATCCTGGGTGCTACGGGCTACTTCTGTAGAGAGAAAATTCCCAGCCATTTTGTTCAGATCCTTGATCAATAAATTTCCGAGAACTCAAGGCAAGAACAAGTGTAAGTGAATTCTAGGTGTACAGCAGGAACTTTGTGAATTCACACTACCAGCTGAGGATGCCTTATAACCTTTCTGACACTGTGAGTTATTGGATAAACAGGAAAAAAAATAAGTGATGACACATCATAATATTGACTTTTCTTCCCCGTATTTCTACAGCTGCAGTTCTGTGTACTCACGACTGAAAGAGCAATGCAATGTAGTGTATTTATATATTACATTTCTAAACAAAACAATATTTATGTATAGTGTGTGAATGTAGGTACTAAATATAGACATGGTCTGATAAAGACAGATTAGATACATGTGCTTCATTATATATGTATGATTGTAATATATTTGTATGGGGAAAAGTACTGAAAGTATAATTAACTGGGACGGAACTGCAGGATGACTCTAAAATTCTGGGTAAAGATGAGCAGCTTCTAGTAGAGCAAAATGTCTGTTATAGGTATGATATTTATGTTCATATTTTGACTGCTGAAGTCAAACAGTAGCAAGCACTGAGTGCCTTTTAGGTCTGGGCTCCCTTGTTATGCAATAAAGTATGAAAATTTGGTTAATTCCAAACCTTTACTCTCTGAAATTAAATCCTAGCCACTTCCTTAGTACAGAGACTTGATCAAGACTCAGAGGCATATTGCCATTTTGGGATTAACATGAAAGTTTCTGTCTGGTAGGTGAGGAAAGAAGGGGAGGCAAAAACTTCAGAAAATCTTTCGAAACTAACCTCCCAATTCTCTATTTTCAGTTTATTTTCCAAAGGTGAAGGCTTGCCCCAGAGCTGGAAGACCAGATAGACATCTGATTAAGAGACACTGCAAAAGATAAGGTGATGTGAGTCTGCAGCTTACTTCACATGAATCTCTAGTGAAAAAAACATATTAACTCTCACTGTTACCAGAGTAAGGCTTCTTTGAGGAGTAGTCTTCCAGGTTTGCTAGGGAAGGAGCTGTACAAAAATTTTGTAATTATAAAAAAGCACTAGCAAGAATTTGCTGCTCAAAGCCCAATTCCAGTATTTTGACATAGCAGCTCTATTTTTTTTTTTTAATATACATTTATTTTGTTTTCTAAATATACAGTTTTCTAAACAGGGAGATAAATCAAGCTGCCAGCAGTTCAGCAGATGTTAGCTAATAATTTTCAGGGGATCCTTTACCATTTAAACAAACACTTCCCTGAGACCGTTCACTGATGTGTTGCTTTCACCACTCTGGGATTCCTAGGTGCAGGGTAGGGTGGCTGCAGCTTTTCCATCAATATGCCTTAGGCCTGGTTGAGGCAGATCATCTAGGCTGACAAAAGTAGAAAATTTATGGTGCCTTTTCCAATTAAACCCTTGGTGTCTCTGCTAAGATGGCCTGGGTTGCCAGTGGTATTTTTTACAGTGCAAACAGCTGCCACCTAAAAAGCCTACGAATCAACTCGTGGCCATGAAATAAGTGCTGTGTGGTGACTATGCTTGATAAAGTCCAGCTTCAGAACAATAACCTCACCAGTGAAAGGCTCTCCAGACTATTTCCATCACCCATATATAACTGTTTTCTGACTCATCTTGTGCTGTCTTTGCCCCTGCTCCCCCACCAGGGAGGAGATGGGATTTTTCAGCATAAGTTGACTGATAAATTAAATTCTCTACCTCTGTCTTTTCCCTTGGGGGCAGGAGGAAGCAGGAACCTTTGCTGGTGATGCTGAGGCCATGCAACCTGTGATTGCTTTTGTTCATAGCATAGAAATGCACATGTGTACAAAACACTAGCAGGTCTCCTTGGTCAGGGCTGCAGTAAGTGTGTGACCAGGGAGGGTCCTTGGTGTCCAGATGAGCCTGAGTGGGCTGGTCTGAGTGTGCTGGCAGGGCAGGGAGTGTTTCCTATCAGTTGATGTGATGTCATGGTCAGTCTGCAGTGTGGGAACATGCCATTTCCTGACTTTCAGGGTTATTGCAAATGGCTAGTTGGAAAAAGATCCCATTCAGAAGTGGGACAGGGTAGTAAACAAGTAGACTAACAACTAACTAACTAACTAACTAACTAACTAACTAACTTACTTACTTACTTACTTACTTACTTACTTACTAACTTGCTTTATATAAAAGCACTGGCACTGTGCCTGCAACCAGGTCAGAAAACTGCTCTATACATCTCTAACAGACTGTATGTGCCACATGGGCTCTTTCTAAATGCTGCAGTGTTAAATGTGCTCAACAGTGACTCAAAAGAAAGCTCTCTGGCTGGTCCATTCTCCATGGTCCTTTCCATCCCTGGCCTCTCTGTTCAGCCTGCCAGCCCCCTGTGTCAACAGGGGAAGGACCAGGCCAATAGCTCACGGCTGCATCTTAGATTTGACTGATTCTGCTTCATAAAACATCCCAATGGCTGATGCAAATCCTGAATCCCCCATATGTGCCTAACCCTGCTGGACAGCAAGATGCCCTGTGAGAGGTAGTGGTTTGAAGCAAAGGGAGGTTGCCTGGATCACACATGTGTGTGCATGCACAGTGTTGTGTCATTCCCTTACTTTTCTCACTTGGATGAAACCTTATTTCAAAATTTGGGCCAGGGCCTAACTTTGGTGATCTAATGTCTTGAGTCTCTCTTTCGTCTTCACAGGACATGAGCTGCCTCAAAAGAGCTTTGATAAATTGCCCCAGCCAGTCATTAGTGTTCCACATCCACATTATCCTCCTGCCAGCAGGCAGCCAGGGCTGCAGGAGCTGCATCCCTGGCTGCCCCGGGGATGCATAGTGCAGCAGGAACACGTGTGCAGGGGCACGCTCTCCCGTCTCGCGCTGGCAGGACTGGGCCCCTGGCAGCACTACAAAGTTCCCCGGCTTCCCAGGGCCCCCAGGGGATAAGACACCTGTCTGGAACAAGAAGAGGCTGGAAAAATGCTGGCCTCAGTCCCTTCTTCCTCACTGGGAGAGGCAGTCCACCTAGCTCAGCGTCCGGTCTCTGCACAGCTCACACGGATGCAGCTGGAGGACTTGGCCAGCAGATCACATAACTTGTGCACCACTTTAGTTCAGTGGCCAGCAGTTTGTGACTCAAGGACTGCCTGACCAAGGACCAATTGTAACTCTTAGCTTGCCATGCTTGTCTTGGCTATGGGTTTCCCTGGTTGCCTCTTGAACCCCTACCAGCCCCTGGTGCTCACAGCATCCCCTGACAAAGAGTTTCCTTGCTCCAGCATTAATGTCCACCCTGTGTTAGTGCTTCATCCATCTTCTGGAGAAGGACTCACACATCCAAAATGATGCTATGGGGGAGGAAAAGGAGACACAAAACATCTTGGTACTGTGTACCTGCAGGAGAACCTACAGATAGATTCTGGGTACAGAAGAGTTGTGTAACACAAGAGCAAGAAAGAGGGACAGTCCATGGGCTGCATTTCTGTTCAGAAGATGTGATGGCATCTCAGATAGGGGAGCTCTAGAAGGTGTCATGTCATGCCAGGAGTGACTTGGCTCACTTTATGCCATGTGTCATTAAGTCTGCTTCCCCAAGAAATGAAGAAAAATGGGGAAAAAGGCAAGAATAATGAGAATATTAGTTACAAGAATCCACTCTGGGGTGATGAGTGGCCCTCCGATGTTGGCACGGCCTTTGCTCTTCCAAAAAATGCTGCATGTCACATCCCAATGAAAGAAAGAGTCCTCTTCCCAGAGGGGCTTGCTCTGCCACTTCAGCCTGCTTTGTTTTCCCTTCCTTTGCATGCCACAGGCCTACCAGTGCTTGCTGCTCGTGCTGAGTGACAGACAGCACTGACGGCAGCAACTTCTGCGGCAGCAGGATGTGCCGAGCACGGCGTTATGGCATGTGGAGTTTCGTGAGGCAGCAGGCAACGAGGGCATGGGATCTGCTGAGCAGAGATACTGCATTTTGGAAGCCAGGGCCCTGTCTTACAATGAGGATCAGAGAAAGCAAACTGAGGAAAGGCATGCTATGGCCACAGGGGCTGCTGTTTTATGTGGGGACAAGGAGAGGGGACTTGAACCCAGGATACTTACGTGCCTTCCATCATGTTATTCCTGGGCCAGCTGTGCCACCAACTCATTGCATGTCCTTAGCTGAGCTGCCCAACCCCTCTTGCCCCATTCTCCATGCCCATATTGGTCTGTCCTTTGGCAGGAGTTGGCTTGCAGACATGGACTTAACCAGCTCAGAGGCCTCCATTCATCCCTGTCTCTTTCTCTCCTGCTGTGGTGCTGACAACTCATATATTCCCAGCATTGCTCTGTGGTTTCTCTCCAGCTTTTTTGGGAGACCGTGTGCCAAATGCTGCTGATCAGCCTGCTGACCAGCTACATCTGCTGTATTCAAAGCCAGCCAGAGGCTTTGGACTATATGCGCCTCTGTGAGAGCTGCCTGTCACAGCATGCAGGTTGGGCTGGTGCAGGGCAGAGTCTTGCTCCATGCTCACATCCTGCTTCATGCTTGCATCCCATGCCCAGTGAGTAAACCGACCCTGATGTGCGGATCAGCCCTTAAACAGAGGGATTTTCACAGCTCTCTGTCCAGTCCTGGCATGGCAAAGACTCCTTAAAATGGGGGGGTATATATAGAGCTGTCTTTGCAGACTTCTGGTTTGCCCTGAATGCAGTGTGGCAAATTGGGGAATTGTCTGGGGAGGTTGATACAGAACAGGGTATATCCATACCAGATTTCAAAGCCAGGGTTAAGCACAGGCCTACTTTGCCTTCTGTCTTTGCTTTTTGACTCTGTGCTGATCTAAACTCTGTAGCAAACTGCCAGAGAAATTCCTGCACCTGTCCCAAAGCCCACAGTGATGATCATGACATTTCCATGATCATACATTGGGCAGAGCATGCTGGGGCAAAGGGACATCCTGACCTGTTTTCCTAGACTGAGCTGCTGGTAATTAAGCAACAGATGATGTGCCTCAGGCTTTGATCACCCATTAATGACAATCATGTGGGTCAGCTGGAACACAAGCTGAAATGTTTTTAAAAAGGCTCCTTAGGAGCCCTTCTAAGAAAGGGAGTGTAGTGATTGCAGAGGTGGGCATGATGCTGAGTGATTTAACATAAGGGCTGGACCTCTGTGTAGGGAAAAACATCTTCAATGCCTCAGAAGCATCTCAGTCTCATGAGGGAATGGCAGCACATAAACAGGTACTGGTGTATTGTTTGTATTTAGATGGGTGAACTTCTTGATCTGCGGAAAGCCAAGACTATTAATTGCTTCAGTTTTCTTGTATTTCTGAGACCAGTTGTAATCCCTCCTGTATATAAGACTGAAATCTGAAATTCTAGGGGTAAAAACCTTTTAAAGTAACTGGAGGTCCTGTCCTGTGAGCCCAGGACAGCTGGGCAGGCCCCTTTTCACACAAGGGTCTGCAGGAAGACAGCAGTGTGTTCCAGAGAGTCCCAGGAGTGAAACTGTGCTGGAGGCTGTCCAGGGAAGCCAGAGATGCATGGACATGGTGAATGCAGCAGCAGCCCTGCCAGAGCTCTGGAACATGTAAATCACTTCAGTGGCAGTAATGTCATCCCTGCTCACATGCATGCTGTTCTTCATATAATAGGCACTTGGCATGCTTCTGAAGGAATTTTTGGTTTTTTTTGTGTTGACTCTCTGGAGATTTGTACCTTGAGCTGAGTAGAGGAAAAATTGAGGAAATAGCATATCCCTCCTCAGAGTCCTGCACTCCTTAGCCCAACAACCCACACATTTACCAGACTTAGTTGCTAGTAAGTGAAGAGGGCAGAGAAGCTGCAGTGAATTAATTGGTAGCTTCCAGAGCTGGGTTATTACCTGCAAAGCCTTAGAGTGAGCACAAGCAGACCAGTGTCATCTGTTACAAAGGGGAGAGCTGGCACAGATGCCTGGCCTGTTGTTTCTGCAGCTCTTGAAGATGAAGAGGTATTGTAAATCGACGATGACTGCGACGAAGGGGAGAGAGAATGATGCATCTGACTCCATCATCAGAAGGCTATTGAATTACTTTATTATGCTATGTACATTGTATCTAAACTGAATCTGCCAGGCACTCACTCTTGCTCCCAACTGCACAGAGCTGCACTCATCCCTGATTCTCTCGTGACTGTCTCGTGACAGTCCCACACACACACACTTCTTGGCCCTGATAGGCCAAGGGAACAAAACATTTTCACTTTGGGTAAACGATCTCCATATTGCATTCTACTTTAGCGCAACACAGGCACAGCAAGCAAGATAAGAATTGTTTTCCTTCTTCTGTGCTTGTCTCACAGCTTCTCTCTGTACAGAGGGCATGTGAATACCACAAAGAAGAGGGAAATAACCTGATGCACTGGCTCTCACTGCTGCCCTGGGGTCCTATGGGGACTTGCAGGCTTCTGGCATGGGGGCAGTGGGATGCAGCTTCCCTGGAGGGAGCTGAGCTGGAGTTGCTGAAGTCCTGCATTGCCGTGGAGGACTACATTCATTTGTGTGCTCTTCATGTTCTTCTTGTTGATTTTAGCTGCTGGTACTGCAAAAGTGGTACCAGTCTACTTGGAGAGTCATATTCCATAGCCAGCTATGACTGTAATGCATTAGAAGTGCAATAGGAACACTGATTTAAAAACAAACAAACAAAACCCCTGCCAATAAGGGTTATTTGATCCAGGTATTCTTAATTGTTAAAAATCTGATGGATTTTATGGGATTGGAGTGACGTCTGGGGATGATTCCCTTTCCTCTCCAATGTAATGTAGGAGTGTGCCAGCTTCATCAAATGTGGATGCACCAGCTAATTATGTGTCAGAAATACTGAGAAAGCCTGGGAAGAAAGACAGTAAGTGATGTACATGTTAAGCTTGCCTGGAGATCATAATATGTTTCTTTAAATATGGTCAATAAAAGGATTTATCCTCACTGTTAAGTATCTTAAGTGCACACAGAGAAATGTCTGACAGTCTACAGGAGCCTTATCAGTAAATGAGACCTGGGAACTTAAATACCTCAAGATGTCTTGATGGCTTCTCATATTTTTCTCATAAACTGCTACTGCAAAAATAATTTTGGAAGGGCTTGGAGACTCTTACACATGCTCTTTGGTTTCATTTTTTGGAGCCATAATAACTACTTGGCCTGCACTGCTACTTACTCAGTTTTCTGTGTGAAGTCACAGCCTAGCTCTGGAATGGGCTGGAACTCATTAAATCTGAGCAGGATGTTCAGTTCTGTAGATTTCATTTGAAAATCAGTTGGTGATTCTCATATATTATTACAAATTTACAGCTGTCCCTGGTTGATAATTATGTTTTAAGTCTGTCCCTCAGATTAATCTGAGTGCATACTTTTAGCAGTTCTGCCATGGCTTGGGTTTAAGTAAATTGCTTACAGGAATGACATGTTTGTTACTAATCCTCCAACCTCTTATAGCCAAATTCTGTAATTCTCTTCCAGACTGGTAATTCTTTCTTAAGCAAGCAGACCTACTGACTTCACATTTTTTCACCCAGTTTAGACCACCATTTAAGCAAATGGTTAATTGTAAACATGTGTTTAGGTCCTATTGACTTCCATGAGGCTTAAGTGCTGTCCTGAATAGGCATTCTTATCCAAATTGGAGCCGGAAAATTAAATTTGTCTCCCTGCATAAAAGATCAATTCAACTGTTATGCCTCCAATAGGAAGCTGAAAGTTCTGTTGGATTAAGGCAGGATATACATTTAAAGTGTCATAAATGTTGCTGAAGATCTTGTAAACTCCTAGTAAATAGTGAACTCCTATTCTGGAAGGAGCATTCATATTCAGAGATGTTAAGGGATAGTTATTTTTGATGCTGTCTCTGTACGGATATAAAATGCATCTCAACTATACGTGGAAGATAATATTTTGATTTGTGTCATTATTTGGTGAAAAAATTGAAGTGATGCGTTACTGGGATGACACTAAGGCATGTAGAGAATTTGAAATTTAAGGCTAGCAGAAGCAGTGCTTTTATCAAGTAAAATAAAATGATTATATTTTATTTAGAGTGAGTTTCTGCTATGCACTATCCCTGATGCAAGTCACTATAATGGAGCCACTGGCCTGTCAATTTTCATTAGAAGAAGGAATAGGAAGAGGCCCAAGTTCTGGCTACCTATTTGCATGGACACATGCTGCAAATTCTGAAGGAGCAGCATGGTTTCCCTTTCCTTTTGCCTTCATTTTGGTCTGACACAGGAAGCAGAGCTGCGCAAAAATGCATGTGGACGCCTCCCCTTGCATCCCTTCCTCTATGTACATCTTGTGCAAGACAAGGGGGCTGCAAGCAGCCTCAGAGGGTGGCCTGGTGGAAGGTGCTTGCCAGGCCAGCACTTGTCCCATCTGCTTTTCATGTTAGGGCCACACAGTGCATGATCTACGTGTTTCTGGTTCAGTCCAGCTTCAGGACAGCAAGCAGTGCTCCCATGGCATGAGCAAGAGTGGCCATGCCCTATGTGTGCCAGTAGCCCTGGCTATCAAGTACCCCTTGGGGTTAGTGTGAACTGGAAGGCTCTCGATGGCTTTGCAATAGACAGTGGGTGCTCAGTGAGGAGGACAGCTCTGGCTGATGTGCTGCTGTGTTCAGGGTGCTGGGCAGACAGCTTTATATCAATGTATAAAATGGAAATGAGACCCTTTAGGCAGGGAAACAGGTTCACTGCAAGCAGTAGGTCCAAAGGATCATACTTCTAGCACAAAGCAAGTGGGAAGAAAATCTTATCGAGTCTCTTCACAGATCTTCAGAAGGAGTAAAAGAAAAAGTTAACCTTTGAAAGCATTTTCACCAATTACTTGGCTTTCCCCTGACATCAGTCCTCTCAGTTTCTATAGTCCTTTGAAGAACAACATTGCTAATAACTAACCTCATGTCTTTCATATAATCCTAAATTTTCCTTTGAGCCTTCAAGGAAAATCACAATTTCCCTTGTGCAAAGCTTCGCTTTGAATTTGGAGTCTGAAATTTTATATTTAGGATCATGTGAGGAAGTCCTGGGAGACAAAAAATATTTGCAAAACACTTGGCATTAGTTGTATGGATAGCATTTTAACTGTTCACCAGCATTGCAGATTTATGCACACATGTGTCATGGGCACAACATGTGGGATGTACCTAAATATTGAGGTGTATTGTTTTTAATGCACGAGCAGAAAGCATACCTCTAGGCTGTATGACAGATTCCCATAGTTCAAAGGTGCTGAGAAATACGGTATTTGCACATGCATTTGCCCATCTTCCAGCAGTGTGCTTTTTGATGTCAGTCATACTAACTCAGTTTTAAGTCATCCAGAGGTTTAAGAATACTTCTACTAGCAGCTGCAGAATGTTGTTACACTGTGCTGGAGTAATCTTGGTAAGAAAGGAGGGGCATTATGTGTAGAAGGACAACACACTCCTTATGACTAGGCTTGGAGCTAGTGGGATCCAGTAAATGCAGAGATGTGCGCGGTGACTAAACTTGGAGTATCCAGGAGTGCTCAAGATGTACCAAAAAGAAGGATCTAATCCTGTCAGCAGCGGGTGTAGAGCTTCTGTAGATCCTAGGGGCTTTCTTGCCATAGCAGTGGCCTTGTAGGGATATAAGGAAAGGTTGGCTGTTTCCCTAGGTCAGCCGTGCTCTTCCTTGCTAACCCACTGACATGCTTCTATACACCCTGAGCAAGGGAAAGATACTGGACAAGTGTGGTTGCCAGTGCCTGCGATCTGTGATCCCATTTGTGGTTTGGTGGGTTTTGGGGGGTTTATAAAAATCTTAGCAGTTTGTCTTTTTTGCTTATGTGATTTTTCTTGTGTTTTTCTATTGTGGGTTGATTTTTTTTTCCTGTGTGCACTTTGAGGCTTCTGTTTAACGCTCTCAAAGAGCAAACAAAGGAGTTGAATACACTTGCTGATGTTCCCCATTTCATGGCCTGTTGATAACTACACGATAACACTCTCCATTGGATTCTTCATTTTAGAAAAAAAAGTAAGAGGAGGAAGAAAAGAGCCTTTGTGAGTCTCGATAGCACTATTCACTGTTTTACCAACAAGTTACAGTGAGAACATCAGCTTCCTGTCCTTTCATTGAAGGCCATTGATCTTTCTCGGTAGTAAACAGAGCGGCTGTAGCTTTTGTTTGACTTGTGCTCTCCATTTGTGCGGTGCATTTCAGGGATGAAAAGTGCTGTTGTGGCTGTTCTCCGGAAGGAGAACTGGGACAATGACACTGGGACAATGAGTGGGATGTGTGGTGGCTGTTAGAGAGGGACACTCTGTGGTTGGGCTGCCACCATAAACACTATGGTCTTTGCGGAAAAGTTGTGGCTGAGCAGCTTGGAAATGAGCAGCAGTTGGACTTCAGGCTGGGCATTGCCCACATGTGCCTTTCAGTCAGCCCTGGGCAGGGCAGGTTGGAGGGTGGATGGCAGGATGTTCTCGTTCTAATGAGAAACAAACACTCTCAACAGTGGCCAGGCAGTGGGAAGGATGTGGCAACAGATTAGAGATTTCACTCTGGCTTTGTCGCTCATTCAGTTACCAGGTCATTCCAATAAGAAATACTGTGATTAAGGTCTCCCAGCTGGAGGAGTGTGCTGGAGCTGCAGAGCCAGCAGGTCCTTTAGGAGCACCTACTGAGGCCCCTTGGCTGTAAGAAGCTGAGAATGGGGGAAGCCCTTTCTGGGTGGGTGAGGTACCAGCCAAGGGGAAGGATTGAGGGTGAACTGGCAGAGCTTGTGCCAGGGGAGTAGCTGGGGCTGTGGGGTGGGAACTCTGCAAAGAAATAAGCCTTTTTCCCCCCTCCTTGTTTTTCTTACAGTTACTGATGTGAGTGATGCTTTAGGAAACAGAGCAGAGATGTAGAGATCTGCATTTCCCTTATTGACTGTAAGAGGGTCCAAGGAGTGTGATTACTGCCACAAAGCAAATGTATGCTGCTTCTGATCTGAAGCAGCAAAAAACAAAAAGATTACTAGCCCTCTCCTGCCTTTCAAGCATCATTTAAGCAAGGAAAATTTTCCTTGTTGATTTTCATTGTATGAGGGTATTTTTCTTGGTCATACTGTCTCTGGAGCTTGGTAAACCTAAGTGAAAGAGAAATAATGTAGCAAGTCTCAAGAAAATATTTCCTGTGGAATCTCAAATCCATTGAAATGGAGATTTTGTTAATTTTTTTTCTTTTGTTGTTTTGATTCAATAGCAAAACTTTATTTCAGTGGCTTTCTGGCCTTTCTTAATTGCTTCTTACCCATCTTGCAGTGATGTCCAGGAGGCCTGGCTATCAACCATAACTTTATGATGCCAGGTCCTTGGCACCTACAGCACAAAAGAATGAGTGTACATTGATGGATACTCACATTTAGACTTCTCAGTCTGGTGTTTTTACTAATAGCCAAGGAGAAACACTGCTTATCAGTTGAGCTCTGAATGCGGGCTGTGCAACTTTTCCCCAAAAAGTGTGTCAAAAAACTGAAGTAGGTCCAAGGGTCCATCTTTACTGGTATTGGTATCTCTGCAGATACTACTGAGCTGCATGAATGGATCTGGGTAATTCCTGTTACTATAAAGAAACTTAAGTAGAGCTTTGCAATGGTGTGAGTTTGAACAACTTACTTTTTCTTCTTTTTTCCCCTGTACAACTTGAAGTTGATGAACTTCTTGCTTCTCAGGCACAGTCTTTACATGTGACTGGCTAATATATTTTTCCTGTAACTTGTAGCAGGAAACCTTTGGAACATAATTGGTCTGGACTGTTTCTGAGTCCTATAACTTATTTTTGTGCAGAGCACGCTAAATATGGGAAATTTCTGAACAGATTTGAAAAAAAAACTGAATTGTTCATCATCTACACTGTCAAAAAGGGTTAAAATGTTGTGGTGACTAAAATCTTGTGTGTCAAAATAGTTTTTCAAAAAGCAGAATCTTAACTCTTCAGAGATTTGGCACAGCTCTGTCACAGGATAACCCTCTCTCCACTGAAATGTAGCTTTAATTTTGGGCAGTATACAGTTAACCAAGATTGTTTTTGTGAGAAGCTTTATGAAGCTTGGGCTCTTGTAAAATGTTATGTTACAGCAGAAAATTGATTTTAAAATCAGAGACTGTGCAATTTGATAAATAGTTGTACCTACATTAAACATTTGTAAGTTTCTATTAATAGTATTTTTGAAGTATCCCTAATGTCATGGTGTAGAATTTTGTACAGAACATATAAGTCTCACTGCATCTACTAAGGTAATTTGATGGTCAATTAATGCAATATGCACCTCTTGTCCTTCTGGAGGGTGTGAACCTAGAGCACACACACTTCTGCAAAGATAATGCTTGAAAGGGGAGGCTGAGGGGAGTGCTGGTACTTTATTTCAACAGTACTGTTCAGTTACCCAATTGCTTTTCACTTTTGGGATCCTTCCCTTCCCTTCCTGCTGACTTGTGGGTGAACTGATGATTTCAAGAATAGCCACAAAACTTTTGGGCAATTCAGGATGTTTTCTTTGCTTCTGGGGTGCACCCAAGGTGCTGGGGAGGTGATGCTGGTCACCTCTGTTCCGTGGGCCAGGCAGTGGTGGGTGGCATGTCCTGCTAAAGGCAGGGAGGAGAAGCCTGTCTGCAGTCATGGAGGAGTGCTTATTCTGCTAAATAGTATTAATCAAAGCAGATTTTGGCCAGTTTAAAAGGGTAAACACCCTTCCTCCTCTTCAGCACATGCTGTGGGAGGCTTCCAGCCCACAGAAAGTCAGGCTCTCTACTCTGCCTTTCCTGTGAAAGGCAGGGGCCCCACAGCACAAACTCCCACTCCTGGATGGTGAAGCATTGTTCACCAAACCAAAACGAGGAAGGGAAAAAGAAGAGGTTACTTACATCCACCACAAACCCTCTGGTAGTGCTCACATCTTGAGCTGAAAGCATAGTCCAGTGCCTGGCAGGCGATGGAGGGGTCAGGGTTTAGGGGAGACAGTGAGCTGCTGGGGAGCTCCACTCTGTCCTTGCAACTTCTCATGCCCATCTCTCTCTTCTTGATTTTATTTGTTGACTACAGCCTAGGACCTCCTGGTGGCCACCACAGATTGTTTTTGGCATGGGCAGATCCCCACATTTTACACTGGCGCTGTATTCCACTTTTGATTGCTTTTGTGCAGCCCTGAGTCCCCTTTTTCTCCTATTTTTTCTCTCTCTGTCTCTTTTTTTATTGATAAACTGTGTGACTAAAAATGGACATGGCTTATTAAAACAATGCTGCTTGCTATCAGGGGACTTGCATTAGTATTAGGGAAGGAAGGCTGTAATTTTCTTTCCTAGTGTAAAGAAAATGGGGCTGAGGGATGGGGTAGGGATTAAGTAAAGGGAAAGGTTGACAGGTGGTCTATATCCAGCCATGACTTCTCCTCTTCAAAGGCAGGCTATTTTCTAGGTGCTTAGATTTGCTCACAGAATCTGGGGGATTAGCACAAATAGTGACCTAATGATGCAATGAAGTGTTTCATGTTGCTGTTTTCCTTGTGGGCAGTTTGTGCTGTGGCCCTTAGGTATGCTCCAGGCTAAGACACTGTCAGGTGAAGCAGAGGATGATGGAGGGAAGCAGGCTCTCTGCTGCCTGCCTTACCATCCTGCACACACAGGGTGTGCTTACAAGCAGTTTGACTGCGCTGGAATTTGCCTTTTTGGTTTTTCTTGCCTCTGTTTTTAGACACGCTGAGAAGACATTGGGGATGATTGCATGTTCACATGCCTTGGTGGTTTTTTGGGAGGCTGTATCTGAGAGGCCTTCTGCTTTAAGTTGATGTGCGTCTTCTGGTGCCTTGCTCTTAAAGATATCTATTGCATAATTGTACTGGAAAGAGTTCTTGGTGAAGGGCTTGCAGGGAACAGGGATGTGCTTTAGAGGGTTTAGTGGGAGGGGAGGTGTCAGCAGGTTGATAGAGCTGGGAGAGGATTGTGATGCATAGAGTGGCAAAAAGCCACTGAATATTTATTAGGGCTGCAGCCTTCCTTCTATAGAAGGCCAAGCCTGCTCTGTAAGGGAAAATTCACACAACCTGAAAGCAGCAGAACTTCCTGCAAATATCTCAGGCTGGGGATTATAAGGCCTTTGTTTTAAAACACTTCTGTGGTAGTGAACACATCTTCCATTTAGTTAACTTGGCTGTGGGCTTATGCTGAGGCAAGTGCATAAAGGTTGACCCAGTAAGTAAATCCCTGTGTGCATGTAAATCCACAATGAAATGCAAGATTTTTTTTCTCCCCCCACAGCAATCAAATACAGGAGTCTCTGGTCCAATACACTGCCTTTGCAGTAGCCTGTAACTGTAATGACATTAATCACTATACAAATACTTGTACTGGTGCATAGAAGTGCATGCAACTTACTGCACTAGGCTGAGTTGTTCTGATTAGACTTTAAAACCAATTAAAACTACATTTTGCTTTTTTCCACAAAGTGCTTGCTCCAGAGTCACTAGAGCAATTCTGAATGTATTTAAGGATACTAGTCAAGACCTCTATTCAAATTTGAATCTATTTGAATCCTATTCAAACTGATTTCTTGGGGGGGCAAGATATGGTGATTAAAGCTGTTTACAGATTGCTAAACAGTAACTTTTTAAAAGCTTATTTATTTTTGAACTGCAACTTTCAATACCAATTAGGCTTCTGTTTCTTGATAATGGCACCTCTCCTGTCAGCTCTGCTTTCCTTACCATTTGTCTGCAGGGAAGGCATATTATAAGGAAGAGAAATTTATATAAGGTGAGCTGAAAATAATCTAGGCTTCTAACAAAGGCTTGAAAAATTGTAGAAATCTTCATGACACTTGAGACATAAAATATTTGTTTTTCACTTTTTTGATCTTGTCTTGTTGGTCTCTACTGTTGGCATTGCAGAAGCAGAGAGCTTTCCCCACTTATGCTGAAAGTCTTAGGAAAAGTGTCATGTTGTAGAGCTGGATACCATGGGGATAAAAATGCAGGTGTGTAGCCCATCTTAGTGCTTTGGATTGTGGAGGCACGGCAACAGATCTCTTAGTACTGGTGTCAAAATGAAGGCTTCCCTGTGGCATAGGAAGAGGTGTCCTTTGGCAAAGATAATTTATTCTCCACCTGAAGATTTTGTAGACTGAACTGATGGTTCCTGAGGAAGCACAGGTCTGAGTTCGGGCCACTTTATGCTTTGTGCATTTTAGAAACCTAACAGCCCAAATGGAAGATTTTAAAAAACAGAAGGCCTCCATGCAGTATGTATATACAGACATATCTCCTGATTTGACATCTTCACCATTGGGCTGCTCCAGTGATGCCTGTTTTGGAATGAAATGCAGGCACTGATAAGGCTGTGATTATTTTGAGCAGCAGCACAATGGGAAGGAGCGGCCGCTGGATGCAGTGACAGAATGGGAGCCAGCTGCAGCAGTGAAAGTCTCACAGGGTTAACCACAAAGTCTGCCTGCAGCTGCTGCAGCTCAATACCCAGCATTCACATATGGCCTCACCAAACTGCCTTGTGACATTTTTGATTCATGTCAGGGACAGAGTACCATTGTTGGGGGGAAAAATAACTGTTTTATAAAATGTTCTGCAGGCTTTCAGTCTCTATTCTCTCTTCTGTGCCACTCTCTAGGTTTGAAAAAAGTTCTTGCTTTGCTATTCCACTCACTGCTTTAAAAAGTGTTTCTGGCTGGATTTCTTTTATTATAGACCAAGAGCTGCTCCTTAACACTCAGGAAGAGACCAATAGCAGACCTTATTCTGCCTTTGTCACATTGCTGTGATTTTTAGGGTTTGAGGGACCTGTGCCTCTCCATGGCGTGACGAGCAGGAGAAGCAACAGCATGCTTCTGCTAGCAGGAAGGATACTGGGATACAGAGGGAAGGGCCTCCCCTTTTGTAGCAGGTGACTGGGAAGGATTTCTTGAGTGATTACTCTGCTGTAAGAACAGGGCTGCCTGCTGCAGGTCTGCTGTCACACCATCAACCTGATTGCTCTGATCACACCAGTGCTGTGGGCTCTGGGGATGGAGGCTTTGCTTCTTTACTCTTCTCAGTGCAAAGATAAAAAGCCGCTTTGTTTTTCAGATTTATGGAAAAGTTTTAAATTGTTTGTTGTTCATTGCCCTGGGTAACCCCACACTGTGCTGCTAGTTAGAGCTTGGGCTCCAACTAGCAACACCTAGGGCTGTCTGGGACAATGGGACAGTATGAAAAGGGTCTTTCCTATTCTCATTCCTCAGAAGGAAGTGCTACTGAAGGGCCTGCATGCATTTTCACAGCTTTAATGGCTCATTTGCTTCAAGCAAGTACAAGGATTTGCAATTTGAGAAAACAAATTAAATTAGTGCTGTTCTTTCTTTTTTTTTTATTTCACCTTTTTTTCTAAAGGATTCCTTCCCTCCCCATGCATGTTACAGCAGATGCTCAAATGGGGACAGCCTGAAAAAATGTCCCAGTGAAAGGTTAGGTTGTTTTTTGGTTTTGGTTTTTTGTTTGTTTGTTTGTTTTAAACCAACAAAACAAACAACAACAAATAAACAAAAAAACCCCAAAACCCTCAAATAACCCCCAAAAATAAACCCCAGTTGATGCCAAGGTGACTCTGAGTACAATTTCCCTGAAGTCAAGGTTTGTTGTTTATAGGGAGGATTGTTTGATCCCTTGATTCTGCCCATTCAGGACTCCAGGCAGAAAGATTTCCTGAGAAAGACCATGATACTGGCCCAGATTCTCCTGACACAGCAAATGCAGCTCTGTTTCAGGCCTGATTTGAGCATGGAATTCAGACTTTCTTTCAGTGGCAGTCTGACTCATGGCACTCAGTTGATTGTAACACAGACTGCAGCACTCAGGGCACAGGTAATGGCCAGCTCTTTATTTTCTGTTCTGGAGGCTCCAGATGGTGGGGAAGTTACTGAGCACTCTGCAACAGGCAGATGGACACAGCAGCCTGGGTGGGATGTCAGGGTCTGAGCTTGGTGGGCTTCTGCTCCTCCATCCCTCTGCCTGAATAAGGAGCTCGCCTGGGACAAACAGCCCTGGGGAGGTCACTGGTCTGGTCCCCTGATCTGCTCACAGCACTTGGGAGCCTGAGGTCATGATGGATGCCCACGTGCTGTATTCCTCTGGTGCTCCTGGTTATGCAGTATCCAGGCCAGCTCCTCAGAGAGCCAGTTCAGGCCCAAAAAAGCTTATTAACTCTGGCTCTGTGCTGTTTGAAACGGTCTAAAGTGCTCCAGGACTAGGAGGGGCAGGATAGCAGTGTACGTGGAGCATTGCACCCATACAGAGCTGGCCTGGGAGTCTCTGCATCCTGCCAGACTTCATGCACAACCTGGACAGAGCACCTGCAGGTAATTGGGAGCTGGCTGTGCCTGACCGGAGGGCAGTGTTCAGTATCAGGTTAATTAGACATCTGCAGGCTGTTCTTAAAGCCTTTTCCCTTGCAGTCCCAAAATGGAGGACTGTTTAATATAAAAGAAAAAAAAAAAAAAAAGCCTTTTCCCCAGATTGGCATAGAACACTATTTTTACTTAATTGAAGACTGGTGTGGACTGATTTAATCTCTTAATAATTTCCTTTCTCAGGTACTAAAACCTGTGCCTCAGCATGGCTTTTCTGATTTTCCTGTTCTTTGGTTTGCTTCCCATATTTTGCATTCATGTATTTTCTCCCCAGATTCTTAATGTGCTTAGCCTGTTAAGACGAATATAAGATCTTTATAGTAGCATCTGAGATCATAATCTGTCTATATCAAAGGCCAGAATTATTCCCTGTTGTTTGTAAAGGAATTATTTAATAAGTAATCCTTGTAAGTGTCAACATTACACATGAGATGACATAACACTTGGGGAAAGTAAGGACTAAGCCAATATTCCCAAACCAGCTTCAAAGCTAAATATGCTTTCACATACAGATGCTTCCTATTTCTCATCTGTGGCTTCTATTTCCTCCTAATTGGAGTTGACACTGGAAGTACCAGTTCTCCTTTTCCTCCTCCTGGATGTTTTGATTGGAATGTTAATACCGTCCTCCTTCATTACCAGGCTCTGTGGAGTGGTGTGCCACGTGGTTTAAGGTATAGGATTGGTTTTCCCGTGGAAGCTTAGCATGCTGCAATGTCAGAAGTGTTAATTCACAGCTGGCTACTTGCTGCACAGCAGTCTGAGACCTCGTGTGCCTGCACTTTTGGGAGCAATTGAAATCTGGACACGGGTTTTGCCTTTCCTGCCCAAAAGCAAACTTTTTGCATTGAATGAGGTCAGAGAGGATCTGAGCAGACTGTTCTGCAAGTAAAATAGTGAATGCATGAATGCTGAAAATGCACACAGACAATTTCTCCCTCAGAGTGTTTCTACAGGTTGAAAATAAAAATCTCTGCAAAAATCTGAGTGTTGGCCCCTGAGTGGCAAAAAAACTCCCCCAAAACTAGAGAAGCCTTCTGCTTCCTGCAAACCCCCTCCCCATTCTTGCCTCGTGCATCCCTCCCAGACAAATTCAACCTCACAAGAAAAATTAACAAATTTCTGTGGTGTGAATTCAAAACATCAAAATGTCATGGACATTTAATCCTTTCTGTTATTAAGATAAGTCTGATCAAAACATCCTTAATCTTTGCCTTATCAAAGCAACCTCTGAGGTGAGGCAGGAAGGAAAAGGGGAAAAACCAGGGAAATGCTTTGTGCCAGTGTAGATGCTCTTGTCCCAGCTGGGGGTCTGCAGGTCCCAGGGTTCTTGCATCCTCCTGGGGAGTTGTGTAGCTGCCAGGAAACTGTAGTGATTTCTTGAGAGTTTACACACTTACATTATCTCTTCTCTGAAATCACTGTGAAGGGATTTTAAACCGCTGGCTGCCAAATGCATTTATCCCAAGGGAGAAGATTTGAGATTTCCCTGCAAAGACACAACTTGCAGTCCATTAGAGTTGGGAGTGAAGCCACCCATGATGCTGCTGAGTCCCAGGCAGCAGGCAGGGATCCCCACTCCCAGGGCCTTGCTGAGCCCAAAAACTTGGTGCTTGGCTCTGAACTTCCCTTGCCCGTGGGCTCCCTGTGTGGGTGAAGGCAGCTTTTCATCTCTTTGCAAAAGTATTACCCAAATGCAAATCCTCAGAGCTGATCACTGCACCCAGCTCAGAAAATGAGTGTCCTCTACTGAGGGGCTGTTAGGGTATTTGCAGGTCTTTGGGTCAAGGTCTTGCTTGCCTTTTGCTGTGCTTGCACAGCTTATGTGGCTGAGACTTTGCTGTCATATGGCACTGTAAAAACACAAATAAAGTAGCTATGCCTGGATCCAGGGGGGCTGTAGACAGCTTTCCCCTACAGGAGTATGGAATGTTACAGTGACCCTGGGATCCCTGCTGCCCCAGCACTGACTTGCCAAAGATGAAACCCTGCCTTGTTCCTTGTACTTTTTTTCAAGATCTCTTTGACTCTGCTCTCAGCATCTGTCTCTAGGCACATCCAGGTGCCATAATGCCCAGACAGCAATGAGGCTGTTTTGTAATGTCCCTGCACAAGTAATAACTATGAAATCTTAGCACTCATATGAAAGAGTAGGTTTATTGTCATTGTGCTTTGCAGACAAACAAAACGGTGGAAAATGGTGATCCAGTATGGACCTCTGGAGAAGTGTAGAGGATCCTGAGGATCACTTGCTTGGTGTCTGTCCTGTTTTCCATGTAAAAAGTTCAGAGGTGACGTGGGGCCTCTCATGACCAGGCTCTTCTTGACTGTACATGAGTTGAGTCAAATGTCTTTAACTCTGGTTTACCTGGAAAGCCTGGCTCTGTTCTGGGCCTTCCCTGTCCTTGCAGTTGTCCTGAACGAATCCTTCCTGTGTCCTGGCAGGCATTAGGTGGGTACTGTAGGCCAAGGTGTCTCACAGGGCCAGGATGTTGTTGGCATAATAAGAGAACAACACTTGTCTTCAGACAAAGTTGTTCTTCAGTTTTTTGGGTTTTTTTAACTTTTGTCACTGGATTCATGGGCTCTCCACCTCTTTTTTAGAACCTTTGTTGCAAAATGGTTGCTGTAAGTGTTCATTTTAGCTAGAGTGAATGACTTGGGGCTAATTTTTGGGTTTATTATTTAGGTTGCAGTCTTGTAAAAGGGCTGTTTTTAGAAAGTAGTGAGGAATCCTATACAGATCACAGTGCCTTCTCTCAATTTCTTGTTAAAGTTGAATGATTTTTACTTTGGTGGAAATGCGGGAAAGAAGCCAGCACAGACATAGGAGGCTGTATGCAATCTTTCTTCACATCCCCAAGCTTAATCTGAAACTGTGTGAAGTCTCTCGTGGTCCAGACCTGTGCTTCCCTCTAATAGATACTGTAGAGCTAATTGTGTTATTGCTTTTCATGAAGGACAAGTGGACCCTTGGGACCAAGATGACTCCATCAAAATAATTTCCAGAATTGATCTAAGTATTCTTTGGTATGGCATTTGATCTAAGTATACTTTTTAGAGGGAAAATACAATGGCATTAGCCCAGAAACCTGGGGACAGACTCCATCTTCGAACATGTTTGCATGCCAGCTTGTGTGTCTACAGCTCTACTGCAATGTGAATATGCCAACTGCCTCTTCCAAGTTTCCCACCTGTTTCTGTTATCACAATGTTCTTTCTTGAAATCCAGATGCAAAATATCATGAAGCTATGTTAAGCCTTTTGCCTCGTCTTCAATTCTTGAGTTCTCAACAGTAGTTTCCTAGAAAAGTGATACTCTCCTAATCTATTTGTTAATTCCGACCACGTATCGCAAGGAATTCCTGCAAATTCCCATCAGCTATGACAAACTTATCTTGTAGACCTATGTAGTGATTCTGATGGCTTTACAGACCTGTTTGTTTTGTTCTGAACTAAATTAATAGCACTGTGATAGCCCCATTCTAGCACTGAACTTCTAAACCTCCCCTAATATACTAATCAGCATGTCAGTAGAATATTCCTTCTGGATAGAGACAAGCCTGGTGAAACGGATTAGACATTCACATGGCATTGCATAATTCAGAGAGCAGGCATGGTGCATATGATTTGCATTAATAGCCTCTACTGCAGTAGCTTCTCACAGGTCTCTCTCATTAGATCATATGTGGAAGCTTCCAGACTGTCAATCAATTACAGTAATTTCCTTTTCCATATTTATTCCATCACGATCATTGACAGTTACCATTAAGTGACATTAATACAATACAATACCAGCTTGCATTTTCCAGTGCTCCTCTTACAGGGTCCCTAATGCATATAAGGCTGAGAGGCTTCATTATATATGGAAAAGGTGTCTGCTCTCCCTAGCTCAGCAAAGCGTGGAGCCCCTGTGACAGGGAGGAGGATGGAGCACCTTGTGTGAGCCACGGTGTCTGGCAAGCCCTTGGGGGTGCTCAGGAGTGGGGTCTGCTGGCTTGCAGTGGAGGTGGCTCCTGCCCAATGCTGAACATGGGGTGCCATGAGAGGCTGGCAGACTTGGTCAGAATGGAAGAAAAGTTAACTGCAACAGGTCAGTGCAGCTTGTGTGGCATGTTCAGGTGCCTCAGCACAGACCTTTTAGTGTGGCTGTGGTTACAGATGCCTTATCCTGTTTGATGCCATTGGACCTTCCCAGTGAACTGGCATGAGCCAAATTTCACATGTAGCAGCTAACACCTAGGCATTCTTGTTAGAGAAACCAGAGCTCTTTTCTTCCTTCCAGCCCTGCCCTTCCTGTCTCACTGACTGCTTAAAACCTCCTGCGCTGCCCTAGGTAAGCAAGGTTCAGAATTAAAAAAATCCCAGTAGCAGTAGCATTCTCTACTGAATAAGCAGCACCAGAGCAGGGCAGTCTTTATGCACTTCAAAAAACCCAAAGGGTGGTCATGCTGCTGCTAATGACCTGGTGGCAGCTGAAGGAGGCTCCTCCTGGATCTTCCTCTGCAAAATGTGTCAGAGTACCTATGGTGAAAACTGAGACTGGTGGTCTCAGCCCTCCTGTTTGAGATCCCTCCTCTGGGGGTCACCTTGAAATTACTCTGAGGGGACAAGCAGGGAGTGTGAAACCTGTTGGCAAATGTTATCTGAGAAATATGTATGTAAAAAATTCGGCAAACACTGTGCAGTGGGTCAGCTGGAGCCCTGCTTGTGCTTCTGGCCATTGCTGGCTTTTGTTAGCTGATGTTTGCCAAGAGATTTCCCATGGAGTTAGAAAGGCTTTTGGCCACACTGCACAAGTTTTCTTAGGTTCTCTTATTCCTTAGATCCCTGATGTCCTACCAAAATGTTCAGAGGCTTAATCTTAAGTTTAGAAGGTGATCTTTGGGCTGAGTGGGAAACATATCTTTTGCAGATCAGGAGAAAAGCAATTGGTTCTGTATTCCCTATGGACTCTGCAACACCCCCCCTCAGTCAGTTTCCCCATACTCTACTAAAAATGCTGTCTGAAGAATGCATTGAGCTCCTTTTTCATTTTTGCTGCCTTTGTGCTAGGGACTGCTTCTGCCCGTTTTCAGTCTTGAGGTGCTTTTCCCAGCTCGCTGAGCTGACATTATGAGATTCTTTCACCACTCATCAGCAAACACTTCATCAGTAATTCTGCACATGCCCAAGGGTTTTTCCTCTCTTTTCTTTGCTGAATTTTCTGGTGCTTCTTTCTTCTTCATCTCTCCTGCTAGGGTGGACAATTTTCCACTTATTCCCATCTTCCTCTTCTTTGATACATGTCAGAGACTAAGCAGGATCTGTTGCCACTGTGTCCCCATCCAAGACCTTCCTAAAGCTATTGCTGCCAAATATGCTGGATGTCTTCTTTCTCACAGTGCTCCACTTCCATCCTTGTCATTCATGGGTAACAGTTCAATGATCTTTCCCCTTCTCTGTCCACTGAGCTCATTTAAAATCCAAACAGTTTCTGGCTGTCAGCTCTCCTGTTTGTGACTTCCACTCTGTTTACTTCTCTCTTCAAAATCTTCCCTGTCACCTCTCATCTTCAGAATTGTCAGTGCCTAAGACATTCATTTCATTGCCCCTCTTTTGTTCTCATCCGTGGCTTCTTTTTCCTGTCCACGACTTTGCAATTGAGAGGGTGCCCACAGTTTGTTATGCTGCCATCCTGTTATTTTAGGTAGGCTTGTTGCTTCAGCTTTCCCCGGGACTGGAGTGGTCTTGGCTTCTGGTATTCAGGCTTGTACCTTCAAGATCTGCTTTGTTGCTCTATAATCAGTTCTGTAGCTGCATGAATTTCACATCGTGCCTTTCCATAGTTTTAGGGTAAAGAGTTCTGCTCGCAATTATAAACAAGTTTCTCTCTAGATAGGGATGGCCTGAAATCTGAATTTCCCTTAAGTTTTAGTTGTTATAGCCAGATGATAAGATTCTGACTTACATAAGCACGTGCTAGGCGTGAACTTTGGAAGCACTGCCAGACTTTCCTGAAAGGTTTGAGTGGCAATCATATCACATCACAGTTCTTGCTTTAGCCCAGGCTGCTTTTCCCAAAGATAGATAATGTCCTCAACTTCAGTCCTGGTTAAATAATACTTAGGAGTCTATTCATATGTGAGTTGTTATTGCTAGCAAGTTATATATGTGGGAGTTTTTGGGCACTTTCTATTAAGTTTTACTGATACATTTGATAACTAGTCATACTTAATTGTGTGCATTATTTTCCTAATCATGCAGTTCTTTGAGAATTTGGAAGTGTGTATTCAAAATGCAATCAGCATAGTATTTTTTCTTTATAGAATGCATTGTATTGCTTTCTGATGTTTATTGTTTCAAGAAATGTTTACGTGAAATTCAGTATTTGTACAAGAATTGTGTACTTGTCAACTCAAGAAATAAGACAGTGTTTTGTGTATTTCTGATCATTTAATGTATTAATCGGTCAAGCTCAGTGATGTGATTTTGGAATAAAAAGAGATGAAACTTTAAATGTTAAACTAAATTTTGGAATAATAACTAGGAGTGCTCTATATTCTGTGAGTTGAAAAATACTCAAGCTCTGTCCTAAGAATGATTTCTTCCTTTTCAATTATAATTTTATGATGGATTTTTGTCTATTGTTCACTGAAAAATTATGTTTTCTGGAATTACTACATTTGCATTTACACAGGACTGGAATGTATTGCTTTAGTGGAATATGTCTTCATGGAACAGCAATATGAAAGGACTTCCCATGTGGTTGGGAATCTGAAGGGAAGAGCCACAGAACATATTGCACCCCTCTGTACAGTTTAGGTGACCTTCTTTTCAGTCTGCTGATGAAAAGTGCTAAAATACCCTGTTAAGGGTTGGATGTTGTTGCAATTATTTGCCTTTGCCAAGCTTGATCTAATGATGCTGCAGCTAGGGGTGGATTTGTGCTGCTCAACAGGACAGACATACAAAACAGTTCCTCAACAACTGGTGTGCAACCCCCTGAAATCAGAATTATCCTGAAGACCTTTAAATGGCATGGGGAGTGCGTGCACTGAGTGAAGTCCCATAGGGTGACAAAAGGGAGTGGGCTGTGTGGAGTAGTTGGGTGAGAGCATTCACATCCTCTTGGAGCAATTGTGTAATGAGATATATGGGAGGGCTCAGTGATTTGTTAATGACTCGAGTGCTGCTTCAGGAGAACATTTGTGTAAGCTGTGGAACAGTGCGTAGTATTTGTGTGTGATGAATGAGAATTTGTCATCTGAAATACAGTCAGCACAGCGCCTTTGTAGCTGTGTGCCTCCAACTCTCAGAGGCAGCCCACGGTGGAATATTAGGGGAATTACTCAGCAGATTACTTCCACGTTGTTTTTGTCAGCTTATTCACCCCGATGCCCATTTGATAAAAGGAAGGGGTGTGAGGGTTTGTGTTATGCGTTTTTGTTGGCATCATCTTGTGGCTCTTCGGAAGGTCATGGGTGCTTGAAGCTGTTTCAGACTGGTCAGATCACGGCTATTAGTCATGGAGCATTATTCACCCAGTCCCTTTCTTTCCTCTTCCCTAGCTGAAGGAGTGATCTTTGGAAAGGAAACAATAGCTGAAGGAAACATGGGGTTTTTTGCCCGGATGTTAAGTTTTTCCACCGGAATTTAATTGAAATTATTGGCACGCTGTTGGCTACAGGATGACCTGACCTCCCTTGTGACAGTTCATCAGAGCTGAGTGCAGGAGCAGTCTTAGTAACTTTGCTTGTTTCCTGTCATGTCAAGTGCAGTGGTTTTGCTGTACCCCTGTCCTTACTGGGAAACTTTCCAGGGTTTAACTGGTTTTCTGTTACAGGCTTATTCTGTGAGAATTAAGCACCATTCCTCAAAGTTTCTCTTTCAGTTACTTCTTGGATAACATAGGTTTGGAGTTTTCTTAACAAGTAACTCTTTCTGATAAAACATTTTTTTTTTTTTTGATAAAAAAGTGAATGGCTGGCAAGCTTCCCTGGATGAAGACCCTAGTTGATCCTTGTTAGTGTGACATACCTGCTTTTTGTACATACCAGCTGGTAGAGGTTTATGTTGTTAGCTGTTCATATTGCAGTAGAACTTAGCGGAGCCACCCACCTTGAGCCTCAGTTTGTCTTGGTTCTAAACAGATATTAAAAGGTGTTCCTTGCCACAAAAGTAAGTCTGTGATAGACAACTGAGTGAGACAGGATATTTTAGGAAACTAGCATGTAATTCTTAGTCAATCAGCTCCTGTAATATAAGCCACTTGATATCTGAGTGTGAAGACTGGCAAAAAAGAAGAAAGGATGCTTTCTCCAGTGGAAAAAAAAGTGGCAACTATTTTATTTTATATACTGTTATGGTCCAAGATGCAGTGGTAGAACTGTGACTTGTATGTTTTTGGACTGTGCCTCCAAAAAAAAATGTAAGCCCTACTTCCGCTCAGATGATGGACAGACCATTCAGACAATAGACTGGATATAAATTCATGCTAGATCAAGGTTTTATTAAGGTTGCCATCTAAATTTTCAATATCTAGAATCCAGAGCTAATTTGAGTAACTTTCATAGTGTTTATTTTTATGTGCTCATGCACAGTAACCTATAAATCACAGACTATCCAGCAGCAGATAGGTACTGTGATCTGATCTGATCTTGATGTACAGAATGGCTCCAATAACATTATGTAATTGTGTAAACTACAGTTTTAAACAGTTTCTAAAGCAGTTCATGTTTTCAAGAGGAGTGCTAGTTTTGTTGGTTTCACAGGACTATTTTGGTGTTGACATGTTTTTGGGAGGCATGTGGGAACCTGTATTTTCGGTGTCTGGGTAAGTAACAGTGCAGAACACTTGCTTTCTTCATATAGTTTCAATGTGCTGTTGAAATATCACCTGCTAGAAAACCAGAGCTTTCCCTGGAGGAGTCAGGCTGTGGCTGGAGACCAGCATGCCCCAGGTCTTGTCCAAGGGTTGGGTCCTGGCCAGGTGCTGCCTCCACTGCTCACTCTAGACACCCACAGCAGAGAGGGTCTTGGCTGGGGATGTAGCCCTTAGGGAAATTTGAGGGATGTGAAAAGCTGTTGATGATGGATCCTAAAGGAGCATTTTTATTCCTTAGGTATCTTCTCTTTTTACTTTTCTTGGTGGTCATGTGTCTTGATGTGCTGGTGAAGTTTTGCAGAAGGTCCTGAGACTTGAACTTTAGTAAAGTTTAAGATACTCATGTTTCAGGCTTTGCATTACTTTGTTTCCCTAAGTGTAGTCTCTACTGATTTCACCATGAAATAAATAATTCTAATCAGAGCATTGTTGCTGGGATGGATATTAGACCGTAAATGAGCAAGGTTTCTATCAAGGGAGTGGTGTGTTCTTGCAGGTGAAGATTATCTGTCCCTGTGCAGATATCCAGGTGTGCCCTGGAGCCCATGGGCACTTCTCTGGACATGGAAGAGAGAAAATTCTAGAAGGAAGAGGGCAAAGACCCCTGCAGCTTTAGCTACCACAACTCATAGAAACATAGAATCAATTTGATGGAAAAGACTTCAAAGATCATTGAGTTCAAGTGTTAACCCAGCACTGTCCAGCACTAAACCAGGTCCCTAACCACCACATCTACACTTCTCTTAAATACCTCCAGGGATGGTCATTCTGGGCAACCTATTCCAGTGCTTGATAACCCTATTGGTGAAGAAATCCCTAGTAGCCAGTCTAAACTTTCCCTGGAATTCCCATTTTTCTGTTTGGAGAGGTGATTGTTTGTCAGATGTGGTATTCTGACGTGTCTCCCTGCAATTCCCTTCCCACCTCCAAAGCCATATTTTATTCTGTGTTACTAGGTGGTGACCCTGCTGGCAGACAGAGTTCAAACTGTACCTGCCAGCTACTGTGAGGCTGGGGATGAGTTTGTGGCACTTGGAACCATGGGGATATCTACTACTCTTAGACACCTTTGTGCTCAGGTGGAGAATTGGGAGTGTTGCAGAAGGGTGCGTGTGCCTGGGACCCAGCAGTGCTTGCTGCCACAAGGACTTAGGCAGCAGCCCCTCCTCACCACTGGGTCTAAATCATTCCCTGAGTGCCCACCAGGGATGGGCTCCTCCCCAAAAGCTGTGCCTGACCACAGCCTTCCCTACCCCAATGGCAAATAAATGATAGAAAGAGTAACAAAAGAAAAGTGTGGGTGTTTTAAAGCAGGCCTTCTGCCTGCCAGAAGGCAACAGACATCTACTGCTAAGCCTGGATCTCCTCCCACACCTGGGGGATGGCTGCTCCATACTGAGCTCTCCTTGTCCCTCCTTGTGCAAAGCCTTTTAGCTGATCCCCTCAAATGAGCTCCTGGTGGCAGGCTTTGTTTGTTCTCCCAAGGAAAAAGCAACTTTCAAGGTGCCTGCAACCTCTCTGCTGGGGAGAGGAACAAAGCCTGTCAGCCCTGGCTCCCCTCCATGGCTGATCTTTGACAGCCTGAAGTCCTGCACATCATGTTTTCTTGTTGGAAGCTTTGCCTCAAGTAAGGCACAGCCAAAATTGACAGAAGGACCTGGTAGTGTCACCCCCCCATCCTTCTTATGGTGTTTTTTTGTGCCTACTTTCGCCACCTCAGTGTATCAGAGACTAATACCTCTTGGGGGCTCATGTCCTTCAGTACATTTCTGCTTTCTGTTTCTGCAGGGGTTAGTTGTCTTGGTGCTAGCTGGTCTCTGAGTTGCAGGTTTCAGCTACATTGGTCCTCCTTGCATTTCATACTCCTGGTGCTCTGTGCTACCATCTCATGTAGGTGCAGGTCCCAAAATAATCTTGACACTCTCAGGCTTGGTGGAGAGCAGATGTGCTGGCAGCATGGTGCACTTGGCTGCAGAGAAGGGGCATGTTCTGGCTCTGCTTTCCTCAGAGTGTGTCTCTTCCAGCTAGTCTCTTACGTGATGTTAATGGCAGCCTAAATATATGGGCAGAGGTACAAGGATTAAACAGTGGGCAATGGGTGACAGTCCACAGGGAATAGATGTAAAGCAGAAGGACCAGGTGGAAAAATGGCAACCTGAAATGCACCAGATCTTGTGTGATTGAAAGGAATTATTTTTTAAAATCATCTTTGGTTTAGGGAGTTTCCATTCTTCTCTTGCCTGCAGACTTGCAGTTATGTAATGCCAGCTTTGTACGTAATCATAAGTACAAGCATAATTTTTATATCGTCTCCAGAAGTATTAGAATGAAAAATTTTCGTTCAAAAATTGCCAAAGGGAATTACATAGATAAACCTCAAAAAGACATACAAATCACATGATGGTTTAGAGCAAAATCCTTAAAACCTCGTATGTTCATTCAACAAAGACTACTAAGAAATTTGATAGGAAAACCAAATTATTCAAAAGCAAGAAAAGGGAGATAGTGCAAGCTATGTTAGCTCATTGCCTCCTCACATACCATGAGACTTGCTTGCTTCTCTGCCTCCTACAAGGTTTCAAGACCCAGTGGCATCTGTTAGTCTGCTGTTTGCTTCTTATCTAGGTATCTGCATTTTTCTTCTCTTAAACTAATGGTAGATAGAGAATCATCATTCTATCTACAGGCAGGACCATACGGCCAGGTGTTATCTGAACTTTGGATGCAGATACCTGCCAAGCACCTGAGTCCTGATTTGCAGCAACTTGCATTGCACCTCTACTGAGACTCGTCCCACCGTGCCAAATTGGAAAGGGTGGATTTGGGGATGGAAATTTAAATGAACTGTTTCAAATGGTGTGCCAGGCTCCTTTCACTCAGAGCTGTAAAAGAGAGAAATGTAACTCATAAGAAGTAAAGGGTAAAGCAGACCTCAGTTTAGCCTACCTTTACACTCTCAGCATGTTAATAATTGGTGTGTCCTGGCAGAAAATATTTTCCTTGACTTGTGGATAGTATCCATAAAATACTCACAGATGTAGCAAGCAGCTGCATTGTGATGCTGTTTTTAGAAAATGATGTAATGCTGCAATAATAACTTCTGAATCATTACTGATTTATGAATTGAGAATGTTTGCAAATTATGGGTAAACTTAGCTAGCTCAAATGAAATTCACATCATCTTGATCAGGTGGTAATTCTGAGACTGTTGGCTGGTCTCAAGTTAGGACTTCTGCACCATTGGCGTGGTCCTTTTCAGTGGCTTTTCAGAAACAGTTCTATTTTGGTGGGCTGTCATGGAGGGAATAGGGAAGGAAAGGTAGAATGTTGACAGCTCTGGTGTGTTGTGCTGGCAGTATTTGGAGCTGTTGGGGGAAGAATGACTTGGTTCCAGGAATCCCTTGTTTCAGACATATTTCAGCTGTTGGGTCTTTTAAAGAACAAGGGAGTACATTAAGAGATGAAATATGTGGGATCCAGAAAACCAGGGTGCTGCTTCTGGAGAGAGTCCTTTCTTCTCTGCATTAATATTTGCTGTGTGGTCAAAGATTCCTCCTCTGTACTCAATTTCCCCAGGCTTCAGTTGATTTCCTTGTATGTCTGGAAGGCGATGGGTAGCTTGGAGCAGGAAGTTGGTAGGATCCTGTTTTAAATTCATTCTTTCAGTGAGTAGCTGTTAGCAGATGGACATGTAATTAAATAACAACATATCTAACATTTACCCTGCACCTTTTCTTAATCCTCAAAGACCTCAGCTGACTTTGAGATGGAGCACAACACACTGATTGTGCATAATAATGTCACAGAATGTTTTGAGAGGAGGGGAGGAATATCTGATCCATGGAAACTGCAGGAGAACATAGTAGAAGGACAATTATTTCAATAAGACAAAATAAAGCTTCAAAAAGGTGAATCTGCCTATTGACAGGGTGTCTGAAGAGATGGCAACTTCTATACTAGGCCTGGTCTTTGTAATTGCAGGAAGTTTTTTGCTGTATAGGCCCAAACTGAATCTCTCTAAGCTCAGTTTAGCAGATGTGTCTTCTGCGTGTGTTTATAACAAAGAAAACCAACCAAAAAATTACTTTTTCATTCTATTTTTAACTAGTCTTGTTTGTTTTTAATGAGATGGTTGGGTCCTGAATTATATTGAGGCTGGGCCACCCTAGTATATTTTGGGAAGAATGACCTTTTGTCAAGGAGTCTGTGGAAAAAGTAGAAAACATCCAGACTCATGCCAGGTTAAAGCAGTCTTATATATTGTGCAGAAATAGTGGCTGAGATCAACAGGGGTACAGGGAAAGCCAACTGATTATGAAGACCAGCTGAAAAAAGAAACTGCAGATGGAAGATAACTGCTTTCCCAGAACATCCTCGGTAAAGGCTTTCTGGAAATTACCAGTGGGTGCACCGACATGTGCCTTCATGTAGGATTAGACCAGTTTGCGTGACTGGGTACAGATCCAAGTTTTGAGAAGTGGGGTGTTGCACCCTGGGAGCCCCTTTGCCAATTGGTTTATTACAGAATACTCTGTAGTCTGGCAGGATTAGCTAAAATCAAGAACAAACCATCCTAAAGGAGTTGGCTTTTCTGTATCTGGAATCACGCCATGATCATTTAATATGAGAGAATCAGCCCTATAGTCATGAAGGGAATTTCTTCAAGATCTCTTGTTCCCAGCATAGCTATTGTGCTCAGTCGATGGCCATTAAACCAGAGGCTTATTTCATTTTTATAAGAATTTCCTTGCTTGAAAAAAACCAAAAGTTATGAGCCGAGTGCCCTATATTTGCTACTCCCTAAGTGGAATACAGAGATGAAGGAGGGAATTTTGATGATAGCCAACTGCTGATTGAGTGAATTGCTTTTAGCAGCATGGAAAAGAAAGTGTGAGAACACCGTGAGCTATTATTTTACAATTATCCTGTTTTTGCCACTCTGGGCCTCTTCAGGGATCAGACTCTGGGTAAAATACCATTTTTTTGTTCCTGTAGCTGCTGGATATAAATACACATCCTCCCTCATTCTTTTCCAAAATGTGACTTTTCCCTTACAGCCAGTCAAGAGGACTGTGGTAATCTCTGGAGTTGCTTGCACTTTTGTTTTATTTTGGGGAAAAATATCACACTGTTTTTTTGTCCTCAGCAGGTAACACTATGCTCTTTATTACTTTGTTTAAACTGGCTCTGAGATTTATGGATGGCAGTCCCTCTTTGGCCTTCCAGAGTATGTGGTTTTCCACCAACCCTTGCTAGATCTATTTTGCCAATAGGGTAAGAAGCAGGGGATGTCTTGTAAAAGTGTAGCAGTCTTAGTGTTACCTCCCACTGAGCAGTGGTCTGCCAGTGTTCTGGGCTAACTCTGTAAGAGGGGAAGAGATGGTGCTTTGTGATGTGATGCCCTTATTTTTAAAATAAGCCAGAGCTCAAATGCCTAGAAGTAAGGCTTTAAAGCCAATAGAAAAGCTGACCCATTACATAGGTCAAGATTAAGGGGCCTGTGCTCAAAAGCATTAGAGAGTTTGTCATCAGAAAAAAAAAAAAGTCAAATTACATGTCTAAAAATTCAGATGATACATCAAAATAATTTTCTTGCTCTGCTTTTTTGTCTGTGTTTGAAATCAGAAATACCAAAATACCACAGGGGAATCTGCTTTCATGTTAATTTCTTGCCAAGCCAGGCTTGGAAGTACTCAAATTTTCATGAGAAAGGGCTTTCCCTAGGGGCTTCAGTCCATTTGCAGAAACTTGGGTGGTGCTGAGAAGTTTCAAGTTGTCTAGATAAGGATCAAATCTCAGATGCTTGACTGTCTCCCAAATCTGAACATGCTTGAAGGGTGGATCCTCTATTTGTGGTCTTCCTAAAACTGCATGCCAAGTGTTTATCAACACTGCTATGTACCTAAACCCCAGTGCTTCTTGTAGGAGAGAAGATCAAAAGCTATTTGAGCCTTTAAGACAGTGGGAGAGGACCTTTTGGTGTTCTGAGGATGTGTAACCACCATGGCTGTAGCCGCTACACTGATTCTTCAACTCGTGCTTGGCTAGTGGCGCGTTTGCTTTCAGCTAGGCTGACACGGATCTGGAAGCATATGCAATGACTGCTACTTCATGGAGAATTTGAGTCAGGCCAGCACCCATCTGTTGTGGGAACAAATGAAAAGCAAGTACAAAATCATTTCTCAGTTTGTGTCACGCTCTGTGGTATTTTCTGCCTCCAACTGATCCTGAGAATACGTGCTTTGCCTCTTTCCTCTAAAAACTTCCTTTTCCCAGGTATTGAAATGCTCTTCTATTCCTCCTCTTCCTTCACTGAAACAATTCCCAAAACCTACAATCAGGAAAGAAAAGAAAGAGTTGTAGTGGTTGGCAGGAAATGGAAGCAGCACCATAATGTTTCTAGATGTGTCAAGCATATGTTGCGTTGTGCTGGCACAGAAATGTGCAAATGCAATGCTCAGTTTCTGAGTCTTTCAGATTTTAGGAAATACTTGAAGTGGAAATGAATGGTTCTGTGATTTGTGAACCTGAGTCCTCTGTTTGGACCTGATTCTCATAGAAGATTTCCATGCAAGCTCCACCAAAAGAAGTCTTCCATGTCTGCTCCCTAGCATAAAGCTCAAGGCTGCTGTAAATACAGTCTCCACAATCTCCTGCCAGTCCACTTGCATTTTTAGAGTACATCATGGAGAGGAAACAGGTTGCTCTCCTTTAAGTCAGGGCCTCAGTGTTGATGGCACTAAGACATTCATAGTGCCACCAACCAATAAAACGAGGATCTTCCCACAAGTTTGTCTGCTGCTTTCAGATGCTGTATGGCTTTAACGACTGCTCACCTTTTGACAAACAATCAGCTATTGATACTCCTTCCAAGCTGTTGTGATATTTCCACTGTGTTGTCTGTGCAGTGTGAGGTTTCTCCAGCTGCAGGAGTGTCCCTGTCTTATACAGAAACTTGCTCACCAGAGCTGTGGTACCAAAGACATCAACATCAGCAGAGATTTAGCCAATGGATTAAGGCCAGTCATCTTTGCCATGCATAGTCAGACATCTGAGTTCAAGGTGCCCATGAGAACAGACAGGTGGCTCAGAACTTCCGAACCTTGTTTCCAAAACCTTGGTCATAAAGCCCATCAATTTCTTGAAATGGAAGCTTGATAAAGTTGCATCAAGCAGAGGAACCAAATTGAAGCTTTCCAGCATACACTCTTGCAGACCTTTAGCTCTTTGATCTGACTTACTGGACAAACCAGAAAGCAAATCCCCCAAGAGTGAACTCCTACACTCTCAGGAATCACATTTCTATTGCAGTTTGCCTTCTTTGCACTTTAATTTTGCATTTGGTTATGCACTCTGATTTGAGGGTAACACTTCAATCAAAAGATAAAGCAAGTGCTTACCTAGGTTTTTGTAATGTCAGTAGAACTTAAGCATATGTTTTGCCAGCTAGGGAAAGAATGAAATGTGTTTGATTGAGACTTCTTAGTAAGAACTGAAGGGGAGAAAAAGCTCAAAATTTTTTTTTCTATGTGTCTGATTATCATCAATATTCACACACACATTAGAAATAAACAATTGAGCAGTTATGATTTTATTTTGGTTGTTGTTTTAAAGATAGTGCTAGCACTTCTGCATATCCTACTTGGTGGAAGATAAAATATTTAAATTTGAATTAATTTTATAAAGCAGCATCATCAGAGCTTAATTGTTTATTACAGCGTTCATGATTGTTGTGTAAATAGGATGAGGAAGCTATTTTTGGCTTCTGCCTGCTTGTCCTCAGAAGAATTCATAAGATGTATACACCAGGATGGTGACTGAGTGCAACTGGAGCACCTGATAAGTCTCATTTGATGTGAGCTGTTTGAGGGGATAATTATCAGGAAGGGGGTCAGAGACGATGCCTCTCACAGTGACGGGGGGGAAGAGTGCTCTGCTGATTGCAGCAGCCAGCTTTGCCATGAAGTGATGAAAACTGCCTCATCTTTTCAGTGGCATTGATCACTGAGGTGCTCTGCTGGCAGCCTTTCTATGGCTTCTGCTTCTGCTTTTTTCCTTCCTTTATTTTTTTATAGCCTAAAAAGGAGAGGGTGCTCTGAGGTAGGCTCTTTGCTCTTAATAAGGGCACATAGAACATATATATATATATATATATATATATATATATATATATATATATATATATATATATATATATATTGTTTTTTCTTTTAAACCCCAAGGTAACTGGTGCATATGACCTGTCCTGTGAAACAGGGATAACATCAAAGCTCTCTAGTTTTACCCTGAGGTCAGTGCTGCCTCTCTGCAGCTGACCTAAATGAACTGATTGCACTGAAAACGAAGCAAAAAGGGTCCTGTGGTTCTGGGGTAACAAATACAGCCAGGTGGGAGCTCTCTGCTAGGGCCAATGTGGATGTTGGTGAAGGTCTGACTTTGCCTTTCTGGTTTCCATGTTCAGATCAGGTTAACTACAAGTGTATGGTTTACCTTGAGACAACAAAATTGCATACACCTGTTTTCTAGCAACAAAGAAAATATTTAACTGCTAGCAGGTGAGCTGCAGTAGAAAAGTTGCTAGAGAGAGGGTGAGGGAGCAGGTAAGTTTGAGATGGGCTTGCTCTCTATTTTGTTTAGGTCATCAATTATTTAAATGCTTAATAAGAAGACAGAATGCAAGAAAAATTACTTTTCAGGGTTATATTTTACTTGTATCGGTCCTGGGTGAAACATTTCCATGAGAATTTTGTTAGCTGTAGTTCTTAACTTCATGCTCCAAGCTGAATGTGATTACAGCCTTTTAGGTCCCACAGAGTGGCTGTGAAGTTGTATTGTTTTCACTAGGGGAGGCTGGAAGGGAGGGATGGGCCAGCATTTGTCCTTGTAGGCAAAGTCACCTGTGGATATGTTACTGATTTTGTTGAACTGGAGCTGTCAATCTGGAGCAGAGGAGATGTCCTGTGGTTCTGGGGTAACAAACGTAACCAGGTGGGAGCTGTCTGCTAGAGACACTGCTGTGTGCGTGTTGCCAAAGGCTTTGACTTTCATCTTTCATTTTGTGCAGTTGATGTTGGGTGCCTGTTCCAACTGAAGCTTGAAATCAATGCATCAGGTTTATTTTGCTGCCTCCAAGGATGTGGGCAAACTATTTTATTAATGATATGAATGTTGCATGCTGCATGTAGGCTGACTAATGTAGGCAGTAGAAATCCAAAAGAAAGGGAGACTGAAAATGCATTGCTTCCTCTTACTGTCTGAACACTTTCTTTTTGATGCTTGAAACCCTCTGGAATACAGCCCTTCTGTGTAAGAGAAGGTTTACATGAGCACAGGATAAAACAGGCCTTTCCTGTAAAGGCAGATCTGCTGCTGAAACAAGTAAGCAGTAAGAAAAGATTTTTGTGTTGATTTGTGAAGATATTAAGCTTGCAATAGTAGTGGCATATCTAATTCTCCTTCTGTCTGTTTTTTTAGGTTTACCCTTTTCGGTGATAGCAGAAATACTTAGAAGGGAGGGAAAGCATCAATTATTTTCACTTTATTACCTTCAATATTATTTTATCCATATCTCTCCTGTCTCCACTTAAAACAGTTAACTTTCCAATAAGTACATTTTTTTAGATCACATAGGGGCAACAGTATGTGTTTTTGCCTGATTTCCCCTGCACACATGGGAGCAAATAGCTGAAAATATCCACAAACATTCACATTTAAGTTTTATTTTGACGATGAAGCACTGTTGCCAAAGTTGATTAAATAATAAAGAATCCTTTTTTTTTGTTTGCTTGTTTTTCAGTATTTAAAAAGTATTTTACAGAAAATTCAAGGCCTCTGTACCTGAAGTGCCCAAGTGCCCTTCTGAGTGCTGTGTTTTCAGTATTAGCTTCATGGTATTTGTCCTAAGGTGATTCAGGAATTTGATGAGTCAGGGAAGGGACCAGACACTGAAATCTGTTTTCTGAGGCACAGACAGTCAGTCAACTAGGTAGGTCAGTCAAATACATAAATAAGTGTTGGAGTGGAGAAAGGAAGAAGAAGAGGCTTCTGTTTTGGCTCCAGTGGTAGAGATGGATGTATCATTGTAAGCCTCTTGGTAACTTGGCTGAAAATTTGGCAGAGCTTACCTGTTGAAAGAAGGTGATGATAACAATGGGAAAGACAGATTAGGGATGTGTTGTAATATGTGTGTTCATCCAATCTTTGTCTTTATTTCCTATCTTAAGTATCTGAATTGAAGGATAAGAGAAATTAAAAGTCTTAAATGGTCTGTGAACAAAGTATGGTTGGTGGGGATGCAAGGGGAAATGTAATTGTGGCAAAACTATAGATAGGAAAACTTTCAAGTGAAATGCTGAATACAGCTGTGCTCTTGTGATCCCTTGTTCATGACCGTATGGCAATCCCAAATTTCTTCCTGAGGAAAAAAAATATTGCATAAAGAATTCATTGGTTGGGTGGGTGAAGGGAAAGAAAAACAAGCATTTGGGATGTGGGAGTGTGTTCAGTGCCTCTGTCTTATCAGTCTTCCCCAGTAATAGTGGAAATAAGTCAGCTCAGGGCCTTTGACTTGTGATGGGGTGTAAGAGTAAATTCATTACTGAGGGATGTTATTTCATCCTGGACTTCTCTTCCTGAGAGTCAGCTATGCCCATGAGAGTAGTCACTATATTTTGAGACTGTCCCAGATAATCCACCATATCTATTTGCCCTCTGCGTGTAGAGATCTCCTTCTCCTTTACAAAACTTTTGGAGGCATGAAGGAAGGAGCTGTTTTCTATATCAATTCACACCAACTTATTTAAAAGTTAGCTTGATGGAGCTCCTAAGCACTTTGCTCCCATCTTTTAAGTTCAAGGAATGTTTCAGAACAGCTTTCGTAGCTCTGATACCTGAAAGACGCTTTGTTTTTCAAGTACTCCTTTTATTGAATTCTGAATGGGATGCCCTTCTGTGACACACAACTGGTCTGCCGTTCTTCTGATCCATATTCAAACTCAGCTTTTTTTCTTTGCCTGAGTTTTTTCCCCATGGTGACCTAGGCTTGGGAAGCTGGCTACATCTGAGGCTGCTGATGCAACTGAAATCAGCTGGTAAGAGCTCTGTTTTAGGAAGTCCTTGGTATGGACTCCAATTTGTTTCCTTTTTAATAAGAGAATTATGTCAGCTGAAGAGCCCTCACTCTCCTTGCTTACTCTGCTGTAAACCCCATGCCATGAAGAGCTCACTCCAAGGAGGAATAAATCCTCCACTCTTCTCTATTCAAACCTAAGGACTGCCTTTGTGCCACAGCTTTCAGATTCCAAAGGCATTCTTGGTTAGCAGCTCTGCTGGATGCACAAAGGGTCAATGCACTAATAGGATACTACACTGGGAAAGGACTGGGCTTTAAGGGATTCTTTGGAGATTTGATGCCCTGTGTGAAAGAGGTCAGCAATACTGCAGCAACATTTTTAATTTACTTGTAGAAAAAAAAGAAAAGGGCATCATAAAAAAGGGGAAGGACACTGGAAATAAGGGACTCTCTAAATCCTCCTATCCTGATGATCCTTACCCCAAATCCATCCATTGCTGATAAACCTAACCAATGCCTTTATAGGTCTTAACAACATGGAATAAATGTCCTCCTGCCTTTCCCCACCCCCTACCAATGCACAGCAGCTCCTTATTGTGTGCACAGACTTTAGAGATGCTGGGGGATGGTGGTGTCTTCTTTACAAGGAACATTTGGTTTGCACCTGCTCCGGGGCTTGCTCTCTCATATTGATGCTCTGCATAGCAGAAAAAAAGACAGCCCTTTGCAGAGAGTGATAGCAGCAACTTTTTGGTGATTGTTTATGCTGTCCTAAAGATAAAGAAATTGATGACAGGTACACGTGGAGACTGTGCAGCCCTCAAACATCATGTAGGATTTTGGGAAGTCCTCTCTTCCCAAGTTGTGTTGTCGCACAGAGTGTTAAGCTCTGTGAGTGTTGCTGATGCCTGGGAATCAGAGAAATGCTGATCATCTGTGTTAGGGTGAATGACATCGGAGCTGTGGGAAACTAAAATGAGCTATTTTGACTCTGGCTTTGTCAGTGTCTGTATGACTGAAAGCTGTGAGGCACTGGAATCTGTATCCAAACATAACTTGCACATCTGCAAGAGATATCAACAGTGCTTGCATGACTTTGTACAGGAAACATATTTGAAATGTTCTTCTCCGTTTTCTTTCTTCCCAGCATATCAAAAAGCAAAAGGCAATATGGAACATCATGCTTCAATGATGGGGAAAGGCTTTGGGGGAATATATTTCTGAGTGGATGCTTTGATTTATTTATTAATTTATTGCATGAGAGTTATTTTTCATTAGGAAGTATCTTTTTGGAGTTATATACAGTGTTGACTCCACTTCAGAGCCACCTCCTTCTGGAACAATAACTGAAGCATTGACCAGCCAACTTCCATCTTAGCATCCATACTGTTTCTCCTGTAGCTGCAGGGTGGGCTGCTCCAGGGAGCAGAGTTTGCTGCTGTGGGTGGCAGGCCAGGTTGGCACTGAAGTGAATAACCACCAGCACTGGTGAAGGAGAAAGGGGGGAATGCATGAGTGGGATGAGCACCAGCATGCCATAAACTTGTCTTGGACTGATTCAGGTCTCCATGGACCTGCAGACTCAGTCCCATCATTGTGTTGCATTTCAGGAATGCTGCACACCATTGCAGGGCAGGTGGAATGGACTAGATGTTCTAGCTGTGAAGCTGGAGTTGGAATAAAAGGCAACAAAAGCAAATGGTAATGAAGCATTGGGAAGGGCATGAGACTGATTTGCCTCTGGGCTTGTGAAAATACAGTCTATAAATACAATGCCTTCATGAGCATTTCCAACAACAGTGCTGCGGCATTTTCTGAACAAAGAGATAGTGAGGATGTTAAAAAGCTGGTTCATTTCCCTTTGGAAGCCTTGATAACTTAGATGAAAAATCAGAGGTAATTGCATTCATTTGTCCCCTGCTCCATTTTCTTCCATCCTTGACATATCTAATGATAACATTACAAATTATTTACTGACAGTCTCCTATGGTCATGGTAAGACTCCTTCAAAATGTGAGAATGGCTGTGCTGTTTCTAAGCTTTTCAAGTTCTCAGCCCCTCTGGTAATACAGCTATGGTGTTAAGCTAAATTGTATTGTTTTTGCAGCAGTCCTAGAATTGAAAAAGGACTCTTCCTGTCCACATGCTCCCATCTAAGACATGCCTTGTAGTTAACATAAATTATTTTCTTTTGTTCATATTTTCCAAACCATGCACTTTGCTCTGCTCTGCATCCATTGCTTGGTATGAATTTTTGCTCTCTGGCCTGCAGCAATAACCTCCTTGTTCATTGCCACAAAATCTCAGTTTCTATTGTACTTGATACAGATTCCACCCTGCATTTTCACCCACACTCAACAAAAAGTAACAGGCATTGTGTTGCCTGCTCCCCAGCAAAACCATGCATGCTTGGCACACTGTCAGCTTAGCCAACTCAGCTTCCATCCAGTATTGAGGGTATTGAGCTTGTACCTTCTTTTTTTCATGTAAGATGCAAATTTAGTTCAAGGAAGACTGGAGTTGGGCATACACTGTGGTTATGCTCAGGAAAAACAGGACTGTAAAAAGTATCTGACTTGCAGGGGAGCAGAAGTGACATCTTTTGTGAACAAGGGCTCCTTAAACCTCCATGGAGATGGCTACAGCTGGAAAATCCTATGTTTCTCTTACGATAAACTGTCTTGTGCAAGTGTTTTCAGGCACTTTGAGCTCTCCTTCTGTGGGCTTGGAATAGACCCATGAGCTCTGCTTGGCTCCTTTGGTTTGGCTTTGCTTTGAAGCCTAGGCCCTTTGTGGGTGAGTTCAGACCGTCTGCCTTGAGGTTCAGATTCCTGAAGGCAATGAAGTGCTGGATGCATGGCCTATTTGCTGGTGGTGCTAAAATGAGCTGTGACTCATGCAGACTTTGTTAATCCATCTCTCCCAAGTCTTTCTTGCATGCTCTGCTGAGCTGTGAGTTAACAATAGTGACATTTAAAGTCCTAGCATGTGAGTGAATCATCTTGAGATGAGGACAGCAGTTCACAGCTTGCGGAGGTTTGGTTTCTGAGTGTGTCCCAGAACAGCTGGATGTGCTGATACTTGCCATACCAACACTGGGCATCATCACTAGCACCAGAACCACAAATTTGTGAGTTTTCTGCCACCACAGGGCTCAGCACTGCCATGGTTTCACCTCCTTAAATCGCATGCCTCCCTCCTTTCTCCTGTGTGCCAGGAAGGTGTTGTCTTTGTTCTGGTGGTGAAGACCTGGGAGAGCTAATGGCTGGCTGATCTCCCTGCTGGGGGGGGGTGTTCCACTCAAAACTGGGCCATCAGGGAGGCTGCCGATCCTGGAAGAGTGAGTTGGCTGGTAGGGTGCTGTACCCTTGGGGGACGTCAGTCCCAGTGATACCTCGTGCTGCTGCTCTACAGTGAGCAGTCCTATGGAAACAGGTTATGCCTCTCTGCCAGGGCAGGTCCCAGGGGGGTCTTTCAGGGGAAGAGTTTCTCCATGCAGCAGTCATCTTTATTTGCTGTATAATGTCTTTGCCTTTTTCTGACAATGGCAGGTATCAGCCTCTCTTCTGTGGAGCCATAGCGGCAAGAGATTGCTGAATTTTTATTATTTTTTATTTTTTAAAAATTTAAAAAATTTATTCTTTTATTCTTTTTCAGTGTTGAAGAAGGCAGTGGAAGATGTCCTGGAGAAAACTTCCACTAGATTTAGGGTTTTTCTTGTGTTTTATAGTTGGTTGGGGTTTTTTTGTTGGGTTTTTTGTTTGGTTGGTTTTTGGGTTTTTTGTGTTTTTGTTTTTGTTTGCTTGGTTTGGTTTTGGGTTTTTTACTTGTTAAGGATCCAATAGTTGAGACAGATGGCCAATCCGGGCAATACATTAAAACACTGTCACTATTAAGACTGAGATCCAATTCCGTAAAACTATCCCTACAGGAAGAAGGGGATGAAAGGCATCTCTCAGTGGTAGATACATATCTTTGGGGCCTTTGGATGACTTTGGTCACTCTTAGTGCATCCTGTAGTTGGAATAGAGGTGTGGGGTCTGCACTGTGTGCCTCAGGGCACATGTGGTGCCTGGGGCCATGGCAGTGGGGTGATATACAGCCTCCCCCCTTATCTCAAACTGCATTTCTTGGGAAGCAGCAGGACTGAAATTTGTGGAGAAGCTCTACATGTTTAGAGGGGGAAAGGGAAATAAAAAATCCCACCCAAATGCACTGACAGTTAGGGTTTGTTCTTTAAATATCTTTTGTTTATGCTAGAACTGTTACCACAAAGCAAGCAACATGTTTTGTCTGCAGACTGAACCATGCACCAAGTTTAGTATTAGCTGCCTTTCATTCCTTTTAGATAATCTGTTACTCCTATTAATAGAAACTTATGCAGGCTTCCTGGTGTCCAAAATTGCCTGGACATGACAAGAGGTTTTGCCTTTGTGTGTGTAGCTTTTTGGCTGTGTGTTTTTGGCCATTGTATTGGAAACAGCAGAGCAGGGTCCCTTGCAGAGGTTGAAGACTTGCTGTGTTGGATGGAGATGCTGGAAAACTCCAAGGGAAGAAGCCCTCTCCTTTTGGCTGTTCCTGAAACAGGACACTGATGACCTCCTTGCTGTCCCCAAACCTTGCCTGGTCCCCCAGCTTGTTCCAGATTCCAGCCTCATCAGCCTGCCAGCTTCGTAGCTGCTCTTGCCCCAGTCCTGGCCATATGACCTTGGTTAGCTGAAGCATTTCTAACCACGGTATTTCTCAACCTGGCCTGTATGAACTCAGCTGGCTGAGAGGCTGATTGCCTGTGGAGCTGCTCTGTCAGATGTGAGGCAGGGTAAATTTTGATAGGAAGGTAGTTACAAGCTTGGAGGGAGGGGGGTAATCACGACTCACTTTTTAGCCTGCATCAGCTGCAGCCAGCACAGCATGTCAAACTGCAGCCAGAGCAGTTTGGCAATGCTTACAAACTCTGCTAGTGAGGCTGACCACTAATAGAGCTTACAAAGTCACTCAGATTTTTGGCAAGCTTTTAGACCACTGTGTTCCTGATGGAGCTTTTTAATGTCTCCTGAAAAAGTATCCAGCACTATCAGAAAGAGCCCTGTTCTCTAGAGCTGGGCCAGGACCCATGAATGAAACAAATCTGACAGCAGTGAACTGCAACAGCTTGGTTGGGAAGAGGGAGGAAGCACACACACACACACATACACACAGAGAGAGAGATCAGAACTTCAGAAATAGAATATATTTCTCTGTTTTGAAGTCTCACATCACAGAAGTGATGTTTCCTGCCTACCTCAATGTACTTCTGCTAACATGCTCTATGCAGAAACCTTCAAAAGGAATGTGTGTTTTTTTCTGATGAAGTTGTACACCAGAGTTGTCTTTTTATTTCTGAAACATTTGTGAACTTAAGAGGGATGAATCCCTTAGTATTTTTCATTTCTGGGGATTTACATTTGTTGAGATATGAGAGGAATAACCACAAGAAGATCCAAATGGCAAAATACAGAGGAGAATCCATGTGTCATGGTCTCAAGCTTCTAGGCTAATCGCAGCAATATTTTATATGACAGGGCTGTATTATAAAGAGAAAGCTGATCTTTTCTGCATTTTCCTTTACTTGACAGGTCCAGTCCATTGCATATGATACATGTGTGTGGTGCCCACTGACAAACTGAGAAGCTGTTTTGATGACATGTTGTGCAAGGGGAAATGGGAGTTCTCAGCACGGCTGTGTGCAGCCTGTCTGCAGGGAAATGGCATAAAAGGGAATGGAATAAATCAGTTCCAGCGCAGGCTCACTTGGGAATACTAACAGGGAAGCAGTTGAATGCCAGTGCATGTTTTCATGGGTGCAGAAATCTGTAAAAGTTGAGCACAGTTAGCATGTGAAGGAGCAATATAACCTTTCTTGGTGCATAGGAAACTGTGGGAAATGAGCAGATAAGAGACAACACAAACCAGTAGAGCAAAACTGCTGATTAGTGGGGTAAAAAAAAGGTCTATGTGTGTCTTCTATCTTTTAGTGTTAGCACAGAGCATTCACTGGCAGTCCGTCACTGGAGTTTAAATAGGATTTAAGTGCTGCTTGATTGCTTGAATGAAAACATTTTGCCTTTTTTTTTTTTTTTGGCAGCTACAAAAAATCTTGAAGCCAAAAACCTTAAAGGATTGCTGAGTATTCAAGCACTTTATTTGTGCATGTGTGTGATTCCCCCCATTCCCCCTCCTATGGTCTGTTGATGTAAAATACTGGCAGAAAAGAGTAAATAGAGAGAAATATATGTATTGTTTTATTATTTCTTGGCAGGCTGCTTGCAATATAGAGCACTTTTGAGGTGAATTTTGATGAGCATGTAAATATAAACAGTATCTCAGAAATTCTGGAAGTCTGGTTCAGATTTTTTAAGAGCACTTTTCTTGTGCCTTTGTCTCTCTCATTGCTTACATTCATTGCAAAGCCTATTTTCCTTTCTTTATTGAAGTCCTACCTGCAGGAAATTTGTGCCATCATTTTGATGCCATTACCTGCCACTTTTTCCGTTTTAGCAATTTTTATAACCACCTTACCTTTCTCAATATATTATCCAGGCCAAGATATGACTTTCTTCTGGACTCAGAGAGTAAAACTGCCAAAGTGCAAAAATTGCCAATTGTGAAAAGTGCTCAAACAGCAGTGATTACTTGCTGTGCTCAAGGTGGAAAGTTTGTTTTTGTTTAAGGCCCTGTGTACAGAGTTTTATTACAGAGATGAGAGTGATGGCCATATGTACCAGCAAAGAATGAGTCAGTTTTTCCTGGCTTGTAAATCAGTGACTTACAAGCCAGGAAAAAGCTCTATAGAGGAGAAGAGCAGCAAAGAACATCTAACTGCAATTACACCCTAAATACCCCTCCATTTTCCTGCTGTAATAAACCCCTCTGATTTCAGAAGGCTTTTTGGTCATCTTTGACTCTCAGGCATTATTATTGCAAAATAATTAATGACTTGTCCCACATTCAGAAAGTGGGCTTAGGAGGACTTCCAAAGTGTTCTTTTTCCCCCTCTCAGCATGAAGGCCAGTCCCTGTAGGCTGGGAGGCAGCTTGCCCAAAGCAAGGCATGGTGCTACCAGTGAGAAGTAGCATTTCCCAGTACAGGGAGGATGGGGTCTGGCATGGGAAGGTACCTCTGGGCAGGGCAGCACGACAAGCTCTCCTGCATGAAACACTCACAGCTGTGCTCCTGCACCTGGGCACTGCTGTGCAAGGCCATGGCTTCAGCACTGACCTGAGAGAATAGGGCAAGTCTGCCCCAAAGGTGGGATGACAGAGCTGGAGAAGGCCAGGGGCTGCTTCCAAGTAATGATGTCCCAGGCCCTGCTAGCTCTGCACTGGGGCAGAGTGGTGAGCCAAGGTAGCAGCACACTCATGTTGGTGGAGCAAGATGCAGCATTGCCCTTCAGGCACTGTGGCAGGGAGGAACTTAAATTTGGTCCCTTTCCATCATGCAAAAAGATGTATATATATTACAGATGGGCTAATTTTCAGTATGTGGTATTTAGGGAGTTTAGTCCAGGCTCAACAGGGCGAGTGCTTGTGGCAAACCTCATGAAGTTCTCTTGGGGTTTCAGTATTTCTGCTGATGTCTGTGTGAAAGATCATTAAGAGATAGAATTGGCTAAAAAATAAAATAATCAAACATTCCCTTCTCGAGCCCCAGTAAAATCATAAAACTGGAGGTTTGACTTCAAACTCCCTGCTCTGATCTTTGCCTTTTTTTCTGATTTGCAGACATCTTCTATCTAAAAATAGTAAATCTCATTGTGTGGGAGGTGTATTTAAACAGTGTTCTTTAGAATATAAATATTATTATTACTTAAACTAACCCTGCTGCAGAGAAGTTCACAAACTTGTGCTAGATGGCTGCCTGCTGTCTATAGGAAGTGTCAAATGCTTTCAAATAGGGACTTTCTGGGAGCATTTCTGCAATAGGACATGGTTGTGGGTTTTTGTAGGAGGCTGTGTGACACCTTGATGCCTGTGAATTACAAGGGCCTTCAAGAACTCTGCGCCTTACAGGCTCAAGCCATTACAATATTGAGTTAATAATTAGGTTTTAAATACCACTGTAACTTTCATTTGTGATAGAGATAATTTGCAATCATATGCTGCTTTGGATAGGATGGAGCTTAAATTGAATCTAAAATGAGGAACATCACTCAAAACAGACTGAAGGAGCTAATTATTTTAATAAAAATACAGCTGTGCTTGCCGTTTTAATAACCTTAACAGATCAAGGCATATATGCATGGGGAGGCCTTTAACTAGAACTTGTATTACCATGAGACTGTAGCCTTTGATGTGTTATTTCTAGTTTATCAAATGCCTTGGTACTGCTGCTCAGTTTATTTAATGCCTTGTTTGCTGGCGCTTGATTAGGAAGTCAGTAATTAATAAGCGGGTGGTAAAATTAAGTTCAGAGTTAGGAGAATGTGTTTGACGAGGTGACGTACAAGTACCAGGGCTCTGCAGGACCTTGTATGGTTGTTCCCTGTTCAGCTGCCCTGCTAAAGCGTGGGGACTAATTTGAGTGGTTCACACCAAATCTGCATCCTCAAGTACCCACTGCCTTACTGGGTACTCTGGGATGGGATCATCTAAGGTGGTCCAAGCTCTGAGGCAGAGGAGGGAACTGGAGGTGGGTTTCCTGCCTCCTGGGAGATTGCTTGAGTCACTGGACTGTGGGATGAGAGGCACGATATCATTCCGGTGTCTCTGATGTGTTTTCCACCCCTCCTGATCCTCAAAAAGAAGGTTGGGGGTGTGTGGGGTGGGGAACCTAGCAGGAGTTGTTCCTCAGGCAGAGGAGCTCACAAGTGAGCTGAAACTGCATCTTTCAGATTATTTTAGTAGCATCAAAAATCTAAAGGAGTGTGCCTGGTACCAGCAGAGCACGCAAGGGCTCAGGGTGGGGTGTAGCACTGTGACTAATATGCATGCCTCACATACACATGGTGCTGTGTTAGCAACAGAGCTGCTTTGCTGCTGGGAGTGTTTTTGTTAACTGTGCCAACACTCTTGGGACTGAAATGATACAGACTGAAATCAGCTCAGGAATCACAGCTTGTCCTTTGAAATAGGAATAAAGCTCTCCAGAGAGTGGCCCTCCTATGGGGACATAGGATGGAAAAGATTTACAAGTCCAGCTTACCTTTTGTCCTTTTGCAGTATTTCTGTAAAATATGACCTCCCTTATTTAGTGAACTGTTCTAAATAAGCAAAACACAGGCCCGAGCTGCAAACTCAGAAAGAGCAAAGTATTTCCGTACTCTGAAAAATTTTGGCTGCTTCTCAAATTCTACGTCTCATATTTGCCTTTGTGGTACCTTTTTCCACACAAGGTCAGAGCCTGAAAGCTGAGCTGTGCTTGAAGAAGTTGAACAAGTTATGCAGAGCTCCCAGGTTTGAAGAAATGTCATGAGATGGAAGTTTCTCATCAGATTTGAAGTGTTTCTGATGTCTGCCAATCCTGGAAAAGCAGTGTTAGCCTTGCTTGCAGCATTCCATCATCTGTGCCTCCAGAGGCTAATAAGGAATGTTTATTTAATGGATCCAGGATACTGCATAAGAGGCAGTAAGGGAGTGCAGGTTTGGCCAAAGTCCTTGGCCCTTGGGGGTGTTTCAGTATGACTCCCAAACCATAAAATGGGGCTAACAGGATTAGAAGCACCTAATATAGCTCCAGTGCCCCTTCAAAGCATTTTACTGTTCTATGTAAGCACCTCTCGCTTGGGCTAGTAGTTCCATGCATGGACTGACAAACTACCTGACCAGAACAGAGATCAGCTTTTGCAATGACTGCAGACCTGCAGGAACAGCACAGACTTTGAGGGTGCTGCTCTGAAAATATCTGTCCATGGTGGGTGGTGGAAAGACTTCACACTTGTAGTATTGGGCATCAAGGATTGCACCTCCCTTAACGACATATTTGGAGCTACTGAGGGATTTTGCACACATGGAGTTGTGATAGTTGGCTGTGATTTCTAATTTGTGTGGCATAGGAGATTTTAAATATTGAGAAAAGGATGCTCTTCCTTCCCTTGCAGTTAAGGGAAGCACAACTCTAATGCTTGGAAAAATCTATGAGAGCAATTGAGTTTCCCTGATGCATCTATCCCAGTAATTGATGTGACACCCTGCACTAGTGGATAAACGGATTGTCTTTGTATTTCTGCAAAGAGAATGTGTCGCATATTGAATAGTGACATTGATATTCTTATCAGATGTAAGATTTAATGCTTCTTTTGGGTAAACAGAGTAGTTTGACCTCTGAGAGCTATTATGTTCCAGGCTTGCAGGTAGCTCGTCACAACACCTTCCTGTGCTGGAATTGTTTTGAAAGTTTCACTGTAAACATGTAAGCTGGAGAGTTACCTTTCTCACATGAAATCCAAGACAGATAGGAAGAAGTATGCATCCTTTAAAAGTAGACTATCAGTGTGGCTGGAAATTTGTCAGCAATCTGGCTGCACAACTGTACCAGGCTAAAGGCTTCTGATGTTCTATAGAAGGGCCTCCACATGCTCCATCCTCCATGTCTCCATAGACACAGAGGACAATTGTTCTGCTGAGGTCAGCATTTAAATGGATGAGCTAAATGAAGTGCAAGAGGAAGAGGGACAGACACAGGAGTAAGTCCCTCAAACTCCCTCTTGCTGGGCCATGTTGCCTTTCTTGTGTCTATTGTTTCTAAATTAAAGGATATCTAATGTTAGCAGTTGTGGTCCCCTCCCAGTAATCGCTGTTACAAACATTGCTGGGGTCTTGCAAGGTATTTATGACTCTTCTGGGAAACACCAAGGAGAATTACAAAGCCACTGTGGAACAGTGTGATAAGAAAAATTCTGAGTATAGCTACATTTGGGGAAAAAAAAAAAATCAAAAGTAACATGCTGTTAGTACTGATCTCTTCTTTCATTTAAGCAAGAAAAAACACATTGAAGGACTTCAGAAAAAAAAAAAAAGGGTTCTGGGTCCTACTATGAGCCTATGCTGAAAGCTGTGTTTTCTGTTTTAATTAGTTTTTTTGTGAGTTAACTTTCAACCAAAATAAATGTTTCAGCTGGTTGGGTCCTGCATAGATTTACCAGGACAGGACAGTGGCCAGGAAGGTGTAGTTGCTGGTGATTCATTTGATTTTTCAGATAGTGGAGAAGTGTGAGGCCGAGACCAATTTCAGGAGAAGAATTTCTGCCCATCCTCAAAGACAGTGTATCAGGCACTTTGCAGAGGAAGGGAAAAAGAGAGGGATTTACCACCAAGTCACTTTGCTAAGGGATCCTGGATGGTGGTGTGCTTTGCTCCTACACTGAGCATAGAGCGGAGAAGGGGGAATGAGTCCGGTGTCACAAGCTCATAGTGTATGCCACACAATGTGCCATTACCTGTGGGTGCAATTGTGCATTCATGCATAAAAAAATGATATGTGAATATTTATCAAGGTGGCTAATAGGGTGAGACAAATCATAGACTGTGTAGGGAGCTGCTGTTGCCTCTGGGACTTGCCAATCAGGGGCGTTGCCATCTTCATCTTCCACTTGAATCCACTTTTTGTCTTTGTGTCTTTTTGAAGAAAATTCTCAAGCAGATCCAGGATGATGAAAATTGTGTTGTTTGGCGTAGTAGCTACTTATGAGAATATTCCTATCATCCTAATAGGGAGTAGAAGGCAGTTCCTGGGCTATAGAGTCCCTTTTAAGCAAAGTCCCCCACTTTAAGCAAGCTATCACTCAGTAAAAACGCATTTTCTTTTTTTCCTTTGAAAAAAACCCCTCAAAATATATATAAAAGGCCATTTTTTATACTGCTTTGCAAGAGGCTAGCTCAAGATCCATGACACTTCTCATAACAAAAAGGCAGAGAATAACCTGTCTGCCCTGCCCATCAGCTTTTCAATAAAATTGATTCTAGATGTGCAAGGTTGTCTGTGCACTACTGCTAAGTGCATAATAGCTGTAGTATGCCAACTCATTATTCTGTAAAGTGCTGTGAAATGCCACAATTATGAAAGAGGCAACATAAGAACAGCTCCCAGCCTAGCTGGGTGATGGTCAGGTGGCCAGACAGGCTGCTGTTGTACAGCTACATGATCTGCAGTCCAGGTTTCATGGCTACAAACATCCCTTAGACTTGTTTGCACGTGCCAAAAATTATGAGTGCCCCTTCAGGGTTTTTTTTGGTGCTATCTCCTTTTGATTCCTCTCTTTGTCCTTGTGTTTTGGGGCACTGAAATTTCAGGTGTCTCCTGCTCTAGATGCTCAGCTTATCCATCTATGCGCCTATCACTTTTCAGTGAGAGTCAGTTATAAAAAATTTATTTTGTGAAGCACACTGGTTATTGGCCAGTGGGAAACTAAAGGTGAAAAGAAGCAATGAAAAGCAGATTAGAAGGCATGTTGTGGACTGGGAGAAGGGAAACTCTAGTGTGAAGGAAAGTGAATAGGGACAGTTCAGAGAAGCAAAAAGAAGAAATAAGGCGTGCCCATGTAGCTCAAAGGACTTAATTACAGCTAATTTAGGATGATAACAAAGGAGTGATGTTAACAAGATCTAAATGGGGAGAAGAACAATGGGAAGAACAGAGACAGCAAGAACAAATAAGAGTCATAAAATGGACAAATGTCTTCAAGTCTTTAGAAAGTAGGTTTTAGTGCCTCTTCCCCTCCTCCTTTCCTGTTCTCCAGGAAATGTCTTACCAATAAGAGGAGCAAAAGGGTTGGCAAGTTTAATAATGCCCTCAAGGTGATGAAACGTTGGTGCTTGACAGAACGAAAACTCGGCCATCCAGTTCTCCAGCTTTGCTGAACTGTGAGCTACTCTTTCTTTTTAGTGTCATATCAAATCTGGTGACTCACATAGAGTATTCATTGTGCACAAGATAAGATATCACAAATCACCATTAGGAAAGTAATTAAACTGAGTGCTCAGAAGAAAGCAAGTGTCCCTTCCCTATCCCCACCTCTTTTTTTTTCCCTAGGGGACTTTCATTGTAGAAAAGTAAATATTGCAGCTGTGCTTCTGTCGTTTTACTCTGGAGAGTCCATTTAAGATGGTGATGATTAAGATGTGCATGTTTGTCCTGCTAGTCAAGAGACTGGACAGCTTTCAGCAAGAGGAAGCTGTGGAGTGATGGCAGCAGGACAGGGGACTGACAATTAACTCGCACTCAAAGATGAAACCCATTAAGACCCAGCATAGCTCTAAACAACTGAGCTTTTTTTTTCCAATTATGTCATCTTGTCTGGTGCGTTGCCTCAAACCAGACTGCTTGACATGGGCTTTCCCCCATCACATTAAGGCACACAGTCTCAAATATTTGTGTGCAAATTTAACGTGTAGATGTGGAGGCACAAAGATTCTAAACTGACCTGTGGAGATATATTTGTCATCTCCTGACCTTCCTGAGTGGGGACCTGGCTGAATCATGCAAGTGTTGCTGGCTCCTGTACTCCTTTCTCATGGAAACTGAAGCAGAGCAAGGGGGAATGGCTACAACTGCAAAGTGCTGCGGCATCAGCACAGAGCTTGAGGGTGCATCCGGGCATAGACAAAACCCCAAACTCACCTTTGTAGACCAGAAAAGTGTAAAGAGCCCTGAGCTAATATCATGCAGTTTTGCAGTTCTATTTGTTCTTTGTATTGGTGAGGCTGTTGTTTTGACAATAAAGAAAAAGCTATAATGAATTAACAAAGGCAAAGATAACCTCTGATTAAACCTTAATTCAGCAAACAGCAATATGACTGATGTCAAGGATGGGCTTTTCACTGGCCTAGAGCAGCATGCTTCCTTCGACTTCAGCAAGGAAATGTTGATTTAAGGCAGGCTGGAGGGTCCTGCCCTTTGTGAGTATGCTCAGAAAGCCAATGATTCAGCTGGTAGGAGCTTCCTTCTTTTGGTGAACCTATGAATGCTTTGTTGATGTCCACGACACTCTGTGCACGAGCGCTTAACAGTGGATGAGTGTTGGAAAGATTGTGGATTACTTTGTTAAGCAAGCGTGGCTTGTAAGTAATGTGGAGCTGACCCTTTGTGACACTTGCGTGACCCAGAAACAAAGCAGCAGGCAGAAGAGCCCTGCAGTAAATGAACAGTGTTTTGATATTTTCTAATAATAAAACCTATGAAGTTAACCTTTGGGAAGTATAGTTAAACTTAATTTATTTTCAAATGTGCAATGTTTTCAGTATGTTTGTTTGCACTGTAACCTAATTTTCCACTTCTTTTCCCTTGTCATACAGTTTTTAGGCCAGGAATGTGGTAATGAATAGAGAGAAGAATGTCAGTTTAGACTGCAAAAAGCTTCTGTGAAAAAGCCTACTAGAATTAAATAGGGAATGATCATCTGTCTGTAGGATTTCAAAGCCCGTGTCTCCTCTGGTTTAAAGCCACAGGATTGCTAATAAAGGATCATTTCACACATGTGGCCTACTGAGCTCTGTGACTGAGTGTAAGTCAAATAATGCTATTTCTCCCTTTCTTTCCCTCTCTTTTTCTTTCATCTTGCATTGAGGTTTTCCATATGTCCCACTCTGGCTGATTTTGTCTATTGGACTGCTGAACTACAGAGGTGTGGGCAGCCTGGCCCTGTGATTTTTGTGATCTTCCTCTGTTTAGGATCCTTGTTGGGCAAAATCTGAATCCAAATTAATGTGTTGGATTATGTTACCTCCAAAACAGGAGCAAGGATTAAATGGGCAATGAGATCAGCATCAGAATTTGGCAGGGAACCTCTTTCTCTGTCATAAGTTGAACCCCACCACTGGGTCTTCTAGTAACCCTTGAGTGGATTTGGAAGTTGTGCCCAGAGGCTAAGGCTCGTACATTTGACTTTTTTTTTTACTTTACTACAATACGCGTGTATGATTAGCAAAGTGGAAACCTTGGAGGCTGACTCTGCTGTGGTTTTTTATCCCCTGGGTTGAGTGGACCCAGCCAAGCTGAGTGCAGTGGAAAGGCAGGGAAGAGTGCTGGGCTCTTCACTGGCTGTGGATGGGTAGGCGTGCACTGGAGATGAATCGGGGTCAGCACACTGTGATATGTTAATTTGCCAATAATCATTATAAGTAATAGCTTTACTGATTCATGAGTTCCATAAATTGATTAGTCCCTCTGTTAATGAAGAGCTCTAATGCACTACATGTGCAATAGATCATTTCTTTACTTTATGACTTTATCTGGCCCAGGGAACTCGAGCACACTGGGCTGGTAGGTACTACACTGCTGGTAGGTACCATTTCCATTTGCCAATGTGTCACTGCATAAATACGAGCATGGAACATTGTGCACATTCTGCAGTGGTTTCTGCACAGAATTAGCTGAATAATTAATTCTTTGAGCTTTCTGATGCATCACACTGCAAAGTCAGCTTGACTCCTACTGGATCATCTTCACAAAAACTGGGCTGACTCTGCGCTCAACTGTGGACACTCATGCAAGATAAAGTTTTGCTTGTCCAGCAAGCAACCTCCAGTTGGAAAAAGGACTAGTAGGGCCATAAATCACTTCTTTACTCTTACAAATCCTCTATCCCAGTGCAGAAGCAGCCTATGGGATAGCTTGTTTTGGGACTGGGACTGAGGAGGAGCAGGGCTGCTTGTTCATGTGGGTGAAACTGGAACTGTTGTTAGTGTGGCCATGGCAGGAGGGGGTTGAATCCGTATGAGTTCTGTTACATGAAGGAGCAACCACCTTTCCCTCTAACATGTGAAATTCTTCAGTGTGTTAGATTGAAGAATGTTCCAGAATGCCTGAACAGTGACAGTGCCCCTTTCAAAATGCCTGTATCCTCAGCGAGAAGAGGGTTACTTCTTCTTTTTCAAATGGACTTTGCAGCAGTTATCCATGCCTTTGTCCCTTTGAGATGTGGTTGCCATAATACACTCTACATGGGGCTATATGTTGAGCCCACTCAGAAACTGAAGCTAATGCAGAATGCAGTGACCCGCTTATTAAGTAGTGTTTCACGCTGGGAACACATCACACTAATGTGCCAGGATCTGCACAAGCTGCCAATACGTTTTTGGATGTTGGTGTTAACCTATAAAGCTATAAATGGTTTGGTACCTAGCCACTTGGGTCAGGAGAGAAGGCATGGTGCCTTTATTAATTATACAAGCCTCCAGCTGAGAATGAATCTGCTTAGGCTTCTGGAAATGGTTCACACTGGGCATGTTCAGAGGCTTAATGCAGGCATTAACATACCCTTACATTGCATCATTTAATTTGCATAACAACCCCTGGGTTTGTAGTGATACCTTCCCTTGCATCTACCTTTGATGTTGCTGCTGCCACCTCTAAGCTCTTTGTAGAGTTGACACTTTGAGCTCTGGGCTTGGGACCAAAGGGCAGTTTTACTCATCTGCTACATCAGGAGAAAGCCCACATGTGGGCCTAAGAGAAAGCTCATAAACTGAGACACATCAGTGTTTGCACAACTAGTGAACAGGAAAGTAGATCATGCTTAGTCAGAGGTACTTTTTGAATACGTCTGAGTTTGGAGAAAAAGCTGCAGATTTGGGGCTGGTTTTAGATTTTGATCAAAGTGGCTTATGGTTTACAAAATGCCCCTCCTTTCCAGAGCAGAACAAGTAACCCACAATATTCACCCATTACATCTGCAGACAGATCTGCAGCTACTTCCTGCATTTTTCCGTGGTGTTTCTCACTGGTAATTACAGTAATATTTATGTCTCTTTGCATTTTTATATGTCCTTTGTCAAGCTGATTAGAGGAGGCACAAAGCTGCCCTTTCATAATAAAAGTATTAAAAAAATAAAAAGAGGCCTCATTAGGAGGCTTGCTGACATCAACTAAATTGAGTTTCACCTCGTATCAGAATTTTAATAAATAAGCACTGATGCTGAGTGCGTTGCTGTAACACGCACGCTCCACTCACACAGCTTGCTGCATGCTTTGTACCATGCGGCTTTTTCCTTTTTAATGCAAAACAATACTAAGTGAGTCAAGGAGAAATGCTATTTCATATTCAAGCCTTTCTCTTTCCCTAGCAGACCTTAAAAGAAATATAAAATAATTTGTCTGGTATCCAATCACTTTGAGTATACTTTCTGATTCTGGTGTTGTACATATCAGAGCCCTAAATCTTACATTTTCTTTTGCAGTGCTGCAAACGTGAGCTGCGATTTACATTTGTTTTTCTTGCAAATTAGGAAGAGCATAAAACACAGGCAGCTTTCCTTTCTGCTGCCATCGACTCTGTATGAAGTCAGGCTGGAAAAAGCCACAGAAGCAATGAACGGGCAGGGAAAGAGAGTGACAGAGGATGTTTTGGTAATGTAAAAGGCATCTTTACAGCTAACAGACCAAAAGAGTCTTGTTCCAGGCTGCTTCTCACTCAAATATTTATGACAACAGTTTAGACTCTTTTAATTTCTGGTTTCTCTCTTAGGAATCCATATTTAGGTAGATAATTTTAAAAGCCTGCCCCTGCCAATTGCTTCTAGGCCAGTGCCAGGTCCGTGCTCTTGATCTCAGGCTGTTTTAGTAACTAGTTTGCTGTTTTAAGGGGAGCTGTAATTTGGGTGTTTTTTATAGATACCAGCAACAGCCAAGCAGCAATCAAAGCAGCCCAGTCAGGATGTCCTGGCAGGGCTGTGGGTGCTGGTGACACAGGAACAGAAACAAGCACGGGTTGGTGGCAGCGCCCCAGCCACCAGTGGCTGCTGCTGCTGCCGTCTGTCCTCACTGGCAACAAGTGCTGTTTGGTGGCCAGTGCTCCACATCAAACCCTTGCAGTGGCTGCACTGCCTGGGATCTGCTTTCCTGCCTGGCAAGGCTGCTGTACAGACCTGTGTCCTCGGTGGTTCTCCAGATAGGATTTTTTTTTTCTCAATTTATTAGTTTTGGGCCTGTTCCCAAGGTTTTGAGTTGTTTGTGATAAGCATCTTCAAAGCAGGTGAAAGGCCAAAGCAGCCATCCTCTCCATGTTTGTGGTTCTGACTTTGGATCCCAGATGGGGACTCATCCCATCATGTGCTAGAACAAATGTGACAAAATGATGGTGGTAGGCAGGAGCTGCTGCTGAGGAAAAAGCAGTGCTCCATGCCATCCCTGGCTTCCCACTTAGCAGGGCTGAGAAAATCCCAATTGTCCAAACTTTCCGAACCTAACGGGCCCACTTGAGATCAAATCCTTACGAGCTTGTCTAATCAGCCCTTTCCCCTCCTTTCTTCTCAGCATTTTCTATCACTACCTCTTTACTGCACTGCTGGGACATGCTCCCTGAAGAAGCTGAGTGCAAAACCTGCTAGCAACTTCAGGGTTTCTGGCTGTAAGCTCAAGGTCTGAACAGATTTACAGCTTCAAGCACTTGTGCCAAAAATTGGGTTGCTTTGATCAATTAAATTCCCTGGCAGTGAAAGAATAATAATAAAGGTTAAGGGGGCTGTGCTCTGAAGCTCCATCTGCAGAAGAGTGTATCTTCCCACTGCCCCTGAATAGCATCAGCAGGCTTTCCTCTACGTCTTTTATGGATTTAATTCTCTTTGGGAAGCTAATCTCACCCCTGCTGCCCCAGCACAAAACCCAAAGTGGCAATCTTGTGAAGCACAGAAAAGCAATTGGGGGGAACCTAGCTTTCTATGGTAATACCCAGGGAAAGTGACTTGCACCACTGCTCTTAAGAATGCAAACATGCTCCCACCAAGCGTGGGATAAACAGCGCGGCTTGTACCTTTCAGCAAAACAGAAATGTGCTGTTGCAGAGCCAAGGGACTCTCTACGGGAAGTTTGCTTGCCAGCGAGCACAGCTCTGCTTATACCCAAATGCTTCAAGGTGTGGAGACAGTTTTGCTGGAGAGTAGAGGATGCTACAGATGGGCAGGAGGAATAGGGAGGGAAACCTGAGCTGATGTTGGGCTTATGAAAGTGATGGAGGCTGACCCTTGCCTCCTGCCCAGTGCCTCTGTGGCAGTTCATGGTGCGGTGTGTGTATGTAACACATGACGTTGGATTGCTTGTGTGGGAATCACCAGCCCAGCAACCCTCAGTCTTAGCAGGCTTTGCTCTCAAACCAGGGATTTTCCTGTTTTCTGGCTCAGTTTCAGTGCTTATTTATGCAAAAAAGATGAAGGTGAAAACACTCACAGATGAAAGCAGTGTTCATATTCTTGCCATGGCCACTGCACTAACCACGATGGCTGCATGGCAGGCAGAGGACATCTCCTATGGAAAGTTAAGGGCTCTGGTTAACAGTGCAAATGCCTTAATCTGAGGGGGGTTTTGTCCCCTCCCACCCCCAGCAGCTCTCCTGCTGTGTCCTTTGTTTAGGGGGCTGTGTCTTTGGCCAAGCCACTTATTCTGTCCCTGTTAGGGTCAGTTTTCTGTGCCCTGGCTCCCTGACACAGTGTCTGTAGGGTGTTGCTAAGGAGCTGTGATGAGGAGAAGGTGATGGGGGAGAGAAGTAGACCAGGTGAAGAGAATAGGGAGAAGGGGGTGCAGGACCATCTTGTTTTTCAGCAGCTCTACATGGGATGGACATAACAGATCGTGACAGATTGTGACACTGCATCCTGGCATTTGGGAACTTCCTGAGGGCCCCAAATATGCAAGGTGGGCATGAGGACCAGAGGGGGTGGTGAGCAGCAGGTAAGGCAGAAAGAGAAACCATGGTTTTCCATGAGGAAACACCTCATGGTGTTTCAGACTGATGTAGAGTGTCCAAGGTGTCTCCTGAGCCAAGGATTATCTCCCTTCCTGGTTCTCTGACACAGAGCGGTCTCCTCACCCCAGGTAGCTGGATATAATTTTTGTGTGCTAGCTGCCAGAATATCTTCAGTTTAGCTTGGTCTGTTAAATCACCTGTCTTAATGCTCTTTGTCTGGAGATCAAATCTGGAAAGGCAGCAGCTGGAGAAAAATTAAAGCAGACAAATGTGTGTAAAAATGTTTCCTCCAACTGCTTTCATCACAGACAATTCCTGACTAAATGATGAGGCTTAGGGCTATAAGTATCTCAGTCATTTCATCTGGAGTAAACTGAAACCAAGGTCAAGTCATAGCTGGTTTGTGTCCTTTTCCCTTCTAATCTTACACATTTCACTATGGTTATTTTATTTGAGTGTCTGCCACTTGCTATTTCAAGCTTCCAGTGGTATGCCTGCTCTGCACCCCTGTTTGCCAGCTAAAATGTTTCCACACCACTAGTGGACGTGATTACATAATTTCAGATGCACTAAGGCCTGAAATTATTGGATTTTTCTCCCTGGTACAAATGAATGCATGTAAGTTGTTGATTTTTAACTTCGCCTCCTGCCTGTGAGCTCCAGTAAAGGGAAATTAACTTTCCATGATGGATGCTGGGGGGAGGACAGGAGAGGAATAAAAGAAAAGCATCTGAGTGCGAGCGCAACAGAAGAAGAAGCGTGCTAAGTTCCCGGGTGATAGTGTGATGTTATTCCACCTGTTTCTTTAATTACTAGAAGTTGCTGAGCCTCATCAGCTGCCTCCACAACCCCGGGAGGAGAGGAAGTGCTGATGGGGTCCCAGGCATGCAGCTTTTCAAGCTCGCGCCAAGACTGCGCATGGAGTCATCTTCCTCCCAGGATTGTTCATCCACAAATGTGTAGGTCATCCGAGCTCCAAACTTACTTTGAAGATCAGAAGTAATCTGTGTGGTCCCTTCTAATCTACAAAACCCTTTATCTGTATCAGCACTTGAAGAGCAGAATTTACTGAATTCGGTAGCAATGGCTTGGTTTTGTGACATTTAGTAAATAGGTGTATTCAATACTGCAGTATAAAGGGATTAATTTACTTCAGCCTCCTTTCCACCCCCAGGAATTTTATATAGTGTCTCCTATGCACCTAGTTAGCTCAGCAAGGTTATTTCCCAAAAAATGTTTTAAAATAAAACTAGTTTGCCAAAGGTATTCCCTTGTATCTGTTAGTGTTTGAATCCAAAGTGGAAATGTGTTTAATCTGCAGCTTCTGTGTTAAGAACTAAAGGTATCCAAGCCCCTGGGATGGAGGTGTGTCTCTGAGCCTCCAGAGCCAAATATAATTGAAAGGGCTCAGGTTTCCAATTCCTGCTTTAGTCCAACTTCAGTGTTAACGCACAGGATGTGTAATGATGGCCCTCAAAGGCCTCTTTGCATTCACACTTGCAATCCTCATGTCGTATTAGTGCCGACTTTGCCCCGTGTTTTATTTCATGCTTCCCTCACCACAAACATTGCTGCTTGTGGAAAACCAGCTGGGGTGTCTCTCTCTCTTTCCCCTTTAATAATCTCTAGTTTGGGACCACTGATCCTTCAACAACCTTTTCTCTTTTTGATGTGCCCTCTGTTTTCTCTTATTTACAGCAACTGCCATGCTTGGGATTCTCTTGTTTGTCCTCTCCCTCCTCTCAATTTCTCAGAACAAGCTGAAAATGAGATTTAATAGGCCTCCCACTGTTGTTGCTCTTTTGAGATTACTGGGATCAGATGTTCTTCTCTTGAGAACTACATCAAAGAAAATGAGAGAGGGTAAAGACCAGGATGCCCAGGAAGGTGATGGAGAGCAGGGATAAGGCAGGAAAAGAGGGGGTTTTAGCATGTAATGCTGTGAAGCAGGGCATTTTTGGCTTTGTTGGAACCTTTCCAGGGTTTTACAGAAGCGCCAGTGCCACTATGGTGTGAAAAGCTTAATAATTTTTTTATAAAACCTTTCAGCAAGCCCAGTGATACCTGAATGCTGTATTTTTTAATCATGATTTTTTTGTGCTACTTGCTGTAAACAACCCACTAATTTTAATGTGGGATTATTTGGCTGACCTATCCATCCCCATGTTCCCAGAAATCCTCTCCATATTAATTGCATTTCACTGCTGGAGACACCTGTTAGCAAGGGCACAGCTGAACAGGCCCTTAATACTTTAAATCTCTGATAATACTCCAGTTAAACCCCTCTTTCTTGCTTTTTTTTTTTTTTTTCCTTTTTTATTTTTTTAATAAGAGAGCAGCTGGTTGAACTTGCTCCTTAGGAGCAGACTGAAGCTAAAATTTCAGCTTTTCTGTCTAGTGTGAGGTGACTTTGCAGCAGAGGATCTGATGGTTTTTGAAGGCTGTAATTGCACTCCCCTTTGCCTCTCTTCTGCACTTATGGGGAGAAGAGTCACCCACGGTTTTCACTGGTAAAGATAATTGACATTGTATGTGCGGTTTTATAGTTGGTCACAAAGCTCAAAGAAAGAAAATATGTATGGCAGTAAGGCATGGACCTTTTGGGATTTTGTTTGTTTGTTTTGTGTGGTGGGTTTTTTTTTTTTTTTGTTTGTTTTTGTTTTTCTTATTTTTAAGTGCTGCATTTAATCCTGTTAGAAATGTGAGGGAAATTTCACAAAATTCAGAGGGTCTGAAGAAGGAGATAAGCCCTTCATGCTGTTCAGCTCTACCGTGTTTATGCCTTTTCCTCTCTATTTTCTTATCATTATCAGAGAGATGTGGAAAGCTTTTGTCAGAATTCTCCTTTAAAGAGAGATAGTATTTGAATGTAAACAACTATGAGCACATGGTGTGACCAAGGGAGAGAGCAGTATCTTCAATTTCTGAATTTTCTGGCAATCGTGAATGGTGTCAGGATCTTAACATGACTCTTAAGCTGCTCTGAGAACAGGATGGCTTCTATGGAAACCCACTAGACAAGTGATTCAAAAAACATCTTTTCAGAAAATTACTTCATCATATATGAGATTTCTTTTTAAAACTAACTACATGGGAGTTCTTGGCAATGATGGTCTCTACATCTGATGGTCTAAGTAGCATGAAATAGAGCTGCTGCTCTCATTTATATACATTACACTATCTGGTTCCTCACTTGTGGTTTGGTAAAAGCATGAATTTTCAAGTTTTCCTCATGGGACTTCCCTGGCTTCGTTCACTTTACCTTTCATTTTCTTCCCAGCTATGTAGAAATGCAGGATGATTATTAAATGGCTTTAGGAATTTTGCTGTAAGAAGCAAGAGAACATGCAGCATCATAATTTTTTATTGCTGTCATCATAGTTTCTGATTGTCTTTTCAAGAAGGCACGACGATAGTGAGGTGGGCAAGATCTTAACACGTACAGTTTAGCTGGGAGAATTAACTATAGATATTTTCCTGTTCTAATATTTGTCAGGCAAATCACAGAGTGTTTCTTATAAATACCTTTGTGCATACACAGTCATCAAGAGCTGTTTGATCTGTGTATCACTCAAGACTATAATCCCAGGGTAAAACCCCATGACAGATGTCCGTGAGCCTTACAGCATCCCAGTTGCAGGGAGGATGCAACACTGGTTGGAGAAGGGAATGGGATGACAGGGAAAAGGGGTAATGTGGGTACCAGTTGTGTTGGCTTCAGCAGGTTTGTGGCACACAGGAGAGCTCCACCTTGCCACCAGTCTCTTCGTGGGGGAACAGAGATGGTAAGGCTGATCACAGCCGCAGAGGCTTCTTGTGCTCCTTCCCTTGGAGATCAGTGGGGAGGCTTCTGCTGGGTGCTGTCACTGTCCATTTTACCTTGGTCTGTTCAGGATTGCCCTTTAGTTAAAAATACTCAGCTGGCTTTCTGTATGAAAGTACATATGCCTTTCATTCCTTCTGCTTCTAATTATTAAGTTATTTAATAATTATTCTAATTATTAAATTATTAAGAACTGTTTGTTATTTTTCTGTGATATTTTTAAATCCAAGATGGTTTCTGAGGGAGGCAAGTGACCAAAAATATTTATACATTTTAATTCAGCTTGGTAGCCTCATTTAGTTTAATTAGCTATAATGTGGGAGTTTAACTCTTGTAATCAGATTAGAAATAATTTATTGCTTTGTATTCTTTTGAATTTTTCTTTAAAAAGATATATTTTTCTGTTTCCTTTTTCTTTCTTTCTTTCCATAGTAAATATATTATCTATGCTAAGATTTCAGGCCCTTAGTGCTAAATGACCCTCCCCCACTTTTTTTTCCTAGCTGGGATTTATAATACACCCCAGAAAAAAAAAATAGGTGCTGACTCTGCTGTGAACAGTGCCCCTTCATTATGAAACAGCCCTTGCAAACTTTTGGAAAATGCACCTACTGTGATAATAAATCTTCTCCCTTGACGTACAGCACTGAATGTGGCTCTGACCACATAAACTGCACTCCCCATGATTCTGGGGCTGTTCACAATGCCAACCATTTATAAGCCAGTTGGCTTTACATTAATTAATTCCCAAGTCATTCACAAATAGCAACAATCACCTCAAAGTGCAGGGCTAGGAAAGGGCTGGCATTTTTGAAAGGGAGATCTGTATATAAAAATTTACCATGCTCACAATAGGAAAAAAACCAGCCCTTGAAACAACAATGGCTTTCTGCTTTGGGGCTTGGGGTTGCAGCTCCTTTCAGTTCAGCTTGTGGTGGTTTGTTTATGACGGGTGCTAATTTCTGATGTTTGATTCTGAGACAGCCTTGGCTCTGGGCATCCTGCCCCAACTGCAGGGTCCCTGCATTATTGCCTGCAGGACAAGGCAGGGGAAATATGTAGTGCTTTGGAGACAGGCTCAAGGATCCCAGGAATGCCAGGGAAAGATTTAGCTTTGTGACAACCTCTGCCAGATTGCTAGCTGCTTCTCACCTGGATTTCAGTCCTCATAGCCTTCCCTTACAGGGCTTTAGCATCAATCAGTAGAGTTTTATGGTTCAGACATTAATGGGAGTAATTTTAAAAAAACTGTCCAGGAGAGGTCTTGCTCTCCCTCCCTGTCACAGTTTTTAGGTTTTTAAGAGAGTTTTCTCTTTTCAGAAGCGATTGAATTGCATACCTTCTTCCCATGGAGTGCAGTTTCCTTTGGCTGCTGTTGGCTACCCCTTCTGCCATCTCTTTCCCCCAGCACTGGTCCACCCAGCCTGTCTTTGCCTCTGCTTCAGATCCCCTTCCCTGTGCCACTCTAAGCTTCCCCATCTGTGCCTTGGGCTTTCTGCCCTTGGCTTTGCTTCCTGGAGGGATCCCCACTGGCCAGGTGAGTTACCTGTTGCCACTCAGCCCCTTCCATCTCCATTGCTTTATTTTGTTCCTTGTGTTTTGTGTCACTGGGGTTTTGCCTTGTAAATGTAAGGCTGTAAACGTGTAAGGATACTTTACGTTGGAAGTCAACCTAGAGAATGAAAGAGTTGGAGATGAGAACATTTTTTTTTTCCTAGTTGGTCACCCATTGCTGGGTGCACGTGGACCTTCACCCTCCTCCCTGCCAGTCCTTGCTGGGACCACAGCCAGAGAGGAGCTGCCAGTGCAACTTGGCTGCCCTGTGGAGGAGCACTATGGCACAGGCTTAAAGGACACAATTACAGATGAACTCACACAGCCTCATCCAGGCTATGGGATTGACAGTGCTCATTCACTAAGCAGCTATTCAGTAGTTTTTCTTCATCATTTTTTAGCAGAGGAGGGAGTAGCTGATCCCTTAATTCCAACATCCTATTCACATACTGCACTGAAGACAGAGTTATTAATTTCCTCAGAGGGTTTTTTGCTGTCATTCAGCATGACAGTATCCTGAATGCTTTAGAAATATTAATGGGTTTATTTTCATAGTAGAACCATAAGATGGAAGAGCATTGCTTTCACACTGTAGTTGTGAGCAACAGCAAAGAGTGCAGGATCAAGGTCAAAGAGAATGCAAGGTTTAGACATGCAATAATTCTTTTTCCAGACAACATTCTGTTTATCACCTTACTTCTATGTCTGCATTTTATACAGCCCACTGAGTTCCATTTTGGCTGCTGCTGCTGCCCAGTGAATGGTTCTGCCAAGTTCAGAGGTAGTACTGTGTGGGCTCTGCACTGGTTAAGTCCTAGAAGCTGTTTGGTCTAAAGAGACTCACTTAGTCCCACAACAGGCAGATGTATCTCACCAGGACAGTATTTGTCTGCTCTACTTTCTTCTGCTGTAATCTTCCATCTCAGGACAACAACAGGCAAGACAGGAGCAATGCAAGGAGCTTTAATTCATGCTCAGTGCCTCCCAGCCAGCTGAAGCAGAAATCCTATGGAGAGAGCATGGTAGGTGCTCATGAAAATAAGGATCTCTTGCTACACCCAACAAAATCCCAGCTCAGCCCATTTTTTCTGATGGCTTCACTATAGCCATGACCCGTGAGCTCCTTGTGCAAATACATTGTTTACCTGCTTCTTTTCTCCAGTCCCCATGTGGTTTCTTGTCACACTCTACTGACCATCCAGCATTTCCACTTGATGCAATGGCAACTTCAAGAAGTGGTGGTCCTGCTACCATATTTGATTTAGATATTGATATTCAACTCCACAGGTATTACAGTCTGCAAATATAGTGATTAACTGCAATATAAAATAATGATTCCCTGCTTTTATGTTGGTTGGTTAGGCAAACCACATGACAGATCTTATCATGGTAATGGTATTTCTGCAGGATTCAGCAAAGATAGTGCCATAAAAATAAAACACATTTTGATTCATAGAAATCTGTTTGCATTCTGCTTCCAGTGAAGCTATTCGGGGCCAAATTTTCAAACATCAGTTTCTAGTTGCATCAACACAAAGAGCCTATGCAAAATACAAATATGCACACTTAGGTTCTTACACATGCGGGCAGTGCCCATTCTTGCTGAAATGTGACATCCTGAGAACAGATGTTGCAAACTACTTGCACATATTTTGTGGGAGCAACAGTGACATCAATCTTGCTGGAAACATAGCTCCCATTTTTACTTTTCTTTGCTTGGTAGGCCATTTATCTTGTTTCCTTTGGTGCTGGAAGTCTTCCCCATGCTGTTTTCTGTGTCTGAAAAATCTGCCCACCTTCAGCATGCCAATCACACTTCTTTTTCAAACCTCTTCTTCAAACTTCTCCTAATCCCTTTTATGTTGATCTTCTTACTGTCGTTTTCTTTCCAACTCAAGTCTGAATTGCCTCTTACATGGAGTTTTAAGTGTGTGCATTTATTCATAGTCCTTTGTGTAAATTGTCTAAGTTAGTGCCCCCTTCATTTTGAAGTGAAAAATTAATTTTATATAGTTGTACTAACATAATCCATGCCTTCAGTTCCACAATGCAAAGCCCTTTTTTTGAATAGTCCAATTCCCGGTTTAAAGGTGAGTTTGTTAAAATGGAGAGATTAAATAGGCTGCTGGGGTCCAAGTTAGAAGGTAACAAATCCACGGGAAGAGCACAAGAATCATGGTGACCAGACCAGCAGTTTCAGTGCTGAGTAATACACTATTGGCACGGCTTTGACTTTTTCCTCCTGAAAAAGTTAAAGACAGTAAATCAGTTTGGAAGGTATGGTTTATTTTGGCCTGCCGACACTACAAATGTTATTTCTGAAATAGCAATGGTTAATTGCTCAAACTCCTCAGCTGTGAAGACAACATAGAATGTTTCCATGTAGAGTGAGGGATGGGAGCTGGAGCGGGGCCTGGATAGGGAGCTCCTTGAGGAGGTAGGGGAAGGTGGGCACAGCCAGGACAAGGATGGAGCCTGCTGTGGGGGCTCCCTGGACTCACTGCCACAGACAGGGAGCTGTGAGGCAGCTACAGTGGCTGGGGGCTGCCATGGCTCCCTGGCTCTGGGGTGCTGACACAGTCAAGGAAGGATGGGCAACACTAGGAGTCATTTTGCAGGCAATTGCTTGCTTTACCTAAGCATCTAAGTTAACCCTGTTCATAGGAGGTGTGACTCCTAAAATTGTTGTGTGCATATGTATTTTCCCCCTGTATATTGTTATTATGATTTAATCTCCATGTGGCCTTTCATTTCTTTGACTTAAGTTTATGAACATTATATACTTCATTTTCAGCTACTTTTTCCAACATAACATGAAATTGCAGACATTTTCAAGCCTTCACTTTTAAAATTATCTCTCATTATCATAATTTACTGCTCTTAATGATTTTTCTGACAGGTTTTAGTAGCAAGATTCCCTAAGTATTCCTTTTTTTTTTTTTTTTTTGGATGCAGTTAAGTATATTATACAAGACAGTATGGATAATATTAACATCCCAGTAGTGCAACAGTCAGGAGAGTTTCCAACAGTCAATGTTATCTGTCATCTCAGGATATGCATCACTTGGGGATCCTTTCTATGCAAAGAGTGAGAAGAGACGCTTCTCCAGACAGCATTTGTCATGTTGTCCTAGGATTTCTGGGAGCTCCTGCAGGAACCCAGAGGGGGCTGCCGTCTGCTTGTCTTGATGGTTTGCATTAGGATCCAGATCAGACTGTGCTGGAGAAGAAAATCCCCAACAGCTACCATGGCCCTGGCAAGGCACAAGCTGTGCTCTCTGCATGCCTTCTCCAGCTGCTGGGCATATGGGCCTGTCCTGAGAGCTCCAGGATGGTTTGGCTTGGTTGGTTTGGCTGAGAAGGCAGTTGGAGGACAGAGTATGGAGAGAGACTTATTGCTCTTGCAGATAACAGGCTTGCTGAGTTTGATTGATGGATGCTGCTTTATCTGCCAGACATAAGCTAAAACTTAGGAAATGGAGCAGAAATATGCAGCTTGGGCAGAGCAGTTGTGTACAGCAGAGAGAAGCACTGTGCTGGTTTGAGCAGAGCTTGTGCTCAGCTGCCCCAGTGCACCACAGGCTCCCTGGTGAGCCCAGGTGGGTGTGAAGCACCACACCCATGTGTACCAACCATGCAGGGCTCAGAGACAGGGTGCCACTCAAGCTCTGGCAATGTGTACCAAGGAATGACATTTCTTCCTTTCTGTTTTCCCAATCCTTTCCCTTTGCTATCCCGTTGATGCATCACAGGCCCTCCATCTGGTCCTGAGAGCGACAATTTCCCAACTGTGCCTCCAAACCAATGCTCAGGAATTCTGGGCTCTGCTATCTCTGGCATTAGCAGGCTGGCTCAATGGCACTGGGCACCACCCCATATCCCTGGCCATCTCAGTTCCCTCTGCCTGCCTTGGACTTGCTCCACACTCATCATATGCTCCCAGCCACTTACTGGGTAGCAGTGCAGAGTAGAGAGCAGCATCCCTGCCTCAATGACAAATGTGAAAGGCTCTGAAATGGAGATGGTTGCAGTGGCACAGATTGCCTCTAGCTAGGGTAGCTTATCCTGTGCAGGAAACCGGCTGCAACTGGAGCACTTTTTTACTAATATACACTGCATTTTCACTTTGCTGTAATTGTAAAACTCTAGAGTGTGAACAAGGCTGCAGCCTGTACATTTTTTAGCAAGTGCTGCTGTGCCCCAATCCTGTTTGCCACTCTCGAATCTTGATAACTTGGTCTTCATTAAGTCCTTTGGGAGCTAAGATTTATCTAATAAAATTAGTAGAGGGCGGAATTTTTTTAAACAAGCAGAACTTGACACATTTGTTTTCTGAGAAGGTTGTGAGAATGGTATAATACTGCTTGTAGAAGGTATTTGTCAAGTGTCTTCCAATTTGAGAGAACAGTTGGACATTTTTCTTCCTCTTAGAGGTGTTAATAGACTCAAAGGTGGAAGAGGAGGCAAGGGCAGAGTGGAAAAAAGACCTGACAAGCTCGAGTGATGGCAAACACAGCAGATTACACTAAAGACAATCTCTTCTCTGCCACTCATTTTTTCTTACGCAGCACAGAGTGCACCTGGCTTTTTGTTACAGAGGAGCTGAAATGAGCCCTTGTGAGTGATCAATGCACATGCTGGGAGAAATCTTACAAACACAGGAAAAGCCACCGATGATATTCTGCCTGGAAAGACAATGCTGGTGGTGTTTGAGATTTCCCTAAATTCAGTGTCTGGTGAGGAGACAGATGAACAGTGTGTCTGTGAAGAAAATTTAAATGTTTCCATTAAAAGAAGAAACACAGAAAAAGACATGTGCCCTGAGGTAACATGTATCTGATGCAGTGAATGTTTCATGATTTTTTACTACCTTCTAGAGTAAATTTATGTTCAAATCCTTGTTTTGTACAAGCAGTGGGTGAAATAATGTATTTTGCTATTTGATGTAAATACTCACCTCCATTTGCTTCCCAGTGGATGTGCCTGCACCAGCCTCCCCAGTTAGCGTTGGCTGGTGCTCCAGCTGGCTTCTGAGCAGAAAAGCTTCCTGCTGAGGAGCTGCAGGAGAGTGGGATGGTCTTTGGGTTTTAGAAGTGGTCTTTTTGGGTTTAGGTCAAAGACTTCTAACCAAAGAGCATCAGAACGCTGCTCCTGCAGTAGTTGCTCCAAGTGACAGTGAACAAGATACACGAGGCATCTGGTGCATCCCATCTGCACAGGAGAAGAAGAAATTTGCCCTGTGGCTGTCAGGTCAGTGTGCTTTGGCATGCACAGAGGTATGAAATGCTTTTCTTCTCAGAGCATCCATATTTTGATCTTCATTTGATATCCTTCAGACCAAATTCAGCAGTTTCCTTGGTAATGGTGTTTTGTGCTGTGAATGCTAGGGAATCAAATATCCATGATGGGGAATCATCAGGTATTTTACATGTAATTTTTAGATGTAATTTACAATCAATTTGCCATTTTATGAAAGGCCAATGAAATACTGGTATCTCCTCTGAAAATTGTTTATTGACTGTAATGAAGAAGAAACCAGTGGGGACATATGATAATTAAATAGGGGCTATGAAAATTGCTGTAAATTCTGTGAGAAAATGATACAAACTTCTTTGTTGAACTTTCAAACTGCCCTGTGGAGTTTAAAAGATAATAGAGTTCTCTTCCAGACTTCAGAATTTCTTTAGGTTATTTTCAAACCTCTATACGGTGTCATCTTTGTTCTCCCTTTAGTGAGTTGATTTTTTTTTCTCCTTTTCCTTTTAAAAGAGAATTATCTGCTAGTGTAGCAGCATGAAAGCAAGTGGGTTAAGGACCCATGAGATTCTCATATAAGATTTCTCTTTTTTACTTGCATTGAAAAGATCTTCAGATTCTTAGAACCATGTCCAGCCTAGGTGAACGTGGATGCAAATAGTGATTTTGGTGTAAACTACTTTTGTTTACTAATACTAGCCATTTTGCCTGTCCAAGTGAGTGTTTGAACCATTTGGAGAGTGGGGGTGTGGGTTAGGTGTGTGTGTGTGTGTATGGTTTGGTTTCTTTTTCTTTTTTTTTAACTTGTGTGTTTCTAGTATCTCACTTTCACATCAATGCTGAACGAGGGTATGTCACCAGGTGCCCTCTATTCAATTCAAGACAGGATTGCAAACCTATGTATCCAATATCAAAAGCCAGAACTCTAACCAGAAGAATAACATGTACATTTCCTGCTAGGGTAAAGCCCCTGGTAAGATATCTAGGATCACATTAGAAACACCTCAGAAATATGAGAAAAGTATCTTGGTGATATTGTGTCAAATTTGTTTAAAAAGTGTTCTGTGGGTAACTGAGTATCAGCTGCAGTCACAATACAGATTTATTATTGTATTCCCCACTGGCTGATTGGCATGCCTTGTTGAATCTCACATAGTCCAGACCTCGTATTTTTGATCCTTTCTTGTTACTTTTCTGAGTTTTGTGCTCCAAGTTCATGGATGTCAGATGTTTACATCCTTCTTCATCAGCAGATGTGAGATGACAACATTTACCATTCTCCTGGGTGACTTTTGGGCTTGAACTTTTGTAGGCTTGCTACCAGGAGTTCAGGCTGGGCTCTGCCTAGATTTATCTTCTCTTTAGCTGGATCCTGAAGGAAAATCCCCTTTCTGAGGAGTCACTCTGTCAGGAACCTCCCTTTTGGATGTCAGCTATGTTGATAAAAACAACTCAATTATCCCAGGCCAAGCTAAGGACACGGTAAAGTTTTGATCCAAAGCCATTCTTGAGGAGCGCAGGAAAACATTTTTTTTCTAGGTATTGTTTGCAGCAGCATCATTTGGATAGAGCTGGGCTTACTCAGGTGAGGAGTACTTTTAAAGTAGCACCAGCTGGAAAACCAAGCAGGTTGTCCTCCGCCAGACAGCACTGTATGGAAAAAGCAGGTGTCTGTAGTCGTAACACGTACCCTGTGGTAGAGCAGTAGGAAAGCCAAAAATAATAATGGACAATGCTGGGCCACAGCAGTGCCAGAAACTGGATGTGTCTCAAAATGGGAACACTGTGCTGTTTTAGAGGATGTATTTTACAGGACAGAAATCGGATATTCCCTTCATCTAAGGGCTGATTTTTAAATTTTTTTTTTTTTTTTAAACCTTCAAGGACTGCAAGAGGCTCTGAGGAACAGAGGAGAATTCCCACTGTTTCTGGGATCCAGACTCTTTTTAAGTAACAGGCACTTAAAAAGAAGCCTTGGGAACTGAAAGAGCCTGGTTTGTGGGTGTTTCTTTGCTACCTATCACACATTGAAAGGTCAGGGTCAGACATCAATGCAAGCTACCCCTGCCTATTTCAGTTGCATCTTATTTGGGGATTGAGAGGCTTTATTGCTATTTTTAAGGAGCACCAGCAACCAGGCACAGTGTGCCCCTTAATCTGTCATTTGTCATATCCTCAGTTAACACTGGCTTTTGCAGATGTGTGAATCCAAGGGTCAAATAGACTGGCAGTGACTTATATCACAGTTTTTTACTTTTCTTCTCTTGATATACAGCTCTGTGCACTGCTTCCTTGGTCTGTGGTCCACCCTGAACCTTCTAATCCTGGGAAGCTTAGGTCTTTCTCTCCATACCACCCTATGTTGTGGGAAGCTCGAGAAAGCAAAACCAGGCACTGTTATTAACTCCAATCGTTGTTCATTAAAACAAAAAGGCACACAGAAGTGCACACAAAGGGAGACCTTCATCTCCATCCTCTGCCCATCCCTGGGGGTTTGTTCATCAATCAAACACTGGACCCCTGGCAAGATATCAAGGGTGATAAATTTGAACTTCCACTCAGCAAAGTGAATCTATACCCCTTACCTTCCATGTTTCCCAGGAGAGTAAGCTTCTTGCATGTTGTGGCATCAGTCACTGCCCCTGTCTGTACATTCATTCTGCATTATGCAAAGTAATGGCAAAGGGACTCTTGCTCAGCTGAGATAAAGAAGTGGCTTTCACGTGGCCTGGTTTGACATGAATCAATCTCTCATTGTGCAGCATCTGTGCAATGATTTGCAATGCTGCCATCCTTTCCTTGTCATGCTGAACTAGAGAGACACAGGCCTTTGTAAATAGCCTCTGCCTTTTTCAGTTGTGTCTTTTTTAAGGTTATGCATTAGTAGCACCACCCTTGGCACCAACTGGCAGAACTTGCCCTTTCCTGGGGGGAAGAGGGACTAGTGATGTCTGTTTGCTTGCAGTAGATGAGCTGTGCTTAAAGGCTTGCTCTCCTCAGTGTTGTACGAAAGCACTATGCTTCTCATCCTCCAGGCATGTCCTGTTGGCAATTCTGGAGGGCTGGAAACCAGTGCAAATCATGAAGGCTGGGCTTTAGAGGATGAGAGGGAAGAAGAACTGTTAGTCCCAGGGCTGAAAAAAATGTTGGTTATCCTCCAAGGCTGTCAGGATCTGCAAATACCGGTGACCAAGGCCAAGAGACGCATGTGTGAGGCTTTGTTGCATTCAGAGCAACGAAGCAGCATGCAAGTCAGGCACCAGGCATTTTTTGGCGGCCTGGGTTCTCATGGGGGTGACTGTCCGTGGTTTCTTTCCACGTTACTTAGCAGCACAATGGCTTTTCTAATCTCCATGTGTCCAGTGCCAGCATGGATACAGTTCTTTGCTCTGCCCCACACAGCCCTGATGGAGAGCTTAGGTGGCCATGTGTCTTGCTAGGCTCTGTAGACACACCCATGGGTGGTTTGCCACTGCTACCTTTAAAAAGGGTAATGGAGGCTGTCTGTAAAGATTTGCTTCATCATCAGCAAAGAAGAGGGTGAAGCTGATGATAGGTGCATGTGTAATGGCTTTCACGCAACGGGTAAATCCAGTGAAAGTGATATTTACTACGGTTTCACCCTTCATCTGCTGGTGGTGTGGGCTGTGCATGGCTCTACACTGCATTGTCTCAAGGGTGGCTGCTTTAGGGGCCCTGGGGCACCATGCCCAGCCTTCCTGAGGCACCCCCACCCTGCTGCAGTGACTGTAGTCCCAGGAAGAGGTGACAGGCATGAACACGTTCTTTGGCCAAGAAGGGGTCAGCTGGAGATGCTATGCCTGGGGTGGGTCCAGGCTATTGTGTGGCACTGCCCGCAAATGGTGAGAGGGGAAGGGAGAGGAGCAGCAGCACTGGGAAGGCACACGCTGCTATGCTAGCTGGCAAGTGGCATGCCAGCAGTGGCTGGGGACTTTTTACAGGGCTCAGGTGACAATGAAGGAGAGGAGGAATATGCAAGCAGCAGTACTGTCCGAGGGATGTGCAGCTTCCCCATGGCTCAGGGCATCCTTGTTGCTGAGCCATGTGCCCTGGCGAGCTCTGCAAAGGCTGGCGGGTGTCTGCAGCCATTTCCCTGCTGGGTGGCTGGCGATGAGTGGTCCCACGTGGTTTAGATTTAGTGAGAATCCCCTTTTTGTGTTCGGAAGGCCTTGTTTTCAGTCCCCAAGTGCCTCGTGAAATGAATTGTTGTTTTCTGGCCAGCCTGACTAGGAAACACGATTCATGCAGTTGCTGGGAACTGGCAGAAACATCCTGGTTTTCAGAGTGTAAATTATGAAAATGCATTCTTATTCTCATGGATTTTCCTTGAGAAAAAGCCAGCAGTGGGAGTGTGTTAGAGTGGTAAAATACAATTCATGACAACAATCCCACTGAGAGGAGTATTTTTTTTCAGTTTGGTTGCTTCTAATTGTGGTAAGGAGCAAACACATTCCTCTCTAATTTCCATTGGCAAAGTCTCCAGGACTCTGCAAGTGCCAATGCGTGTGCTGTGGTTCGTTTTGCATTTCCTCCTCTCTTCTTCCCCTCCTCCACCCCCTCCTTCATCTTGCTGGTATTATGGCCAATCCCTCTTACACAAGCAACATAAGCATTCTCCTTCTTGTTTTTCTTCCTTCAAAACTCGGCTCTATCTCTTTTGGCCAGCTGCAGCCTTCCTAGAGCATCTTCTACCTGACAAACAAAGATACCTTTGATAGTCAGACACGACTGTAAAGTTGAAACACATGCTTGGTTCAGATACTGATGAACTTTAATTTATCTCGATTCATTAGCAATTTTTAAACCCACAGTTAGTGGAAGACTGTCTGTAAAATAATTGGAAGTAAATGCTGAAGGAGAAATACTGGGGGGAGGAAAGAAGGGAAGCAGCTTACAGCAGGAGTCTAAGCCAGTCTTTCATCTTCAGGCCAGTTCGGTTTTGAACCCTGATGGGAAAGGTCATGAATTTTAAAATGTGTCTCACAGCAGACAGCTCTAATCATAAAGCTAACACTATCTGCAGTGCATGTCTGGCCATGTGAGACTCATGGCTGACTGAAGAGGGAGACTGACTTCCAAGAGCAGGATGCTGCTTGGAGCAGGAGAGCGTGGGATAAGCAGAACTGATGCCATATCTGTCAGTTCTGGCATGAAGTACCCAGCTTTCAGGGGGAACCATGCTGTTCCCAGCAGGGTCTCAGCAGGGCTTGTTGCAGCAGAAGTACTAGATAGCGCATTTTTTTGCCTCTGACAGCTCCTCCAGGATCCACAGTTTCCCCTTCCTGCCTGTTGTTTAGGAAGTATAACATTTTACTGCTTTAGCTCACAACCCTCATTCTTGGCTTTAATGCAATTTCCAAACTATTGTGCTCCAAAGCCTGCAGAAGCTGGAGCGCTTGCTGTGGCTACTCTTGGGAATTGTCTTTTTGCCATTTGCCAGGCTGTGCTTGAAATCAAGGGAGGCTAATGTTTTGGCAGCACCTCACAATGACTCTGACAAAGGAGTTGTGGTTGGTGACTATCTCAGTCTTAATTGTTTTCTTAATTGGGTGCTGCTGAGGCTCAGACAGTTATTTGCAAGATGTGAGAAAGCCCTGGGTTCTCTCTCTAACTTCATGCGCGTTTTCCAGAATTCTTCCACTGTACATCTATCACATCTTGGGCTCTGCTCTTCCTAGCACATATGGAAGCATGGTCCGCTGGTGTTAATCACCACGTGCTGTCTAGACATGCTGAAAACACTTAAGCAACTGTGACATCTGTTTGTTTGGCCTATGTTGTTGGGAAACTTGACCTTATTTACGAACAGTTTTCAAAACCAGGTTTCAACCATGACGTGATAATAAATGTGAAGCATCTTCACACACTGTGACCACATCTTTGTGGCCAACATACCCCCTGAGGAGAGGTGGGCTTGCTCTGAAGGGTTAGAGCTTGGAACATATGGGTTCAATTTTTAGGTCTGGCACATACTTCACATCTGACCTTTGCTAAGTTGTATGCTCTCTTTGTGTCTGGAATAAAATGACAGTGGTAATACCTGGGATCAGACTGATTATTTGACTCTTCGGATTGTGACAGCTAATTTGTTACCTAAAAAAGTCCCCATGACCTAAATGCAGCTGAATGCCCTATTGTATGGAGTTAGTGTGGTGTGAACAAGAGCAGGAGCCAAGCTGGAATTTCTCTTAATTCTGCAGCAGCAGCAAACTCCAAATCAGGGGTTACTTTTGGTGTATGGCATATTGCAATTGCTAGGTTTTTGCAGTGCATGATGTGAAGCAGAATTTTCAAGAGCATCTGGTTCTTGGCTGCTAAGTGTTTACATTGTTCCTGAAAATGGAATTTAGGGCTCTGATGGTAGATTTAACTGTTCAGAACATTATCTCCTCTAGCACCTCTGCCAAAAGTTGCTGCCTCAAAGCAGGGGTGCAGAGCAAGAAGAAAGCACAATGATAAGCAGTGTCCCACTGTGAACCTGGTGGGGACAGTTCCATGCTCTTCCTGTTCACATGACCCCCAGAAGTTTGGGGTCACTGTGGAGAAAAACTAGGGATTTGCTCAGGTGCTGTTCCTAAGCTGCTTCTGCTCCATGTCTGGCAAGTGTTTAGTGGTGTGAGAGTGCTAGTGCTGTGTTGTGGACAGGCGAGTTCTCACACAGCTCACCGGGAAAAGGCTGGGCATCAGGAGCCAAGGAATCACCAGAGAGATTTGGGAAGCCCCACTTGTGTGCTGGTGTAACACAAGGAAAAATTCAGTTCTAGGGAGACTCTAAGTGGAGCTCTACCCTGATGCCCACAAACAAAGCTGAGTTTACCTCTCCACTTCCCTTGTTGAACTGCAAGTGAGTTTCCAAGAAGCTCTTGGCTCTGAAGCAGCTACTGCAGGCATAAGCAGCTCTGCTTGAGTGGCATCCTCAGTGACTTGCGATTTCTATGACTGCATCTTTTACGGCAGTGTCTCCAGACATACAGAAGTATGACAAATTATTTATTTGCCAAGCCTTTTCTGTTCTCTTTCAGCCTCTCCTCTCCCCCTTCCCCAGCTTATCACTGGTGGAAGCGGGTGTAAAGTCCTTTGAACGAGGACATCAAAGGACAACTGCATCTCTGTTCTTAACCCAGGCTTATAAAGGGATTGTGATAAAGGCCAACAATACATGTCAGTGTTGCCTGGTTATTGTTCTGGGCTTTGTAGTTTTATTAGGAAATAATTTCTCACCCTGTGTGGCTCCTGGTGAGTTTTGTTTTCTGTGCTGCTGGATTTGATCTGCCCAGTGAAAGACCTGCCACAGAACTGAGAGTTTTGCCAGCTGTGAGTTAAGAGGGAGACATGATTGAAAAAGTTCAAGCCTTGCTTCCTAGCAGCCAATTTACCATCTGTCTCACTCTCCCTCACGCCCCTTTTATAGCAAAAATGCAAACAATTTGTTTGACCTCTGCTGAATCTGTATGTACTCTGGGCTTTTAAAGTGTTGCTCTAGCAAATAAAAACCAAACATGACAGCCGCAACAATCCCAAATTCAAAACCAATAAACCTAGGTGGAGGCAAGGCCTCTTCCCAGAAATTGTAAGAAGCTTTCAAAAGCTTTCTTCTTCTCTTTTCCTTTTGCTCCATCTCTGGGAAAAACTACAGGTAAAGTCAAGTCCTTCTCCCACAGCACATGGTTGAAAATTTGTCTTTCCTCCAGTCTAAGAGAGAAGGTAAATGGCCAGAGACTGGGTGCTGTGGATAGGTAAATACCCGCACCCCTCCATTCCCATGTCCTGGCCCCTCTCTGACCTTGCACCAGCTGAGGCACCTCTGTCAGATGGTCTACCAGAACCAGGTGGTCCTCTGTGGGGCCAGTGAGCTCCACACACAGAGGTCTCTGGTGGGGACTAAAGCTGATGAGGGGAGCAGAGAGGAGTGGGATCCCTCTCTTGGTGGTGGTAAATCCCTAGCCTGGCTCAGCTGCATGTGGAAACACAGACGGGTGCTGTGCTATGAAGTTATTGTACAAGTGTAATTGCCAGCATCATTTATGGTTCTGTCTGTCTCCAAGGGAGACTTCTTCAGGTGCAGGTATAGATTGGCATGGCTCCAGCCAATGTGTCATTTTTTAATAGACTATGAAATGTTCTTGAAAATTGGTCTGTGTTTCAGGGTTTTGTCTTGGTCGCAATGACCCCAGTTGAAGTCCAAGACTCACTCTTACCATGCTTCATCCTCAAATAGGTACTTGTACCCTCAATTCACATTACTGAGCAACTGTTAGGGGGAAAAAAAATCACACTTCCGTTTTCATGCTTCAACCAAAACCTATGAAGTCTCCATTCCAGGCTGCTGAAGCAGCCTTTGTTTTGCTAGCAAATCTCTGTAGAAAGAGATGAGAACTGGTAAGAAAGTCACCTCAGTGTTGTTGTGTTTTGCTGAGGTTGGAGGAGGGCAGTGTGACATTCTCACACAAAGCATTTTCTATTTCAGTGTATCTTAAGTAGATTGGAATAAGAAAATTAAGCCTTTTCTTGGGTTTACTGAAACCACAAATATATTATATCATTGGGGATCATCCTGGACAAAAAAATGGGGTGGCAGGGGCGTGGGGGAGGAAAGGAAAAGAAAGGGGTTTAGTATGGAAAGTGAAGCTCACATTTGAAGATGGACTTAACCTGATAAGAAGTCTGAAACATGAACTGAGATGCTAATCTCCTCAGGACAATTTTAAATCCTCCTTTTAGGGATGTGGGAGTGACTTCATAACTGCTTTGAGAATTTGGAAAAATCCTTTCAAAAAAAAACACCTAAAGGGGGCTTTCCATTGTCAAAGAAGTAGCTTGATTAATGCAAGATGATATCCTTTCCCACAATGTACACTGACTTAACAATTTTCAAATGAACTACTATCAGTAAAGAATAATTAGGGAAAAATGAAATAGAATAAAATCATATCAAGAGGTGCTAGAAACAAGCAGGAAAACACATTTTTTGCTATGGCAGAAGCAGAAGTAAGGCAGCTCTGTTGCAGAAGCACTGCCTGAAATGTGGAAGAGTTAAGCAGCAAGTTCTTTCACCCTGAGTAGGTGAGGGTGCAGTGGTAGGCTCATACTCAAAGGCACAGGGAGTGGGGATGAAGCAACCCAAAAACTCAGGGATCATGGGGCATTGACTTTGAAATGGCAGGGAAGGTGATGGCAATTGAAGACTCCTGAGATCAGCAGTGGGACAGTGGAGTTGCCTGGCATTGTTATCACTGCTCTGAGCAGAACGTGTATACTTATACATGGGGAAGCTGATGGTGTCAGAAACAGGTACAGATGAATGGCCCTGTGCTGTGATAAACCTAGGCCTTTAGCTTTTCTACAGATAGGACAGTATAGATGGAAAGGAGCTAAGATGCCACAAGGCACCACTGGGAAGAGACTGAGCCATCTCTGTGGAGCCACTCAGACGCAGAGAGCACAGTGAGTTTGTAGGGGAAAGGAGGGGGCATGACCAGAGCAAAGGGCTGGACAAGCTGGGTGTCCAGCTCACATGCATTTTTATCTTTTTTGATCATTTGACATAGTTCGCTACTGGGAGCATTATGCAAAATCAGACTCAGTAGTTCACACCAGGCAGCATGAACTCTGGAAGGGTCCCAATATCCTGCTCTACTTCTTTCTGTGTCAGTGCCAAGGCCCATCCAGATACAGAAATTTTCAGGATCAGTCTGAGCATTATTTTAATGAAGTGTTTTTGTTTTCCTTCTGAGCTTACACAGAACCTTTTGTTTTTTCTGGCAATGAAGCATTTGGGAAGCACCTGGAGGGATGGGGACTTGGTGTTGCCAGGCAGCTTCGCTTGCTTGAACCAACCAGGGTTGCAGGGTGGTTGTTTGGGTCAGAGAAGGTCAGAATACTGACTAGGCAGTCCAGCACGCACAATTCCAGCCACCCCCTGGCCTCTAGTTCGATGTCTGTGAGGCTGGAGAGTGATTGGGTTAGTTTTGGCCAGGTTCCAGGCAGATCCCTGGGGGCCCAGGGTGTAAATGTTAAGGCAATCCAAAGAGATGATATCCAATCCAAAGAGAAATATCATTATTCTCATTTTACAAATGGAAGATGGCACTCAGTGCTGAGATGACTTCCCCAAGGTGGGGAAGTGACTATACAGCACCATCAGAAGTCCCAGGTGACCTCAGTGCCACTTACAATTTATTTTTTGCATTCATATATACAGTAAGAACTATATGTATTGAAAGGTCATATAAAAGCAATTTTCCAAGAGGTTTCTCTGAGGTTTCACCCTAACCTGGTAGACCCTGAACAGCTGTCCTGTGAATTTCCATTCTTTACTTTAACCAGGAACAGCAAACCCATGGCCTGTGTACTCTTTACCATCTGGGATGGAAGCGAGGAATAGTTCAAGAGGGGACCTTATTTCATACAGAGAGCTGCTTCCCCCCCTGCTTCTTTTTTTGCTTAGTTACTTCATAAAATTTAGTTCCAGTTACCACTTAGCTCTCAGTGGCATTTCCATATCACAGGGCTGTTGCTTCATTCCAGGTTTTCAACAACTGAAATATATCATGGGATTTTGCTGTAATGCAGGAAATTGCCTTCACATTAACAATCTGCCACTTCTGTAAACAAGAAATCCAGTGATGTGACATGTCAGCGCTCAACAGGAGGAGTCCTGGCTACCTCAGCAAACTGATGCATTCCTCAATGGAAAACTGGTGTTAGGCATACCTAAGTAATGACACAATTGGTGTCGCTTATTTTTAGAGCAGGGGCTAGGTGCCTGCTCAGGATAGCTGGAGACAGAGGACATGAAGGAGAATCACTCCAAGCCTGCTCTTTCAGTGCACTTTGTTACCAGAGTTTCTGAGGTCATCGGGTTACATGTCGAGATTTTTTTTTCCTTCTCTTTAATAGCATATTAATAGCAGTATGTGCATTGTAGATGATAATATATCTTTTTTAGCCAAACCCTCTTGTGTCTCACATAGGCCGCTTGTTCTCTCCTGCTAGCACGTTTGCTTTGACTATGTAATGACAGCTGCGTGGATATATGGACTGTGGCAATGGGCTGGCAGCCACTTCATTGTCAGCTCCCCTTTGTTCTCCCAGAAAAGAGAAGGCACAATAGGGAAGGCTTCATGCACATGTCAGACATATGAGGGACAAAGGGATGATGGGAACTGACTGAACTACAGGATCTAAGTCACGCCGAGAAGCGCGCTCTTTCAGCGCAGTTCAGTAGCGGTGTGGTGGCTGGCCATCGAGCCACTTGTAGTTAGCCAGCAAGAAATTAAGCTGCAGTAAAGCCTCTGTGCCATTCACATGGCAGGGTTTAGGGGGCATATTAATCCTTTGCACCTGAGCCACATCTTGGGTTGATGGTGGATGTTTAGCAAGGGAGCAAGGCAGGGTTTGTCAGAGAGCTGGGACCTGTCCTCAGGGTTCTCTCAGGAGAAAGCAGCAGCTCTCTGGCACATGGAAGTTCTTAATCAGGTCTAAACCAGAGAAGCAGCAGACGTCAAACAGAAATCCAGTTTGAGAGCAGTTGCTTTGAGATTAACTGGAAATGTTAATCAGCTAAAATGTCTGAGAGAAAATGTGGTTGGCACCTGTGGAGCAGAGGGGATGCCAGTAAAAAAAGCAGTGGTAAGGTGGCTGTTTCCTAAGAGAAAACCAGAGGGAAGAAGTAATTTATAGCCTGTGGCAGAGGTTAGTGACAAGAGAAAAATTATAACCTTATAAAACTCATATTTCTGTTGAGTCTGCTCCTGTTAATATTTGGTAGACATTTAAGCCCCATTGCAGGGTACTCGTTTGAAAATGTTACACTTCATCTAGTGCACATTATATCCTGAGAGCCTTCACCTGCTGTAGACAAATATGGGTCATCTTTAGGAAATCCCCTTCAGACCTGCTCCCAGGCCCAGCTTACACAGGGTTTCAAGGGATGTCTCTGTCTAAAATAAGAAAGGTCACCAGAGACAATGAGGAAAGACAAAAGAGGATGGTAAATGTGTCCGGGTTGGATTTTTCAGTAGTCTCATTTCAGAGATGGTGCTCTATCTCTGCAAACTCTCAGGAAAGATGGATAGTAAACCTATGGAGAACATAACTAAAAATATTCAGCATATCGATTTTCATCAGTAAGTGCCTGTTTCTCAGTTGAAATGTTTTGGATGAATGAAACAATAGAGTGGTTTGGGTTTTTTAAGGAAGAAGAGTGTGGTTATAGTTTTTGAACTGGTATCACTGTAGTTTTGCAATTGAATGTGAATTGTGTAACAGCTACTACTGCAACCCTTCCCAATTAGGCAAATTTGCATTCTTGTCTGAACCAAACAGAATTCAGAATGTCCTATCAGAGAAAATGTTCTGACAATGTGAAAAATCTTCCAGGATGGGGAAACTGTTTCTGGATGTTTTCCACCAAAGTGAAACCCTCAAGTGGGTTGGGGTTTTTTTCTGGTGGTTTTTTTTTTTTTTTTTTTTTTTTGCTATCTTTTAAAATAAAAAGTGATTTCGAATTTCTCTGGGTTTTGATTTATGTTATCATGTATATCCTAATGTTATCAAATAAATGCATTTAATCCCTGTGCTGAATTAGAGAAATTCTATATAGTTTTATTTAAAATCTATCTGTTGAATTGTCAGTGGTTATAGGATGAGTTTTTCTGTTGCTGTCCCAGTGTTTTGAGAGATGACTGAATTTCATGAAGAGCACTGAATTGAAGGTAAAAGATTTAGTTCCCTCAAGTTCACAGTTTCCAAATTTCAAGCAAGATCCCAAGCATTATGTAAAAGCTCCTGTGCTTTACTGTGGCCTCCTACAAGTAAATGGTTTAGTTAGAAGATGGAAAGTTTCACTTGGTTGTTAGCATCCAGAACCTTTGCTCTTAATTGTGTATGTCCAGCTACCAACAGACAAGGAAGGTCCTCTAACAAAGTGGTTTTTATGATGTATATAGTGGATATATAAATAAATGCAGAAAATGCTGCAGCAGGGAGTAAACCCTATATGACTATTATAGACATGTTATGTTTTCTGATCTTTAACATTCGGTTCTCTCCACCCCTTTCACTGGCACACTGTTGAGTACTTTAGTTTTCGGAAATAAATTTCTCCAAGAGCTCTGCTGTTAGGTATAATGCAGCCAAAGGAAAGGGCATAAATATAGTAATAATCATACTACTGTACTGTACCATTTCAGGGAGCTAATATGAAACTGAAATGGAATATGCAGACAGTGCATTACTAGAGATATTGCTTTCTTATGGAAATGTGTTTTTAAAATAAAATTATGTTTCTGATGCCATTTGTAATGGTGTAATGCTAATGGCCCGACTCTTCTCTGGCATGAGATTTCCTGGAGTTGGTAGCAAATCCCTATGAGATGTGATGCATATGAGGTGCCAAAAAGGGCTCAACCATCTTGAAATTTGCATTTGTGATTCAAAAGTATTTGCTGCTTTGTAAAGAAAAGAAAGTGTTATTAAAAAGTGCTGTTGCAAAGAGCTGAAAAGGCGCCGCAGTCTAAAAGATGCTATGCAAGGTAAAGGAATTGGAAAAATAGTTTAGAAGTTTAATCCTAGTGAAAAATTTGCATGTACCTAGATACAGAGGACGGGGAATGGTATGTGACAGGAGCACTGTGGTGCAGAGATGCAGCATCCCCCCTGCAGTACAATGTGGTACCTGTGAGAGAGACAGGACTGCTCCATGCCTCAATATGATCTCAGAGCTGATCAGAAAAAAACACCTTCAGTTTAAACAAAACCTGTTTTCAGTATATTTTTTAAGCTAACAGTGACAGGCATCCCACACACTGGCAGGCATTTGCTTCTGCCTACCCAAAACTGCAAAGAATTGAGTGAATTAGGGAATTTGTTGCCTGCCTGATTGCTTTTTCTCACTTAAGCTATACATAGCAATGTTAGCTTGGGGTCCTTTAAGGCTCCTTCATTTCACTCAGATGCCTTTCTTTTCCAATATTCACGAGGGTGACAATGTGACAGGGTTTGGTCTCTGCCGTTTTACAGTAAAATTTAAGGTACATTCACAAATGTGTTGCTGTTGAATCCTAATCCGAACAGGGGAGAAGAGTCCCTGGTCTTGGATCTCAATCCACTGGGCACAGAGACTCAAATGGGACTCCAGTCTCTCTCTTCTCCTTCTACTCTTTCCTCATCAAAGCGTGATTAACCTTAGAATCTGAAATTGTACTTAAAAATTAACTACACTATAGTTCAAATATTGTAAGGATGTGCTTGGATCCAGATAGTTAAAGAAAAAAATTTTTGTGGCGTTTGGCTAATTTAAACTGATTGTGCTGAACAGCACAATCTCTGAATTGAATAAGTGGGTCCAACAAAGGGTGTTGTTTTGTTGTTTTTTATTTGCCCCCACCAAAATGAAATAAATATATAAATTCTTCTTCTACCTCTGTAGTAAAAAACCTCTTTTTATGCTGTGTTCACATGGTAGCTCTTTCTATAACTCTACTTAGGAGGTATAATTACATTTATTCTTAACATTTATTTATTTAGACATCTAAAATAAGACCAATCTTCTGTCCTTATAAGTTTCTAATTATTCTGAGATTCAGAAAGACATTTTTCAAGTGTATTATAGATGACAGGCTCATCTTCTGTTCATATTTAAGATGTTATGCTCATCTTCCTACTGTACTTTAAGTCACTACTTAAGAACACTATATTGAGAAAAAGATATTTCATTGCATGGAGAAATAATCCTTCCCAGAAATGAGAATTCCTATAGTCTACAGAGGAAACTCCTATCAAGCAAAATGTTCTATGGATGAGTACTCAAAGAAAGCTACCCTGAAAATGTATTGTTCACATTTGAACACATTATCCAATTGCAAGCTAATCTGAAGATATGAAAGTAATTCATTACATGGCCTGAAAATTACTGCATGAAGTAGGCATCATAACAGGCATTTACATGCTAAATGTAGTAGCAGATTTGAAAAAAACCCAACTATTTAAATGAATATAAATAAATGGCTAATTTGGCAAAATGTTTTCAAGGAATTATGGCAGGTTCATTGCATATATAATTCTACAATTTTTAAATATGTCTTTTAAAAATAGATATCTGTGACTAAAATAATTCATTAAGAGTAAGGAGACTTAAAATATATGGCTCTGGTTTTTATCAGATTCATGCAAAAAAGCTTCTGAATATTTTGCAAATTGAGTTAAATGTCTAGAAGCCAGTGTTGCACCTCTGATCTGACACAGAAAAGTCTGTTTCCCTGTGAATAAATAGCACCACTCCTCCCTGCATCTGTCCCAGTCTAGAAAAGCTTACCTTTACTTCAGGAATTTCATTCCATTTCTAATTCCAAAGTGAGTGGGGTTGACAAACCAAGGACAGACTTGGGACATTATGGATTTTTTTCCACCTTGGTTGATCAACCTCATACATTTTATTCAAATAATGTCTAAAAGCCCTAATTAGCAATGGCTAGTGTGCCCCCCAGATGCTTGCTATTGATTTTGCCTGCAGTAAACTAATTTAATTGCCCTCCTTGTGAGAGAGAGGATGAGCATTAAACAACCAACTTACTCGCATGTCCGTGAGAGCCATCAGAGTGGCAGTGTGGAGTGGGATGGTTCTGTGGGGCACTGGAGAAAAGCCAGGCCATGGAGATGGGCAAAGACACTGAGCTAGTGGGCAGGCAAGTCCTGGAGGTAAAGTGCTGCTGTCAAAGAGAGCTTGGATGTCATCCTGCTCTCATATGAAGAGTCAATCTCAGAAGGGAGATGAGAGAGGCAATGTGTTGATTACTGTGCCAAGAGAGAAGAGGGGCTTATCCATCAGCAGTTCACTGATTAAAATGCTTTTTGTCTGGGTTTTTGTCTGGGTCTCAGGACTTTAGCGCTACCCCCAAAATTATAGTTTTCACATAACTGTAAGACAACATCTATTATTGCTTCCTTTGATAGCACTGTGCTTATAGAGGGTTTGATATTGTCTATAAAAACTATTTCTCCATTGAAACCTGTCTGTTAAAAAGCAAAAATCAAACTCTCAGCCTAAATGTTTTCTTTAACAAAACGTGAAGGCCCCTTAATTTTTTTGTTACGTATGTGTAAAAATATATCAAAAGAGAAATTCAAGCAAATTTATTTTGTATTCCAGTAGAGTAAAAATGCTGTTTTCTTTTCTGAAACTGCATTTCAGAAATGATTAGTCAATTATGTGGGATTTTTTCTGATATTTGAAATGAGATGTCGGTATATGAGATACTGTGATGCATTGTTTTTTTGTTGATAGCTTCACTTGGGTTGGAGTTCCTTGTTTTATTTAAGGTATTATAGGATACATTTATCTATTTATTATCACTATAAAAATAATATTAATAAATTACCCTAAGTAGCTCAGCAAGGGTTTTTCCCCATTAAATAGTGCTGTTGTTGATTTTTCAGGGCAGTAATCTATCACATTCCTCTCAGTACCTATTCTTTTTTTTGCAGCTTTCTGCACTGAGTATGTGTTTTGGAAACAAGCCAGCCTGATCCTATAAATCCTGTTTTTCTGTGTGATTTGTTTTACAAGAGCACTCACATGAGATTGTGGTGCAGGGACGAAGCGGGGGGGGGTCCTTTGCCTTTTTTTACTGGAAAACTCAACAAATGACTGGCAGATCCTGACTGTTTGTTGTGTGTCCTTGGATTGCCATGCAGTTCAGTTGCCACAGTTACATCCAGCCAACATCACAAATTCTCTAAGGTGTACTCCTTCCACATCTTTTTTGTGTCTTCCAGCAAAGTGCCTGGAAGAGGAAAAGAAAGGCTGGCTTTTTAGCATGACAGCTGACACAGTGATGTTCTTGCTGCACAGTGACTGTCTCCCTTGGGCTGGCAGTTAGTCCTTATCTAAAGGGATTCTCCTGCCTTTAGTCACATCCATAGAGTTGTTTTTCTTGGAGGCTTTACTGTGGTCCTGGAGGTCTTCAATGTGGTAAGAAATTTTCTCTTTGGCTTGTGGCAGGTTTGGGAGAGTGCCCCTGACTTCTGCAGGCTTCTTTTTGGTGGGCAGTGCATCATTACTGCAATGTCTGTCTGGAGGTGCTGATGGTGTTAACGTGCTCGTGATCATTACAACACTAGATGCAGCCACATGCTGGATCAAGAAAATGAGATGGGACATGCCAGGAGGGAGCTAAGGAAGGGCTTAATAGGGACAGCTTACATGGAGCAAATCAATTGCCGTACTGGAGCATGGCAGAGGCAGGGTCTCAGGAAAAACTTAGCAGAGACTTCTGATTTTAGGAGACCTTACAGAGCACAGTGCACTGCAATGATTGCCTTTCAAGTAGCTGGTGGAGAAGGGGTGCCAGGAGGTATGACCAAGGAGAATCTGAACCAGAAGGCTTTGGATTTCAAAACTAGATGGTTATGTTATGCTTGTTATAAGTGAGGTTCAGTGAAGGGAATTTCAACAGGATCAAATGAAGCAGCTCTGGCAGCTGTCTCTAGTCAGGATTGAAATATGGAAGTGCCAGTGAAAGAGCCAAAATGATGCTTTAGGAGCAAGTTAGGAAAAATGAAATCTCAAATGAGAGACACATTTGTGAGTATGAAACCTAAAGGATGGCTTTTAGATGATGTTGAGACAGAAGAAGCTTCAGGCTTTGGGATAGGGGCAAACTTCATGGAGAAAAAGAGCAGAGTGAGTCAAAGGTTAATTTGGAGGAAGCTGCAGCAGGATGGGTCAAATGAAGAAGGCAAGTAAAAACTGATGGGAAGATGTGTGATATAGAGGCAGGACTGAGGATGGGGGAGTACAAAAGCAGCAAAAGACTATATGTATGAATCATCAGCTTGGGAAACAGCATGCAGATGTCTGAGGGCAGGTGAGATTCACCAAACAGGGAGTATGAAACAAGATGAGCAAAAATCCTGGGAAGATAAACATGGTGGAAAGGGCAGCTTTTCAAGAGCCGGCACTGAGGCATTTAGCAGCTAGGAAGAGGAGAACTTGATTGGTATCTCCTGTTCTGAGCATAAGGAGGATTGCTAATGAGTAAAATATTTCGAAATGGAAGAAAATGTTGAAAGCAACAAAGTCAGTCATATTCTGAGCAAAGCCAGGGAGTCCTGCCAGAGAAACGGAGGAGCCAATGCAGCGCGTTGTCTCCTTGGTTATTCTTCTCCCTCCTTGGCATTACGCTTGCTGTTTGTGAAGGCTCCTTCCAGACTGCTCTCATGCAAAGAGAGCGGGGGTTGAGAACTTCCTCTTGAGTGTAATACCTGGACAAGCTGCAAAACTGTGCAAACCCTGCTGTGGAAGCTGGAAGGTGCTGATGGTCGGCTGCAGAACTGTGGAGCTGTTTAAGGCCTCTGGTGGGAATTTTCCCTCTTTCTAGAGTATATTAATAGCACAAACCTCCTCAGCTCTTTAGGGATCTCTGGATATAGCTGGGTAGTCAGTGAGTGTACTGACAGCATGTATGCTGATTAAGTAGTGGTTTAGTGTATTATGCATGTTTATTATTCATCTTCCACCCTGTGATGTTGTGCCAGAAGAACAGAAAGAACTGCTGAAGCTGGAGAGAGGGGGGAAGAGAGAGGGAGACTGAGGTGGACAGGATGAAATGAGAGAGCACAAGGTACAGAGGGAACAAGCAGGTTTGGATAGAAAGCAAAAAGAAAGTCTGGAGAACCTTCTGAGTGAGAAATATTAAAAGTCCAACCAGCAGGAATATAAATTAAAAGTATGAACTATGAGGAGTAAATATGTAATAGCACTGCAAAGAAAGCTGAATTTATTGTTCCTTGGTGTGGGTGGCTCTATTTACCATCCCCTTGTCTTTGCTTGGATGCAGTTCTTCTGAGTGATGAGATGACCTCTGCTGATGAAGATAAATTCAAAACCTGTGGTATTGTTAAAGCCTGTTCTGGAGGTGCATTTATTGTCCTGCTTTTGAGAATTAGGATAGTTGCTTTTAAACAATGGGAGTGGGATTTAACTATAAAATGCTGCTTTAGATAAACTGCAATTTTATGCAGTTTATGCAGATAGCTGTAAAATAGAAGTCCAGGCAAGGAAAATGATGTATGAAAGGAGGGGATAGCAAGGAGAGAGTGGAATTCTGAAAAGAAGCCTTTGTGTTTCTTTCCCTAAGCTAATAAATGTTTTGCTGGTAACCATATTGCTTCTCTGTGTGGTCTGGTATGCCATTTGTTTTCTCTTCACAAGCCATGCTGCAGGGAGTGCAAATTGAGCAGTGAAGTCAGTTCTGAATAGTGTAAGAAATGCATCTTGGCATGCCTCAGATATTTTCAAGTGCGTTCATGTGTACCCTCTGAAGGCTATAAATTCTGCAGGGCATGAATTGGGGCTTTTTCCCTGTTTGGGCTGTTTTGACTGATCTGTTTGTACTGCCCATAAAAAAAGATCTAGTGATTCTCAGTTCTGCAGAGGAAAAGCAGGACACCTGGAATTTGACAGTGAGCACCTTAATGTCTTGCCAGAATGGGCTGCAGCAGTTTTGGCCAGATTAGTGAGCACTTCCTTCCTCCTTCCCTGAAGTAAAACCTTACTCTGGTAATTTTGATCACATCACTGGGGCAGTGGCAGTCTGAGTCCTGCAATTCTTCATATTGATACCTTCATTGTTCTCTTTGGCCCCCTCAACTTTCACATTCCCTCCAGGTAAAATATCACTGTATCACTGCAAAGATTTACCTTCTGAAATCTGGTCCTGTTCCCATGTCATGTTCCTTCCATGATTTATGTACTTCACATCAAATTCAAGTGTCCTTGCTAGTTTTTCTTTATTCCACTGCCCTTTCTTAATTCATTGGGCTTGTCTGTCTTAATTTATTAGAAAATAATGTCACTGCTATACATCTGTCTAAATTTTGAAGCCACTTAGTGATTTCAGTGAAATTTCACACAACAGTGGGTGTCTCCAAGATCAGATGCTTCTATGGGTGTTATGGAAATAGGTGTTCAACTGAAGGACAGAGACTGTGTTACTGATGTTACGATAGGAAAAGGGAATGAGTTGTGCACCAGGGAATCTCCCATATGACAGCTCCTGCACCCTAGGTTTCCTTAGTTCTGCTTGGTCATCACCTTTTTCTGAGGTCTGATGCTCCCTGGCCACCTGCATCCTGCCCTCCCAAATTCCCAGGCAAAGAGTCTCACTGTGCTATTCTATCACATTCCTTAGTAGAAGACGGCTTTCCTGGGTTGATTTGCTCCATGTCATCCCAAACTGATCACTGTTATTGGGGTGCTGTACTGCTGACAGGTGAGGGGAGGACTCAGTGTGCCAGTTTCTCCACCTCTTCTTTCAGATTTCTTATCTCCCCAACTTGCTCCTTTGTTTTTGGGCTTTATGTACAGATACATAGCAATTTGAGCATAGTTGTGTATATTTTAAACAGATTATGTCCCTTAGTATGGATCCAGTTGTACTGAAACAGGTTTAGCTGTAACAGGTCTCCTAGGCCAGGCTACAACAGGAGGGCTTTGACATCACAGCTGTACCCATTTGCAGGCTTCACTTATTATTGTTTGCTCCTGCCCTGAAATTTCCAGCATTATCCAGTTATCTATCTGTTTGCATATTTAGTGCTTGCCAAGTTATCTACATCTGCTTTGCTGTAAGCCCATCTTGGTAAAAAATCATAGCCCAAAGAAGTAGTTTTACTACAACAAATGCTGTCCTCTTGACCAGGGATGCTGCAACCATTTGGAAAAGCACTCATATATTGTGGGAGGAAGAGTGTTGCCTTGTCTTATATAAACATGACTAATGTCCCTGTGCCCCAGACGAGGGGATCAACTTCTGACCATTCCTGGAGAACCTCCCTGCCTTCTCCAGGTCTCCTGGAAAATTACTCCCAAAAGAAAGCTCCAGTATATTGACCTGACTCATGTGCCTCATTGCCTTGTGCACATTTATTCATTTCAGTAATAGACACAAAAAAGGAAAATCACTTAGATAGCTACTGTGAAAATGAGTGTATTAAGCCCCTCAATTGAAAGGAACATATGGAGAAGAGAGATGAAACAGATCCCCCTCCAAAAGGCCCCTATTTGGCTACACCTCAGAAGGAAATAGTGTGCCAGCTGCTGCTATAGCCCTGGAGGAAAAAAACGTTTTGCAGCAAGGTGGAGTCACAGGGGAAGCCTAATGGAGTCCCTTAATAAACATGGACTTGTCCATAGCAAGGAGAGGAGAAACAGAGCTGGATTGAAATTAAATCACTGCACGTGAGAGGCTTGTGATCCTGCTCTCTGCTTGACTCCTTATTCCCACAGTGGTAGGAGCTCAGGGAGCTGTGTTCCCCAGCCTAAGGAATGGCTGAAGAGAATTGCTGCAGGATACAAAGCACAGCTGAGTTGCACAGCAGCTGTGGCAATACATGGCACACAGTTCAGGGCAGTGCCACGTGAAGGTGGTAGCAGAGGTTCAGAAAGCAGCACAGCCAAGCCCAAGTGCTCAGGTGGGCTACTCACTAATTTGGCTGCACTGCTTCCAGTCCTGGGCTCTCGCTTGGGCTTTTCTCCATCATTACACAAGGGGAGATACACCCTGAGACCTGGTAACAACCTGCAAAGCCTCTCCCCAGCCCCTGGGCAGCAGCTGCCTGCCAAGGGGGTCTGTCATTACCTGTTTGTGCAGCCCCAGCCCCATGGGCATTGTGTCAGTGCTACCAGGTGTGCAAGAAACGGGGACACACCAACATAATTTTCTCCTCTTTTCAAGCAAGGTTGCTATTTCATGGGATCTTGGAGTGAAAGAGATTAGAAGGACTGAAACTCATCAGGGCAAGGCAGGAGAATCCTGGTGATGAGAAAGGTGTCAGCACATTCCCACCCCCACTGGGATAAGGTTATGTTATGATGCTCTTGTAATAAGATGTCAGACTTTCTGATAATATCCACTGCCATATGATTTTGCAAAGCTTTGGCTTGGGAAGAAACACTTGTTTTTCTTCAGCAAATCCATAGAGAATAAATTCAGAAAGTGCCTTTAAAAGCATAAACTCTCTAAAGTAAAAGAGAGTTCAGGAGGAGTAAAGAAGAGCCCTGTATCACAATGAAAAGCAAAATTCAACTTTTAACGTGTTTTTATTTCAAATGCAATTTAACAGAATATATGCTTGTTTCTTCCAAAATGTCAAAGGCTTACATTTATGGGACAGAGTGCAGCAGATAATTCTCTAGAGGATAAGTAAAACAAAAGAAAAATAATTTTTAAAAATCACAATAATTTTATGAATACTTCTATTAAAAAGATTAGAAAATGCAACACACCTCCTGAAGCAAGCAGCCAAATACTGTAGCATATGTTTGTGTGTCTGTGAAAGCGTCAGTATTTTTCAGTTGCTATTAACTATTTCAAATACTAAATGGCAGCATTTCAATTCTCTTATATTCCTTTTCTCCCTCATACTTCAGGAAGTGCTACTGGGGTCTTTGGCTCTGCCAGGAATGGAAATTCTCTTGGTTAAAAAAAAAAAAATAACAAACCAAAAACAACTTGACCAAAATATTTAGTGAAAAGTACAATAAGACAGAGTATGTTGAGCAGTAGATAAATCAGCCAGAATTTACCTAACAAAGGCAATGGAGTCTTGCTTTAAGATGATTTGTCAGGTGACAGTCTTGAAGGGAGTTGGATAAGTTTATAAGTTATTCTTCTTGCTTGTAAATTCCATTAATATCTTTCTCACCTGGAGGCAAGTGGAGTGAAATTGTGTAGTTATTTGCTGTCATTCAGCTATGAAGGGTCTGTAAGTATCTTATTAGGCCAACCTACTTTCTTAAAGAGTATCTTTTAATAGAAAAGAATTTTTTTCTGCATAAATTGCATATGTCTTTATTGGATGCACTCTGCTATAATGCATAAAACTAGATAAGTCCCACCCCAGCACACACGGAGCAATTATTGCTCTAAATCTGAAACTGTCTGAATTTGCCTGGCGTGAATGTGTCAGCTGAAGCTAGCTCCTCTCTAATCAGTCTGCAGAGTGGATTTAGGTGCATCCAAGACAAACTGTAAGGCTGCAAAGCTCCCAAGATTAAAACTCTGGACATTTCACATTCATGAAGCGTTTAATGTGCTTCGATTTTTGTCACTTGGGACATAATGCACAAACTAAAGTCAGGGTGACCCCATGGGCCGGGTTCCTATGGAGCCATTACAATGTATTTATTCTGTAATCCTCAAAACGAGGAGGGATTTATACAATAGACTAATGGCTTCAAAGGAGTCCGTTCAGCCTTCTGGGTGGAAAAGTCCACTTTTTAACCCTTGCAGTGCTCCTTGCTAGCTGCACCTATCTAAGCAAGGAAAGAAGCCCTCCCTCCAGGCCTCTGTGGGGAGGACACACAAGGTTTGGTGTCCAGGGTGGAGATACTGAAGCTATGATTGGACCTGAGAGAAAATTGGGGGTAAGGATGTACCTTCTTTGGACCCGTCCACAACTGAGCCATTCACGCTTGTTTCTAGAGTTCAGGTTAGCTCTCTAGAAATCAGTTGAGAAAAACATCATACATAAGTCTAAATACATTCTCAAAATCCTGCAAGGCCAGAAGTACCACTTATTTTTCATTTTGCATGGTACACAGGCACTCATGTTTATAGCTTTTCATAAAATATTTATGAAATTTCATTGGAGTTTGGTTTTATTTTTGCTTTTTAAACAAAGAGGGCAGCAAGGTCAAGGTAACACAGAAAATTTCCCTAGCTCCAGTTGATATATGTATTTTTTTTGAGTAAGATTTTCAACATTTCTTTCACTTGCTTCCTAGGTAGATTTAATAATTACAAGAGGCAGGTTGGTACCTGAGAGGCTGCTCTCTTTTATTAACCTCCTTAGCAACTCCAGCACTGATGTAACTCTGAGAAAACAGACAATGTAATTCTAGTAATAAACTTCTTTGTCTTCCCAAAAGGTCCTCCTCCTCACATGGGCTTGCTTCACATTGTCCTTGGTCCTTTAAGGAATACTCTGTGCATGAGGTACACCAGATGCAAGCAGACATCTTGGAATGTGATCTTCTTAAGTACTGTTCTGAGACCAGAACCTGCACCATTGCCTCACTCATACTGCTGCAGAATGTGTGCAGTGCTAGCTGTTGCTGAGGTCGAAAATCTCCTTTTGAAGGGTTAGATTCTTCAAGTTTTGTAGTGGCTGAAATTGATGATGTGTTAACAATCATGGAACCTAATGAAATGGAAGGGTATAATAGGAGCTGTATGTGTACTAGGAATGCAAGTTCCAGGCTTGTAAATCCACTTATATAGTAAAATCTTGCAAAATATGTTATTTTGGAAGAAGGTAAAGCAAAGGGAAATTGAAAGTTGAGATGTTGTTTAACTTCTGGGTCATCAATCTTTCCACTCATAACTGGGGAATCATTTTCCGTGTGGACTCTTCTTTCAGAACAGCAATCTGTCTCCTTTATTCTGCAGGTTCTTATAACCAGAAAAAGAACTGAAGGCCTTAAGTGTCAGATGTGGTGTGCAATGGTCTTATATGAAGGGTTAGCCAAGATAGCCAGGAGAAGGTTATTTGTGTTACTACTAACACTGGTCAGGCCCACACTCTGGATCAGTCCTAGGGCCTTCATGGTAATGACACCCAAGCAGCTGGAATAATTGTTGCTCAAGTTTTAATGTGCTTTGAAACCATGTTACATTCAACGCTTCTGGTACGGAATGACCCATTTGGTTTTTGACTTAAAGTCTGAGATTCAAGTGTTCCATGACAGAAACCATACAGCTGCATCTTGCCAGTTTGGCTGCAGTGATCTGGTAGGTAGATCTTTGCTGCTTCTGCCCTGGGGTTTGCAGAAATAATGCTGCCTGTGACAGGAGCATTGCTGTATATCTGAATGAACAGTTCTGTTGTTTTACCGTAACTTTCAATAATGGATCAACACCCAATATCATTGTCTGAGATGCACATCTAAGGAAATGTGACAACTTCTTTAACTGCTCCTCTCCTCTTCGTTAAAGACTGAGAAGCTTCAAGGGTTTGGCAGCTGAGATATTTGTAAATACATAATTAATGAATTATGAGGAAAGCTTTTTACCCAAGTGAACCTCCCTCTACCAGCAGACACATGTAATCTACAGAAACAGTGGCTATAAAGTCTTGTCAAGTACTTTTTTTAATTGCTGTTATGATATTGCCTTAAAGCTTCATCTGAGACTGGAGCCTGGCTGAGTCTGGCGCAGGCATGAAATAAAAGATGGTATCTGTCTCAGGAAATGGACAACCCAGAAGACTTAGTAAGGAAAGCACTGACAGGAAAAAGAAAACCCTTAAATTTCCGGGGGGAAGCTGGAGTATAGATCTGGTACAAAGCCACACAGGAAATCTTGTACAGGGAGGGTTATCGCATATCACTCTGCTACTTCAGGATTGCTCCTAATGTAAGAAGAAAGAAATAATGATGGGTCTCACATTTACAAAATTTGACTGTAGAGATATCTCTAGGTAGTCCAAAAGATATAATTAGGGTTGGGCTTCTGCCATCTTTTGGCAAGAGAAGAAATGGCTCCATGTGACATAGGAGATATATCATAGTCACTTTTGACCCTTGTAAGTGGTAGATGTGTAAAATCTCTGATGACTAAGGAGAAAATGGTCTGTAGGTTAGAGCACCCCTGTGAAGCTGGCAGGCTGGGGAGCCAATGGTTGTGTTTCCCACCTGAGCTGGGGAGCGACCGTCACGTTTGGCATTCCCGTCTGTGCGCTCTCCTGGGAGCTGTCTGGCTACATGTCATTTGCTGTGTCCGCCAGCTACATCTCAGATCCAAATGCAAAATCCACTACACAGGGACATTATGTGGATTTGTGACACTACCCGTGGGACTTTGGATCCATAAACCAATGAATGGATTACAATGAGGCATAAATATAGTATTTTCATGGATGACATATAATCCTACTCAATTATTGTTCCTGTCATGTAAAGGGAAACTGTATCCATTTTTCTCACTCCTCCACACTGAAATTTCAAAAGAAAGAAATGCCCAATGCAAAAGATTTTATCTCACAGCTCCCTGCCTTTTATCTACAATTTTAAAGTTTATGTTTCCCATTATTAGGTGTTTCCTATAATTAGTTCTTTGCATCTCTACAAGATTATTATATGGGAAAATCACTTGACAGAAGCATTTAGAGTTTCTGGACTGAGCAGGCTGCTATGTTAGTCTCTGCATGGTGAAGTGCATGTCACATCGTGTACTCTCATTTATGTCTGGATTGCCGTGCCCGGAAACAGCCCTGCCTTCTGTTTTGCTTCTACGAACTCTTTCTGGTTTTGAGAAACTGCTGCTACTGTCCTTTGCTTGAATTGATTTGGATATCATAGTTGTTACAGGATCCAGCAAGATGTGAAATATCTCATGCATAAAGACTTAATCCTTTCTATCAGTACCAGGCAGTTTTATGGGCGTGGATGCTTCACAATAGGGGGAACAATAAGGAAAACCAAGCTCGTGTTATGTTTCCTTTTAAGACCGAAATGCCATCTTTTATTGTCAGTCTGTCCTCTTTTATTTTATTTTTCTTTTTCCCAAAGCTGCCTGGGCAGTAAAAAGCCTTTTGATATATAAAGTTAACATTATGATGCCTCTCTTTATTAGAGAATGGATATGTGCAATGTTTGTCCAGCAGGCATTTCTAATGCAGTATGTTAAAGCTTTCTTCACACTGCTAGAGGTGCTGAAGGGGTGCTGTAGACAAAACCCATCTCTTGTGGCAAAAACTGTGATAGCTTCCCAGCATCATGTCCTGCATGTGTTTTACAATGCAGAAGCAGCTGTCCTGTAACATTCAGCTGATTGTTTGTAATAAGCAGTGGTATTTTCAGAACTCTTCCTTGCATTTGAAAGAAATCTTTCTGGCTATGCATGGAACTGTGGGCATCTCAGGACAAATACAAATATGTTGCCCATAGTCAATCCCACACAGGGATTTAATCAGTGCCCTTTCTTTCTGGTTAGAAAAGTTTTAGGGCACCTATGGTATGCTCTGAAACTATAGCCAGTTTCCTTAGAGAAGCAAATGAAGCACTTGTATTTTCCTATGCGGGCTGAGCTTTTTAGCTGAATGTTACCCGCTGCTGTTTTTTCCCCTCTCACCTCTGTATACTCTTACCACAGCCACAGAATCTGCTTTTGAAAGGGCAGGGTCAGCCATGCACTGCTGTATTTATAAAACAGGGATTGCTGCAGTTCTCAGCACAAGTGCTTTAATCATCCTTTCATCTAAAGGAGAAGCATCTGGTCCTAAATGTGTGCTTTTTTGCCCCTTCTGCTACGGCGCTACACGGATGGTTGATTAAACCACCCCTCCTTTTTCCTGGCAGCAGGATTGGGATGGCTTGCTACCTTTGTTTCCACTTGGGGCCTCTAAATGGGGCTCTATAAAGGGAATAATAATAAGGAAGAACCAAGGCTTCTGTTGGACCCTCTCCCCAAATTTAATCTGTGCCCAGGCCCCACTGGCCAAGCTGCTTTTATGTACATTGCTAGGTCTTAAAAATAATTAAAATACAGAAGCATGTGAATGAGATGATGCTGGAAAAGCCAGCAGGGAAGCCAAATGCTAGGTGCACTTGTCTTACAAAACCCAGAATGGTTTAAGATGAAAGACCCAACTGCAAAAAGAGCTTCTTTAAACTGTGGTTTAGCTTAAATTTACATAGATACAGACATTTGCTATTTCCTTTACACAGATACACACATTTGCTATTTGCATTACACAGATACAGACATTTGCTATTTGATATTGCAAGTAGATCTATGCCAAGTAAGATCTTCCCTTTCCTCTTCCTCCTCAAAAAAGTTTCAAAATAATTTCATTGCAGCTTTAGCATTTGGAAATTTAAAATTAAATCAAGTTGCATTTAGAAATGAAGTATCATTGCAATATTTGAAATTCTGAAACATACGAATGTTGACACAGGATCTTATTTATTTTTAGTTATAAATTGTGGTCAAAGCAATTCAGGAGAAGTGAGATTAAGCCATGAAGTAACCCAGACAGTCTTTCTGTTAGCTTGGCTGTGGCCTTAGTGCTCTGCATTTCATAGAATGCCAAGGGTTTAGAATGGACCCTAAAGATCATCTAGTCCCAAATCCCACTGCCTTGGGCAGGGACACCTCTCACTAAACCAGGATGTTCAAAACCTTACCCAATCTGTCGTTGAACACTGCCTGGTTTGGGGCATCCACAACCTCCTTGGGTAACCTGTTCTGGGGTCTCACCACCTTCACAGTAAAAAATTCTTCCTAATCTCTAACCTAAATTTCCCCTGTATCAATTTTTACCCTTGTCCTATCACTATGCTATTCACATATGTAAGGTAACGGATCCCTTCCTCTGTGGGTTGATACTTGCCTAGGTTCACTCTCTCATATATAAAAAGTACTAGCACTTCTGGATTTCCTTGTTTATGGATGATATCTTTTCATTAAATGATCCCTAAAGAGGTATTTTTCAAACATTCTGAGTGTGCTGAATCCCTCAGTTTTCCAGTGAAGGTGCAAAGTGTTGTACAGAGAATTTTGGGCTGGTGGGAGTGAGTTTGTTCAGAGGCTCCACATGTAGCCCCAAAGTTTTGCAGGTAGTTTATCACACCCCAGAGGTCTGAAGTTGAAATGAAGGAGGAGGGAGAATTGGTCCCAGCAGCAACACAGCTGCAGGTAACATGGTCCCCTTTTAGGAACAGCTGTGCTTGCCCTTTGGGCTGGTGCCGAGTCCAGGAGATCTATCCACTTCCATGTTTCCTGCTTGGCTCAAGTTGCATTTGTCTGAGCAGCAATGGGAAGCTGCTTTTCACCTTGAAAGGCCAACAGCCCTCCCAGCCTCCATCTGATGCCACAGAGACTAAGGAGGAAGGGAGATCTGAAAGCCTTGTACATTGGCTAATGAAACATATATGAGGTTGCGGCTGGTGGTATGCTAAAGGAGGATTTCAGCCAAGGGAAAGCACTGCTCCTTGACCAGACCTCTCTGACCACAATACACCCATCTTCCCTTCCCTGAAAGCCACTTAGGACCCCCTAGGCTCTGTCCTGGCAGCTGCAGGGAATCTCAGTACCCTTCCCACTGTAGAGGCTACATCATTCCCTGCAAATGACCTGGAGTGGCATCCTGCTCTCTGTCTGCCCCAGCCATAGATGACCACATGGCCTTTTGAGAAAATTCTTTCTCCTTTGCTGGCAAGGTTCCTGGAAGCCATCCCGGCTCTTCTGCGTCTCGAAGCAATTTTCCCACAGGACAAGGTCAACTTGTACCTGCTGACTTTCCTCTGCCTGTGGCTCTACATGGAGTTTTACTTGCCCTGGGCTAGAAGATACTATACCCTTGATGTTCTGATGTGCTAAAGGCATGACCCACACCAGAAAATTCTGCAGCTTTGCTCTGTAAAAAAAATATACCCAAATATAGACATATTATGCCAGAATAAATGATCTTTTGCTAGCATGGCTAATTTGGCTTTGCAAATCTCTGGAAGATGGAAAATCAAGGACTTTTTGATGCTATAAAAGACATTCAAAAAACTTGAATTTTAAGCCCAGCCTTCCTTATCCAATACAGACATAGCAAGTTGTGTTCAAGAGAGCTTCCTTTATGATGGCTTCCTCTTAATTTTCTCTAGTTTAAAACCAAACCCACTGAGGTCTGAAAAAGTGTCACAGTATTAAAAAAAAGCAATGGATGAGTAATTTGGTAACTCATCCACAACATGTTTCTAGATCTGGAAGACAATTCTTATGTTTGCCAGCACAAGTTAAGAGGATCCTTTCGTGCCCTTTTTGTGGACATTGTACATGCTGCATTCCTCCTCGTGAGGGGAACAAAACCAGAACAGGATGCAAACTGCTTCAGATTTCTCCCACTGCTGACCTTGCTGCCATTCGTGCCAAAATGAAGACAACAAATCCTTGGAAATCACCATGTGTGTGTTTCAATTTTTAATTGAAACTTTTTAGCTGAGCTGAAAGGTGGGGGTGGTGGGAGGTAAAGGGGGAAAAACAAAGCAACACACTTCCCTCTGCTCCCAATGAAAAGAAACTAGAGCTATTAGATTCACTTCAATTGCCTCACCTGACCTGAAATGAACTCCCTCCCTCAGGCCTGTAAGAAAATTCAATTAAAAGGTCCATCTGTGAGGCAGCAGCTGAAGGGGAATTACTGTAGGGAGGTCCACATTTTCATGAAAAAAGAAGCCCCCCTCTCTCCCTCCCCTCCTTCCTCCTCTCCTTCCTCCTCTATCCCTGATTAGGCCCATTCCTAACCACTAAACCACAAGTCCCCCAATTAACCAGATCTGACCAAATACCCTTTATATGCTCCATTCAGATGTAGAAACACTATAGATTTTGTAGATCCCTTAAATATCGTGGGGTGGGAGAGGGAGGAAGGAGCAGAGGACAGAGGTTGGAATCGGAACACCCTACCCCAATTAAGTTGGCTGATGCAATGGATTAAAGGGCACTAATATGCAAAAGACTGTGCTGGCAGTGAAAATAATCACCATAAGGCAACAACAGTGTGCAGCAGCTTAAAAACACAGAGGTGACAGGGAGAAAAAGCTGCCTCCAAGGACCTGTCTGAAAAGTCTTACCAGCTTGCTAGCAGCACTCTGCCCCAGCTGTGCTCCTATGATCAGAAACTTGTCCTAGATGCTTGGCCAGGATCTGAAATGTTTGGGGTGTTGTGTCTTGTGTGTTACTCCTATGGAGTATGACAGAGAGCCTGGGAGGGATTGGGACAGCGTGCGTGGGAGAGCCATATGTGGCACGTGGCTGCCATGGAGGGTGAGCCCCAGCTCTAGTCCTGCAAGCTGGTGGGGACCTTGTGTTGCCTCCCACCTCTGGGGCCCCTTCTGTCCAAGGGGAGGCTGATGAAGAATCAGGAGCTGACATGCCTTTTATTTTCTTAATAACACCTTCTCAGGTGCATGATGCTGGGTTTGTAACAAATAACCAAGTGGTTCCTTGAGCTCCTGGGCATTTTACTTTGTGCAACCAGAAAACCTGACTTAACCATGCCTGAGAATACATGCACTCCCTATGCACTGACTTCATTTGTGCTTGCACAGTGTGTAATCAATCACTTTAAAATACCTAGCTCCCAGTGCTTGCTTCCCTGGCATGGTGTATATTGTGCTGAGTTACATCAGTTCAGGAGGATTCGTTTGAATATTGACACTTTGTGCTCCCATCAGGTAGGGCTCTTGCAGCAGAGCACAATTAAAATCTTCACGCAACCCTGCTAATATATACATATATATTGCCATTTGCTGAGAAACAGAAATGGAACAAATCCTTCTAATGTAGTTAGGGATAATAAGTGGGAAAACATATCAACAATTCATGACATGAAATAGGTGTTAAGTATGCTATTAGGTTTTCTCTTTTTTTAAGCTTAAGATTTAGTATTGAGAGCCTGTGCATTTTCTTTACAGATACTTGGCATGCAAGATATTTCAGACTGTGTACAACAGTTTGGCAAATTGGTCCTTTGGTGTCTTTATTGGCTTGTTTTCATTTTTTCATTAAATATGTAAAATGAACCTTGTTTTACTGCAATATCAACTGAAGCTCTATTAAAAAAAAAATTATAGACAGTTCAGACAATAAAAGACCTTGTAAATCAACCAGAGATTGGTTATCTGCTCAACAAGATCATTAACTGTGCACAGGAGGAGACAGCTGAGCTAGGGCCTCTGGAGAGAAGATGCTAAAAATTACTTTTACAAGGAAAGTTAGCTCTGCCAGGTTTGATTTGTTTTAGGGACACTCCCTTAGTCTTTATTATTCATCTTTCAAGGCAGTCTTTGAAATCAGGCAGGCTTGTGATGAAGGGGTTGGGGTTTTTTTTGCAATGCGTATTTCAGTCAGATACCCAAAATCTCACTCATACAAATTGTCACAGCTTGAAAGACTTGGAACCTTATAATGTTAAATCAAGTCGTAGTGGAGGTGCACTAGGGAGTGTGAAATAGTGTCACTGGATGCTTCTATGCTGAATGCTTTGCACTGGAAATGTTGAATGTTGTCTTCCATAAAATGCTTATAATTAATATTGTGCATGGAGCCCTCTATGCAGCTGCTCTGTATGTGTGCTGTGTATGGGGTTTTTTTGCACAGCTTTCCAGCTGCTTTCAAGCTGTTCCTTTGAATCTGCCACAATATTCACACCCTCCTCCCACACCAGGCTGAAGGACACTTGGAGATTTGTTTCTTGTTGACTCTTTAAAGCCTAGGTATCTCTCATGATTAATTGAGAGCAAAAACTGAATAGGGCTTAGGTGAAGAGAGAGGGGGGGAGCAGTAAGTTTTCTGTGGAGCAGATCTGGAATAAGGGGCCCTCCAGAGGAAGGAGGGTCTTCATACCTCAGCACCATTTCCCTGGAGGAAACCCTTCCCTGTTCAGGAAGCCTTGGCCAAAACATTTAATCTCTATCTCTCCTTTCTCCACAGATGAAGGGGATGGAAGGCATGACCATAAATGATGACAGAAAGATCTTTCAGAACTGACCCAATAATCATTTGCTGAGCATAGTAAAGGGATTTAGGCACTTGGAAGGGAAACAAAGTCACAAAGTCACAAAGTCACAAAGTCTAAAAAATAAGAGCAGATACAGGCAGCCTACAATGTTTAAAATGGGTAGTTGAATGACCTGCGTCACCTTTCTTGTGACCTCCTATTTGCTTTATTTTTTTTTTTAAAGCCATGCACCTGTGTTTATAATAATCTTGTAACTTAAAGAAATATTCTTCCTTTACCAATGATAAATTTGGGATGCATTCTTAATGCAAGGAATTAATGGAATATCCTTCAGCTAGGTGAGATGAGATCTTGAGAAACTGAGTGATAGAATGTAATGGCATGGGCAATCACTTAGGGGCTAATAAGAATTTATGGTTAAATGGGAATCCATCAATTGTAAATGACAGAGAAGGAGAAGGACAAGACTGGCCTATTAGTCAATCACAGAATGTCTGTGAACCTCTGAAGTGATGTGGCCAGGAAAAAAAAAGCAGGCAAAAAGTGCAAAGGTGTATCTGACAGATGAGGTTGAGCAAAGAGGAGGGATAGGGCAATATTATTCCACTGAGCTCCCATTTAAGAAGGCTTTGACTAGTTCTGACCATCTGCACTGGTAAAAGCTGAACTCAGACTATAGCAAAGACAGGGCAATTGGGAAAATAGGAAGTTTATGTCCCAGGAGGAGGGTAGAAGAGTTGTGCTTATTCAATCTAGGAAAAGATAATTTAATGCTACTTTTTGTCTCTAAAGATACGAGGTGCAGCAGCAGGACTAAGAGTTAAAGGGCAGTGCTGCTATGAAGATAAATGGTTATTAACTAGACAGAAACGGAATTTCAGAAAGGCTTCCCAACCATTCTGGAAAGACAACTCCAGAGCAGTTGTCCTGTAGGAGTCACATGGAGCAAATGGTCTCTGACTTTCTCATGGCACCGAATTTCTTAAGCAAAGGTGGTTAATTATGTGAGGCGGTCGCTTTGAGATATCAGTGAACGGAAACACGTGGTGTTGAATGTTGCTTTCAGGATCAGTTTTTCTGCGCAGGGTGCCAATAATTCATGTTAAGTACTCTCAGGTGTGCATGTGCACACATAGAGCAGCCTCTATGTTCTCATCATTGCCTCTTCTGCTCTGCTGTGCTCAAAGAGCTGCTGCTTCTCTCCTCTTGACATCCACCATCTTTAAGCAACAGAGGCCCACCCTCCCTGCATGCCTTCAGGGTGTTCTTCCTGCTCCCACTGAGGCCCAAGAGCAAGCTGCTTGGTCCAGCAGGCTGGATTATATCACATTTTCAGTAACTTTCCTCCTCAACAAAGGCCTTTGGTGAAGGCCCCATCTTGGGTTTTGGGCCAGAAGGAACCCCATATAATAACCTGCAGAGTCTCCTGACCTTTCCTTATGTCAGTCTTTCATGCTGAAGCTCTCTTGCCTCTTCTCAGAACACCATAAACCCTGCAAAGTAATCAGGCTTAGGTGGTTGGTGTAAGGGAGCACCCTGAGGAGCCAAAAGTTTGTGTCATTACCACCTATTTTATTCCTCTGTTGTATTTAACCATATGCCTACTTGCTAAGCAGAGATCTGTGTCTTGATTACATGGATGTGGAGTGCCAGCTATAACCTGAGCCCGATCTACTAAGAGCCCCTCCAGGCACTATTGCAGCATGAATTATAAATGCTCTTTCCAAAGGACAGAGTCGCTTCCCTTTACAACATAGGGCAAAGCAGTTTAGGCAGTGAGGCCAGCTCATGTTTTCTGCCCACTGGCCCTTTCAGGGGGTGGCAACCATTCTGGAAAACAAGCATTTTCCATTCTCATGGTAGGATAAAAATGACAAGGATACATAAAAAACTAAAGCAAAGACACGAATACCTTGCAGTGTATAATTACATCATGAGAGCTGGTAATGCTGTGGAAGAGATTACCAAAGAGAAAATTATTGATACTTGAATAGAGAAAGTTAATGTTATTTCATTAGGAAAGCAAACCTTCTCCTTTTAATTTCATAAAGTTTCTCTAATGGTCAACTGATAATTGAAAAATAGTTTTTAAGTGTGTTTTTCATTGGGAAAGTTATGCTTCAAGCCTGCCAAGTTTCTTATGCATCTGCTTTTGAATACCCTTCCTGAGGATTAAAGAGATCTGAGTTGCTGTGAGAAAAAGCTGAGAACCAGCTCTGAAGACACAGCTTGGTACCAGATTTGGCTTAGATGAAGCCAAAGGTGAAGTCTTAGAAATCGCTAGTTAATTGAAAAAAATATAGACTTTGATTTGGCATAATGCAGCACCTGGGCCAGGTGCTACACTAAAAAGTAATTAGTGCGGTTGTATGTGGTCATCTAAGTCACTGAGGGTTTTAGCCCCTCCTCTTCCCCTTTGCACATCTGAGTAAAATATGTAGAGTTGTGCTGTGGTGTGACAGTTTCATGCTAAGAGGAGGGATGGGCAGTTGGTGTGAATTGTACTGCACTGTGAATTTGCAGCTTCTCTCATCCTTTTATGAATATTTGCACAGCCATAAGCATGTGTTTGCTCCACTTTCCTTACCTGTAAAAGTGGGATGTCTGACTTCCCTTCTTCCTGCACACGGTATTTGTGAGGCTTACTTCGTTACTGCTTGCAAAGCTTTTTGAATTTACAAAGCTCTATGCAAATACCATGTTGCTCACTTACATATATCCAGTAATGCAGAGCACTTTAGGCAGATAAGGTTTAATTAGAGATGTGGAATAGGGCAATAACAGTAGGATTTTATATGTTCTAGTATATCACTGCCTGTGCTATCTGTAAAAGATGAGGCCAGAAATTACCATTGGAATTATCTAACGTGGCTGCCTGAGTAATAAGCCATAGTACTCTTGCAACTTCTTTTCCTCCCCATTTACTTACCTTTGAAGAAGGTCTTTGTATGGACACAGGAACAGGAGATTTTAAGCTCTCTTATAATTGATTTGCTTTTCTCATTTATCTCTCACTAACCCCACAGAGTTCATGGAGATTTAAAACCATTTTACTTCAACATGAAATTCAGAACCATATTTTGTCTTAATTTCCAAAGTAAACTTCTGCTATTAAAATGAGTCAGTACCTTTCATGTCAGTGAGATTTTACTCCATATTTCTAACAGAAAGATTTCAAAAGAAGAATCCAGTCTTTCAAATATCTTCATGGGTCTCTCACAATTATTCAAATTTTGCTTAAAGCTAGGCCTTTTTTCTTGGAGTTTGTATATTTAATATGGACTTGTCTTTTTCAGTTGTGTTTCTTCTGTTTGTGTTGTATTTGTTTAGCTCTGGAGTAGTGTCACATAAGATTATGAAGAGCTGCTGTAGATCTTGTATCCTATAAATCAGAGGGTCAAATTCTTGCCCCAGAGAAATCGATGACAAAACCTTCTATAGATTGGAAAGTACTTACAATTTCACCCATTATGTTAGCATGAAAATGATGTTAAAGTAATGCTAAAATAAACTGTGGGATCTTTTGCCTGGTAAGTTTGACTATTTGTTTGGATTTGTGGTCCATTATTCAACTCTAATGACCACAATTTATTTGTTCAGTCCAATAGTCTAAATTTTTGTTGGCACATCCTTATTTTCTTAATGCCCTAAGTCTGAAAAAAGGAACATGTGTGGTCTTCATTGCCTACATGCTGTTGTGTGGTCTTTTTGCACTTTTACCAATTTATCTCTTTACTGGATTAAGCCTATCATAATATTAGAGTTGAACTAAGTAGCTTACATTTGGCTAGGTAAAACCTCACTGATCCACAGACTGCTGGATTTTTGGTGTTATCTGAACCCACCCACCAGTTGTGAGATTCACAGAAAATATCTGGGGTTTACCTTTTTTTGTAAGCAATTCTCCTCAATAAGAATTAATATTAGGAATAATAGCAGCATGACAGCTGTGGTCCCATGTCTTCTGCTATGAAATGCCAGCCTTGATAGCATCAGAGTAGAGCTCTGTGGTCCTGAATTTAAATGTTAAATATTCAATATCAGAGCAGCTCTAGTATTTGGAGCTTAATTACAGCTTCACTTTGAGGCCCTGGTAAAAAGCTGTGGGTGAGAGCACAATTTTAAGAGCCTGCTCCTGTTTTACCTCACAGCAGTGTGTGAGGTAGTTTAGGTAGCTTCAACAGGAATTTTTTTGCCTCAATGTGCCATATGAAAATGTACAGGATAGTTTTTATTCTTGCTTGAATATGATACTGGTATTTAAACCTTCAATCCCCATATGAAGGTGTATTTATGCTTCCTGAAATATAATAGTGCTATGAAAAAATGAAATCTCTCTCTTGGTCCACTTTGACAAAGTTATTGGGTTTTTATTCCATTGTTCTTTCAGTGGTTTTATTTTACATTACTTTACTTTGTTTTATTTTATTTTATTTTATTTTATTTTATTTTATTTTATTTTATTTTATTTTATTTTATTTTATTTTATTTTATTTTATTTTATTTTATTTTATTTTATTTTATTTTATTCCTCGTGGTGGCAGTTATAGGAGAGGAATAATTAAATCAAATGGAGCAAAATCTTGGCAGATCACCCTTTCATCAACTCTGCTCCTTGGGTCAACACTCCCAGCTTACAAACTGATTAGGAGCGAAAAACTCGGCACGAAAGATTCAGTCTTGTTTTGCTTTATTTCGTGTATGTGGATAATTCCCTGCAATAAATCTTCCTGCACACCATCCCTTTCACTCTCTCATGTTAACAAGACTGAGATCTATGCGTATACATACACACATTGTCTGTCTCGAGCTGGCAATGTCTTGATAAGAGGTTCATTATTATCCACCACTGTCAGAAGCTGTTCTGAAATGATCTGCAAGGCGAAACATCATGTATATGTTGGGGATTTTTTTTTTTAATTAAATAGAAAAAGTGTCATGAAACTTTCTTCAAAGGTGCCAGGCAGCTGTTTCTTCTGCGGCATGTTGTTCTTTTCTCAGGCAGTGGGTCTTTGATAAATGTCTCTCAGCACCCTCAGAAGTGTTTTCCAGGTTAGAGGGATGAGAGAGAGGAGATGGCAGTCGTGATGCCACCGGCTGATAAAGCCAGAATGCAGACTAAGCCTCCAGATCAATAGCAGTGCAGACGGCTGTAACACCAGACTGCCTGGTGTCAGCTTTAATTTCGCTTCCTGTGCCGCCTGCACCCGACTTCCAGCGCTTGGAGCCGGAGGAATCCTTCCCTGCTCAGCGGGCACCCGTGGCACAAGCGAACAACTTGTCAGCCCGGGGAGGGCGGGCAGGCAGGAAAGCACCGAAGCAGCCACGGAACACACGCAGCTGTGTTCCTCCCTCTGGCCTTTGCCCCAGGGCTGCCCGCGGGTGCTTTTCCTTCACGTCCGCTGTGGCGGCAGCGCCCTGGCCCGGCTCAGGGCACCGAGCTGCCCGGGCCTCGGCCACCTGCGGGCCTAGCCCTCTCTCTCCCGCTCTTTTACTCATTTTATGCCAGTGGGTCTGCTGTGATTTTTTTTTGGTGGGGCAAGCGAGTTTCCGCTTTACGCAGGTTTGCAGGGTCTGGCTGTGCCGGCAGCTTGGCAGAGCGTGCTGGCTGGTGGCCTTGGGTGGCCTGGCCAGGGGACAGCAGAGTGAGGCCGGCCGCCCGCCCTCCACACACAGATGTCTTGTGCTGGTCCTCCCTGCGGGATCAACAGCTCCCCCTCACGCAGCCACAAGCCTTATGTAAAATTACTTATGTTAAATTACTTATGTTAAATTACTGTAACTCACGTGTGGCATGGAATATCTTGACTTCTTCTACGGTTGCAATGCTGAGCAAAGGCAGGGATGAAATTAAAATCCTTGTTTTCCATGCGAGGCCTAAAGAGAGGCTTTGTTTCTGCTCTTTATGAACTCATTGGATTTTTAAATCAACAATGTAATCTAAGATTGGATTATAAAGGAGCCAAATACTGAAATACACTACAATTACAATTACACAATTACAATACTGAAAGTGAAAAGAAGAAAGAAGTGTTTCTTTGAAGCCAAATTTTCAGTTTTCAGAAGTTCACAAAACATTTTATTTAACCATCCTTATTTATTGAGCACCGAGGGATGCCTGCAGGGAAGACATGCCACACTTGAATTTATAATATAAAACTTAAATCATGGGGAAAAGCAAAAAGCAGGAGGAAACCCTCCAAGTCATCTTGATTTAATGCTGGAGATAAATACAACTTGTATGTTTGTATTCCATTTCTTCCAAATTCTAAGTTTGTGTAGATGTAAGCATTTTTTAAATCAATTCTAATCTTGCAACTGATGAGCCTGCTTGCAATCAGCTTAACAAAGTCCAGCATTCAGGAACCATTCTCCTAGACACTTTGGCATTCTGAACCCGAGTGCAAAATTTGCACTGTTAGCAAATTTGCTTTTCCTATTGCTGTTGTATTGGACTCCTGAAAATCCTTTGACTTCATATTCATATATATAAATATATGTACAAATATAGGTACAAATACTTTATATAAAATATTGAATGGCGCCTTGAATATTTAAGGTCCCTTCCCAGATTTACTACGTAGTTTTTTCTGTCTTTTCTAGCATATAAATTTTAATTTTAAAATCAATTTACATTACACATATATCTGCTGTTGCAGTCTGGACTCATCTGAACTTTAAAAAGAAGATGCTTAAAGATTGAGGTGGCTAATATGACACAAGCATTTTTGATAGTGGTGAAATAAAACCACAGGGTGATGGCTAAGCTGCCTTGTGAGGGTAGCTGGGGTTGGAGGCAGCTGATCATACAAGAAGCTGATCCCTGTTGTACACTGTGGCAGGCATCTCAAGAGATAAATTTCTCCTTATCCAAACTCTTTGAGTCCACAGGCAGACACGAAACAGCAGAAAGAGAAATGTTATATCATCTAATTTACTCAATGGCTTTTAAAATTTGAAGCACAGTTACAGGTCAATATCTTTAACAGTTTCATTGTTCATCATATTACTAGGAGCTTATTCATTTCAGCCCATCTTCCCCAAAACTGCTTACTTTTCCTGTTTTGAGCCACAGAACTTGGACAGAATAATTCTTGCCAATAGTTTCTGATTTAGTAAATTGAAGTATTGGTAGTTGTTAATTAAAAATATTAAGGAGTAGTTGTCTCTGCCATGACTACAAATTGTCAGTATAGCAAAGGCTCTTTGATTTTTGTGGGCACTCTATAAAACTTGGTGCAGCAGGAGCAAGGGTAATTTGATTTAATAAGCTAATAAATATGTTTGAAATATGCTTCCTGCAGGTTATAAAAACAGAAGGGTTGAGCCACAACACAGGAAAAGGAAAAATTATGCACATTAAAAAAATACAGATTTGGGAAAGAAATCCCTACTGACGTGACCAGAATTCACTAGGAATTTCTGTAAGTTAAAACAACATTTTCTCTTTTACCTGATGATGACAAAGTGCTTTCTGCAGTAAGGTCCAGGGATAAGTTATCCTCTAAGACAGCAGATAATGAGCTGTATGTCTTCCTTTACTAAATGAACAGAGAAGGAAGCAAAAAAAAAATTGTATAGCTTTCCTTCTTGATTAATTTGACACTAATTTTATGTTGCCTCTAAACTGATGATTTCCAGTGGGCTGGCAAACAGATACAGAAATAAATTAAAATTCATTGTGGAGCGATGCCAAAGTCAGAAGTGGAAGTTAGAAATTTTGGCAGCTACATGTGTCTCGTCTGTCTTCTCGGACCAAAGACAAAATGAGAGACATGCAACCCCGAATTCCCAAGTCACAGAAGCACAGGGTGCTTCTCTTGAAATAGCAGGCAGTGACATCATTAACAATGTTGACATTTAAATTGACATAATTAGGTCTTGAAGTTAATAACCCATCTGTGCAAATACATGGGTGATGCTTACCTCTGACACTGTGGATCCATCCCTAGTGCAGGCCTGTGCTAGGCTTACACTTGGAGCCCTGCTTTGGATATATGGAGTCCTTTAATTTCATCTCATAAAACCTGAGGAATCCAAGGGTGCTTCAGCTGCTTGGTTGGGATCCAAAGCAAACTCTTGGGTAAGAATATGGTAGGATATACAGAAGAGCCTGAGGATGCATCCCCTGTAAGGATCATTTGGTTCTGGCTTTGGAAGGGTTCAGTTCCCCTGATCTCTCTCCTCCTCTTAGAAATCTTTGCAGAGCCTTGTGCTCTTCCAAGCACAGGTCAAAACTGCAGTGCTCAGGCATCAAAACAATAGCATTAGCAAAATCTGGAAGTTATTTGGTCAGAGTCCTGCTGGGCATGTTTTGTTTGAATTTGTGTAAAGTTACTTGGTTGAAGTTACTGCTTTTGGGGAAGGACATAATTCATAATTAACATCCTTTGGCACTAAGCTGTACCTTGAAATGCCTCTAACAGAGTGATTATTTGGAGCAAACATGTCTGAAGTAAAAGCAGTGCTCCTGGCTGTCTCCATCTGACTGTGAGTCTGCCTGTCAGAAGGGATTGACATGCTGCATTACTGATAGAACAGGGAAGGGAAAAGAAGTCTCATGACTCCTAGTAATAACTTTAAAATGTTCATTTTAACTGTTTTAAATTGACCTGTTTCCTGCTTATACATTTATTATATATTTAGAAATTAAGTATTTATTTTTTCATCTTGAAGTCACCATTTTTATTGTTAAAAAAGCACTTAAAAAAATGTAAGACAAAGAATGTAGCAGAATTTGTTTAGGTTTGAGTGAAGTGACTGCAGTCAAATGAATGGAAGACCTTTACATTAACAAAAGTTCAACCTTGGCTACCTCTTCATTGAATTTTCAGCATCCTACCTGAGTTTAAAACTATGTTCTTTACTGAGCTCTGCCAGTACACTTTTCTGCATCCTGTTGGGCAAAATAGGTGGGACATCCTATTATGCATCACAACTAGTTTTATAAATTCTCTCCCTAGATCAAACTATCAAGAAAAAACACCCAAGCAGCTGGCATATTTAAATTTTTTATCTGATTTTTGGACCTCTGTTTTAAACTGGTACAGGTAGTTTTGGTGCAGTTTTTATTCTGCTGCCAGCTGTTCACACTGACTCCAGAATGCCACATTATATTGATCTGATTTGAAATTTTATATGAAAAAAAGGTAAATATTTGCTAATAAGATTTATTAATGAAATTTTGAAATCTGCCTGATTTGATGAATAGTTTATGACTAGCTGATTAGCAGGAAAGTTTTGTATGCATGCCTGTGTAGCACTCCCTTTTCAGAGGAAATGTGCCTATTGCAAGCTGGATCAAGTCTGGGAGATTGCACCTCAGGTAATAATAAGAGATACTTTCAATATTCCCTGCATCTAGGAAATTGCAAAATTAGTGACCACAAGTGCAGAAAATGAGCATGAAATAATTTCACTTTTTGTGGGTTTAGTTTAGTTAAAAACAGAGCTGAAATGGGACTGCTCTCCATGCATCTATTTCAAGCATTGCTTTACCTGATGAAGACATGCTATTATGTGAAATGCTCCTATCTATTAGAAATTAGTTAGGTAATAGCTTTTTACAAGGATGAAGGCATTACTTAATCCTGAAATCTTTTAACACATGGACTGTCAAAATGGTCTGCTCTTATCTCATTTGTTGAGGAGGCAGTTTTCTATGGAATTAATATTTTTATTTGCTCAGGGTGTGGGCATATTTTTTTTTTGCAAAACTCAGGGTCTGTGTGATGACAGGATTTATTTCATTCATTATTATTGCCACATATTGTAGCATTTTATTTCAATTCAGTAGACTATTTTTGTTTCCATAAATTATCCAGACTGTTTCTTGTATAAATGATGGGATGGATGCCTCTGGTGTTAAGGAAGATAAAAAGGGAAGGAAAGATATATTTGAGATTACCTTTAGTGTCATGCAAGTTATTACCTAGCAGTCTGAGAAGAGTTTGCAGAAGTGTCTGATAAATATGTTTAGAACAAGCCTGAACTGGAACTAGCGGGGCAGTCAGTGAAACTGCACATCCAGTTTTGATTTTACCCATTTTCTCAAAATGCAGATGAATCACTAAGGACAGAAATCCATCCTTTCATAATAACTTTCTTAGTTTATTTTGTGTTGACCATAAAGGCACCATATTGTCTTTTCTGGGTAACTTTTGGTGCCCTTGATTACAGCTCAGTGTATTATTGGACTTGCTCCATGTTTCAGGTACAAGCTGATGAATCTTCTGCCTTTGCCCACACCACTGTGAACAGAGGGTGCCCCCCACATTACATGAATTGGCAAGTGGCAATAGAGAAAATAAAGTCTGCATTTTTGTTTTGATGGCATACATGGATGAGGGGCTGGGGAGGTCTCTGAGAGGACCTCAGTGATGTGAGAAGGAGGGTTTGCATGATGTTTTTGATGTTGTTCTTCAGTAGAGGGTGGTGCAGGGAGGTTGCAGCCAGAATGCTCTGAATCTGCCCTTCGGTACCTGAGCCCATGTCCCATTACCACTGGTTCAGAAGGGGTTATTGTGAAAACCAAAGTTAGTGCTCCTCCTGAGAAATGAGAGGGAGCATTGGCAGGGTCAGGAACTACCAACAAATTGGAGAGAGGCATAAATGGGTGTTAAATGGGAAGTTTTCCTCTTATTCTAAATCCTGGTACTAACCCAGTGATTCCAGGTACTGGAACATTTGGCCAGTTCTGAAGGAAAGTTAGTTTTACAACCAGAAAGCAAAACATAGAACTTCTGAAGCATCTCCAGTGTGTGTTGGATCAGGTGAATGGTTTAAAATCCAGAGAACTCTTGAGTTTTAAGTTGAGACCAAATAAGTCTTGGTATCTATACTACAAACAGAACCTGAAATAGAAGTTCTTACTAGCAAGATAATGCCTTTCTAAAACTTGGCTGTAACTTGTTGGTCTTGTTCTTTCTGAAATCCAGTCCTTTCCTCAAATGTGTTGGCATTTGCTTCTTTGAAGGAAAGAGGAAGACTGCTTTTCCTTTAATTAAAGGAAAAAAGTTTAATCACTCGGCAGCCCTACAGTGGATGAATGTCAGTGTAATTTAACCTGAAAGTACTTGTGAAACCCAGCTCTTCCATCCTGCTGAGGCATAGCTGCTGTCTGGGGAATTCTTTATGGGGTTTTTCAGATACAAGAGGTGCATTGTGAATAGGAGGAGGTAATCTTACCAGTGAGGTAAAAGTAAAATACTTTAGGGAGACAGGCACACCTGATGGTACCTGGACCAAACTGCGTCAACTGCCATCTAAATTAACTGTAAGAATCTGGTGTTTGTACATATGCATGAAAATAATTTATTCTTCATTTGTTAAAGGGACATTGCCAAGACTGGTAGGCCTAAAATTAGCTCCCCAGCTGTGTTTTGCTTTGCAGGCACGTGCATGTCTGTTCTGTTCCTGGAAGCAGCTGGGTGTTGAAATCCACAAGAAACCTGCTCTGTGTGAAATGCAAAAAGAATATGTGATTTTTCAAGTTTCCCTCCCTTTTGTTTGTTTTTCCTTACTTCTCCCACCTCTTTATGATGACGGCCTTTTCTGGCTGGAGACCAGAAATCTCTTTAAAGTTTCTGAGTGTTACTTTTGCTTAGGAGGTGAGAGCCTGAATCCTGAGGCCAAATTTTCACCCATCAGTCCAACATGCCAGCTACAGGATGTAAACTGCACAGCCTCCTCAGAGCATGTTTGGCATTAATTTCCAGCTTGGATTCATGCTTCTCTTTGGCAAATTCATGCCAACATCTTCCAACCGAATGCCTAGTTTGATACTGAGAAGGAAACATGCAACTGGAAGAAGGAGGAACATGGATTTTATGGGTACAGAAGAGCTTACCAGAAAGCTTTTTTTTTTTTTTTTGGTCTTGCTTACAGCCCTTCCTCAGAGACAAGACAAATGGATTTCTGAGACTCAGGAGAGCTGGGTTTTAGTGGCATTTTTAGATGACTGCAAACTAATTCTTGGCTTCTGAATTTTCACTCCATAATATATTTAGAAACAAGTCATATTTAGAAACAAGCAATTCTCTTTTTAGTGTGGAAATACGATTCCTATATACCCTAAACAATATCCCAGCAGTGTGTGTGTCTCCTGGGTGAGACTTCCTTCATATGTGCACATTAGTGAGGCTGAGGGCAGGTGAAGGGCAGTATCTGAGAGGAATGGATGAGATCTATCGTCCCACTGTTACCTTGTGACATATTTTCAATTCTTTGTATTTCAGAAGGCACTTGGAAATTATCTTGAGCCTCAAAGTGTTATATAAAACCCCAAGGCTCTCCTTGGGGCTAGTATGAAGAGTTTTTCTTCTTTCTTCATCCCTCTCTAATGATAATATCTGTGAAGTATCTAAGGCATAGACGGTAAAGAATTTTTCTTTTAATGGTAGAAGTTATTCAGACTTTGTTCATAACAGAGGTGGGCCAGGCATGGCTGTCACTGGACTTTGTAAAATTAAGTATGATCTAGACTTTGACTGCTAACAGAACTAGTGAAAAGCTAGACAGCTAGAGGTGGGTTTTCCATTATCTGTTTGGCCCTTGTGTTGCCAAACAGGAGACAAACTGCACCCAGACAAAATCTTTTGGCAACTGAAACGCTGCAGAGCCAATTGCAAAGCTCAGTTACAACTTAATGGAAGAGAATCAACATTGCACACCTGTAGCCAAAGTTCATGGGAGGGTTTTTTCGTATACTACTCCTGGGTTCACTAAAAGCTTATCATCTGTTTGCTTAGCTGCTGGTTCAATTTAGAATAATATTTAACTCTCACAGAATCTAAACATTGATGAAACTTTAACTTGAAAATCGACAATTCTTATTGCTTCCAGGCAGAAATGGAGGAAGATGGCCATCATACATTGCTCTTCATGAGAGTTTCCAATAAATATCTTTTATGAAAGGCTTGATAAAGTATCTGCTATTAGCATTGTCAATATGGAGAAAGTGAAGTCAAAGAAATAGCCTTCCCAGATCTACAGGGAGCATCAGGCTGTGCTTCTGCAATATTGTAGAGTATCTACTGCTAAATCAAAACCACAGGAGCTCTATGGCAAAAATTGATGAACTGGGGTTTGTGTTTGATCCTGGCTTAAATTTACTGAAAAGATTCTAAGGAGTTAATTTTCATCTGGACTTTGTGTAATCTCTGTGGTATTTAGGAGTTTTAACAGGTGTTGTTGCAGAGCTAGAAGCTCCAAGTCAGAAAGCATCTGAGAAGTGACTGGTGTCCCTTTGTCTGGTCTATCACAATCCATTCTGGGCCTGCGTGAAAATAAAAGACCTCATAGAAAAAGAGTTTTATTTAGAAAGTTTGACTTGTAAATGCCTGAAGTCATGTGATTGATCACATTATTTTGCGCAGAGACCGGTGAGGTTTGCGGCTGTTCATGGCCTGAACATAGAAGGAAGTAGAGAGCAGTGGTGATGACTCTGGGACTGCTCCTCTCAGCCAGAAGCTTCCCTCTACACCAGAACAGCAGGCAAGTACCTTCTGAAAGATGATCCTACAGGCAAACATTCCCTTTGCATTAACATGTTTTGCCACTTCCAGCACAGATGAGTGGTCTGAGACTGACAAGAAGGGCTTTTTATGAGAGGTGTCCCCTGAAAAGCTGAGAGCAGTGGGCAAGGGCAAGCTAAAATTACATGAGCAACAAGCTCCTGGATAGAGTAAATGCTTTCTCTTTCTCCTTTCTAGGGTTTTTATCTTTTCTGTGGTATGCTGTCGAGATCCAGTCGCTTCCTCAAAAAGCAGATCTAGAGTCGCTGACTAGGAAGCATCACACACTAGCCCTTCTTGGGAACTAAAATCTCCTTGCAGTGCTCAGTGTCATTAGCTCTGACCAAGGGAAAAGACTCCTGCTCTACAGCCCTGTCCCAGGTGGTGTACCCATTTCAGGCTCAGGATGCAGTTTTGTGAAAATAAATGCAGTTGCAGTAGCAAAGCAAAGAGTAGTTGTTGCTTATTCTAATTTTAATGCAGTAACTTCAAGCTCCCAGGCTTTGCCTTGTGCTTTTAGTACTCATCAGTTGAACCTTGATTAGCCCTTAGTTAGTGAGCTGCAGCTGAGTATTGTCATCCCCAGATATTGAAAGGGATGGTGGGAATCTCTGCTGCCCTACCACAGTTTGTTGCTCTTGTTCAGGACCTCAGTTTGGCCAAACACATTGTGCAGTAGTGGGACCAGGGCATATGGGTTTGGATGCCCTATTTTGCACTTGGAGGTGCTTTTGTAGACCTGGTGTGCCACAGATGTGACATGGAAGAGCCCAGAGCAGCAGGCAGCAGGATTGTCAGCCTTGGCTGATCAGCCTCCTGTTGTGTCTTTTGGGACTATGCCAGGACAGGTTGGCATTGCCTGTAACCAACTTTTCTCCACTCTACCTTGAACTAATGGCAAAGAAAAACCTATTCCTCTGGGAATACCCTCTTCCAGAAGCCTGTATGTCAGAGCATCACTGTTCTGTACCACGCAAGGGGAGAGGGGCCAGTAACATGGCAAAGAGAAGTTGTTTGTCAGTCTGAAAGGGAAAATGATAACCCATTTTTGGTATTCTTGTTGAAGGAGGATTGCATTCCATTTTGAGGTGGACTACAGCAACAACAGCAGAGAGAAGGTGGCTATGTGAGCTTGCTCCATCCAGGGTTGGGGATCATCTGCAGCCACCACAGAGACCAGGAAGTATTTACTGAGCCCAGGTGTTGCCTTCCGTGACACAACAGCACTCAGAGCTGGAGGAGGAACCGGAGCCAAGTAAGACTGGTAAGACACCAACACTTCTTCACTGGGACCTGCTTCACCTCAACAATTATGGCAACAAATCCTGCGTTCTACACATCTCCACACCTTTCAGAGTTTTGAAGGGACACATGTGGTTGCCTTGTTGTATTTTAATAGTATGGCCCTTTAAGTTGCAACTGTGTTTTACGCTGTGTTCAGCAGATAAACAGCCACTATAATTCCTAGAGCCTTCAAGGCAGTGCTTCAAGCTGCCGTGGCTTCTGGGCTGCCAGAAGGTCTCTGACCACAAGACAGACAAAGCCAAAGAAAATAAGAGATCAGAGCAAGAGATTCAAGCAAGATGTTTTATTGCTTTTTAGTGAGCTCATGTACAATTTCACAGCATGGCAAGGAGGAATCAAGGCTTTTGCATAAAAACATCATCCAAGAATGTCTCCTAGTCTCTGATCTTCTCAGTCCTTATGGTCAAACAAATAAACTGAAGCCGTCACAAGTGATGGCTGTAATTTGCCTTGCTCTGTTCCAAGCTCTGCCTGCTCCATCCCAACACCATCTGCTTCCTCTGGCCTTGCAAACAGCCTGCAGGACACAGCAAGGTCTTCACCAGGAAAGGTGGGCTGGATGTTCACCTGAGGGTGAGGACCTGTAGTTTCCACTGTTCAGGTACCCAAGCTGCTCATGTGTCCTGTGGCAAAGCAGCAGCTGCTAGGGTGGCGAGCAACTCAGATGGTTGGCATTGATGGTGAATGGCTCTGAGAGAGAGAGCATCAGCAAAGATGCTCCAAAGATCCAAGGCTTCCTGTTGATTGTGTACCACTCCTTGCTGGGGGAGGAGAAGGTGGGGAAATGTTTTCCACCCATTGTGGTGACACACCAGGGGAACCCCATTTAAACAAAGACTTCTCTGACCTCTTGAATCCCACTGGGGAAGGACTGCATGTGCCAAACGCCTCCTGAGCCATCCCACGTGAGGCTGACTTCCTAATCCTAAACTCATTATTTGTGACTCAGGGGTGGAAGCGTGTGGCTGCCAGCTCCCAAATGACTGGTTCAGCCCACTCAGGACTCTCTGATCCTCTTGAGGTGGATTGCATCTTCTGCCCCACAAAAGGAGTGAGCTCACCACGGATTAGGCTGAGTGTGTCTCTCCCTCCCCTGGCAGTCCTCCCAGATTACAGCATGACCCTCAGCTATGAGTCACCTCTTTTCTCACAAACCCAGACACTGTACAGAGCAGGCAGTTGCTCATCTGCACCAATGCTGAGAATTTACTGCGGCAAAGTGAGTTTGGCCTGCAGTGATTCCTTCTCTGCATGTGACCTGACTTTTGCTGGTCCTCCTATGTAGAGCATCTTGTGCAACTGCTTCCCCAAGCACAGTCTAGCAGCAGTGCTTAGGAGGAGAGAGAGAAAATCCCATGGGGCTCTTGCAGTGCCAAGGAAAAAGTGACAGTCAGGTGCTGACCATGCAGTGGGGCTTTCTATGGATTACTTTCTGGAGACAACACCTGGCAGTTTGCCCCAGCCCTGCTGGCTGTAATCGATACTTTATACTAGGCACTGATGTTGTTGGTGTGGGTGCTCCTTCCATGCATCAGTGGAGGCAAGTAGGGTCAGCACAACCAGTGACCACTGTGCCTGATCATCCTGGCAGAGCCCAGTGGGGAGCACCAAGGCTTGGGGGGAAGGCAGGTAGGCTGGTGAGTGGGTTGCCAGCTCTGTACCCTCCATCAGACATGTGCATACAGTCTGAGCCTGCTGGTTCCCACTTGCAAGCCAGAGAATCTAATTTTGAGAGCAATGCCAGTACTGTCTTTGGTATCAATTTTGCTATGTCAATCCAAATACCTGCTCCAGGACTGGAGGTGTGAGCAGTGCCTGGGCTATCCCAGGTGCAGGCAGGGTGCCAGGGGCACCAGGCAGCCACAGGGCTGAGACCCAGATCCTGCTGCCTCTGCAGGCCGGGATGCACAACCAGAGAAGTGAATCAGCACCACTGCGATGCAAAGTCATGAGAGAGCTGACTCCTCCTGGGGGGGCTATGAGGATGCTGGGTTTGAGGAAAGGCAACTTGAAAGTCCCACTCCTGCTCTCTGCTTGCTTCCACACCTGCATGCTTCTAGCACTTTCAAAGGAGGGAGAACTAGCCCAAAACTCTGTGTTTTGCTTTGGTTTGTTTGTTTCCTCTCTTCTGGAGCTGCGTTCCTCCTATGTCGTCTGGTTTAGCATTTTGCCAGCTTGGCTAAGTATCTTGTAAAGAAATCATTTATAATAAAGCTAGTATGCTGGGGTTTATCATTTATAAGTGTGGGTCAGGGTTTAGTTCACTGTGTTAAACTCTCCATGCTGCATGTGATTTTTCAAGCTTTGTCAGGAACAAAAAGTTCTGGGGATGTGCAAAGCATGACTGCATGGTTTCCATGGAGACTCTGCTAGTTAGGCTGTGGAAATCCTGAAAAGGCCAGAGGATGACTGACAATACAAGGTCTTAGCGGCTGATCTGAAGAGCCAGACTGAATTAATGAGATTTTTCACAGAGAGTTATTAGCAAGGCTAGCACAGTATGGCACTTAGGCCTCTTTCGTTTTCTCAGCTGCAGTCTTGGAAAACAGAAATGGAAATATCTAATTGCTGTTTTTTAAGCCCTTTTAAGATTATTTCAACCTATAACATTTTAAGGATGTAATGAAAAGCAGGTTTGTTTGCTTTTTTTATCATTTGGTTACTGTTATTACTGTGTTTTTTGGTGGCAGTTGCCCTTTATCTGTACGGAGATGGGAAATTCAATAATACTTATTACATTGAGCAGTTAATTCCCACATACTGTGAACACATTACTGTTCAAAGTAAGTTATCTCGAGTTCCATTTAGAGCCAAGCACGAGATACCATGGCTTTATATCTCCTAGGGCCATATTAATTATTTATTACTGACTGCTAACACAAACTGTTAACTCTGGCTAGTAATAGTTTGTTCATTTATCCATCACTTACTGCTTCTTCCCTGTGTTTCTGCCTACCCCCTTTCAGCAGTCTGCTCAGGCTATGAATGCATGTATATTTTTGGACCCAATTAAAACAACACCGAAACTATTATCAGTCTGAGATGCTGAGTTTTGATCAGGACCCGACTTTCCTGAAAGTTTTGCAGTGTCTGAACTGCAGGATTTCACTGGACCATTAACAGGTGGATGGTCAATAGTTAGAAGGAGATGTCTATCCTTTGCCAGTGAACTAAATGGATGTCTCCGCCTCTTTCTGGTAGAAGTAGGTTGTTTGCTGTTTCATTTTCAACCAATACAATAAAAAAGTGTTTCAACACTCTCCTCCTTTCCCTGGAAAATGCTGTATCTGCTGAAATCAGCACAGCTGGTACAGCAAAGCAGCATGTTGGGGACTGCTATTTCTTGTTGGTTTGCACAAGTGCACATGCCCATATGTTTCTGGGAGATGTAAAACCATAATGTTGCTGCTGAGTAATCCACAACAAAAGCACATGCAGGCTGCATTCCTTGGATTCCTGTACAGTAGACTAATCCACTTAATCTCGCTGTTCGTTTCTCTGGCTGGAATTTCACAGTCCCTTTAGATTTACTGGTTTGTAAATCTCTGATTAAGTGCCTGGGGGAGGGGAGGGGGAGAGGATATCATCTCTGAAGCCCCCTCTTTATTCTCAAATGGTTTTGTGGAAAGGAAATGTGTAAGCTGAAGTGAAGGTTAGCTGATCTTATTTGGCCATCATCTTATGATGTTAAAAAATATTTGTTTGGTAGTTTTCTCTGTTCTCAGCTGTTCAGTGCAGGGGCAATGTCCCTTTTTTTTTGCCACATGGCAGAATTTCCACTCCCCAAGCTTTACAATTTTTTTACCATTGTTTTTTTCCTTTTCTAGTTGTGTTTTTTAAAACAAAGACGCTAACCAAGATGTGTGGAAGTTTTCTTTTCTATTAGTGCACCAACAGTTGTAGACCAGCATGGAACACAGGAGCTAGATGTTGGCTGTGAAGCAAATTCCCAGAAACCTGCTGTTTAGGAGGAGGCATACATATGAACACAAGATAAATCCCTAGCTAAGCAGACAGATAAATGAGAGAGCTTGGTCTCAGAAGGTGCTCAACTGACACAAATATCAATTTAGGATCTGCCCTTGAAATAGAAAGGTATAAGTAAATAATAGAGGTGGCTCACCTGACTTAATGAGTCATAAAGGATGGGAAATTAAACACTGAGCTCCCAAAATAAACCCTCAATTTAAAATAATAATTTACCACAACCCGCTGCATCCTCAGCCCCTGCGAGTGCCCTGCTTTTGTGAGTGTCGTGGCTGCGAGCGAGGCTGTCCCCAGGCACGGTCCCGCGTCCGGGACGCAGCTGCTCCGCTCCGCGCAGCTCTGACTCACAGCCCGCCCTCCCCCTGCGTGCTGCTGAGATGACTCCGTGCCAGAGCGTGAGGACACTTCCCAGCTCATCGGAAAATTCCTCCGCAGCCCCACACTGCCTTCGACAGCCTCGAAGGAGGATGAGCTTTAGGTCGCTGCCTTCCTCCCCCTCCTGCAGTCACGCATCCCACCGAGCAGCTTATGGGTGTCCCCAGACAGTGCTGCTGGTGGGAAGGATCTGTCAGAAGCCTGGCGTAATTATCCATCAAGAAATTAATCAGAACAGGTCTGAAGAAGTGAGCAGGCAAATAAACAAACATATGGACTACCTGACAACACAATGTTTGGAGTAGCTTTACTCAGGGAGAAAGGATAAAATCTCCCACGCTCTCCAGGGCTGTCCAGAGACATTTACAATTAGATCCAAATTGGGTTCAGGCAACAGATTTAAGTCTGAGTTGAATTGCCTGGACTTGGATCTGAAGATGCCAAATCCCGTGAACTAACCTCTGCCCAAAGTGATGAGAACTGCACAAGAACAACCTCTCTCACAGCGCTCCTGCCATCTGGGCTGGTGCCAGGTCCCAGGGCGTGGAGACACAGCCTGCTTCCAGGATGGACCATGCTGGTGGGATTTCAGCTGCATCTGAATGGGAAGTGGAAAACAGATTTTTCTAAACTTTGGCTGCAAACCAGAGCTAAAGCCACTGGGGCAGTCAGGCACTTGGGTATCAGGCTGATTTTATTTGAAATCTTGGAAGTTTTTGTTCTGATATTTTGGCTTTAGCATGCCTGAAATGCTCAGAGGAAGCACTGGGAATGCTGTGAATCTCACCACCCATACTGTTAAACTCCCACAGCCAACATGGCCTCAGTCATTCTTTTGAAAGGGCTCCCTGGTAGGATTGCTGCAGCTGAAAGTCAGGTAAGAAGCAATAGGCAGTCAGGGGAAAGAGGTGGAGTCCCACAAGGGTATTCCCACAGTGAATTGATGAGGAGGGTGATAGATAAATGCCACCTGAACTTTGGGTTCAAGATGTAGAGCAGATAAGTGAACCACAATGACTCAAAGGCAATAAACCTTCTGTTCCAGACAAAATTAATCCAAGGCTGTCACAGGAGGCTAGAGAGGAAATTTGGAAACCCCTTTGGAGTGAATGTCTGCCAAACTTGGAAACACATACATTGTGCTATGACCTGTCAGTCTGTATGAGCCATGCTGCTGGGGTGCAAGCCAGACCCTTTGGCTTTTTGTCCCTCACAGTGCAGACAGTGCTGCTAAGGAAGGATAATACAGGAACTCACAGAAAAGTTTTGTCCATCCAGGCATACATCTGCTTTCAAATAAGCTTAAGTAAAAGTGGACAAGAGAGAAAATACGCAGCAGCAAGGGAAGACTTAATGAGGTGCCGGCTGGTTAAATCAAACCCTCTCTCAGTTGTGCCCACACTGAGAAATGTGTGCTTGCTTTCACAAGGCTAAGGCTGACCTGTGCTAGCAAACTACCATGCTGTTTGTGTGAGCATGTTACAGCCTCCCAGCTCGCTGACCATCTGGTGGTCTCTCCTGTTAGGATTAGATAGGTCTCTGAGCCCTGCTCATATCAAGGCAGCTTTCATGGCATGCAGTGCTTGTTGGCACTAGGGGCTTGGCAGGTTCCTGCCCTGTAACCCACTGGGTCTGGAAGAGATTGTGAGTGGGTGTCTGCAGACTGCAACCAGCTCCCCTCCACCCCCCGTAACCTCTCTGTCTGCCCAGCTGCACCCACCCCTGTGGGCTGGCTCAGGGCAGGAAGGTTATCTTTGCCACTATCAGGCCTAGAGGCTTTGTTTATTTTTAGATTACTCTGTAAAGTCTGGACAGAGAGATGAAAAGAGCCAGCGTAAAGAGGTCTGTGAATGCCAGACTCTCTTGCTTGTGCTCTGGCTCTGAAAACACAGGGGAAATGTGAAAGGATGGGCTCGATCTAGCCAGATTGATTAAAGATGGCTTTGCCCACGTTTTGAGTGGCAGATGTAGCATGGGGGTGGGCTCTGATTCATTTTGGTGCAAAGGCAGCAAGGCTCTGCCAAATCCTCTGCTTGAGCCAAAATGGTGGATGTTGAGCTGAAGAGGACAGACCCACCAGCACAGCCTGTTATTCCAATAGCTCCCCTTAGAGAACAATTTCCACCTGGGAAATGCTGAAAACACCTTGTGGGAGGTTTAGATCATCCTGAAGTGGCCTTTGTTGGGGGCAAGCTGTGAAATGGAGGTGGGGCTGAGCTGCAAGCCATTTAATGAACAGGGAAAACCCTTTTCTGTCATCCTGCATTACACATTACAGGGAATATTTTAAAAGTGGGCAGCTCATTGTCATTCCAAGGCCAAACTTAAAAGTGATACAGAAAGGTGGTTACTGTCTGCCCAGCTCTGGCATTTCAGAGCTCACTGGGGTTGAGGAGAGGAAACGTGGTAGCTCTGAGCCCTTTCGGTCCTGCCCTTCAGCAGAAAAAGGTGGGATGCAGGGAGGTGAGAAAAGCCACCCTTCCTGCCATCCCCCCAGGTGTGGCAACAGCAGCTCTCTTGCTGATTGTCGGTGAGTTTACTGACTGCTAATGAAGTGGAGGGAGAGGTGACTTTCAGTGATATCCATACAAAAATGAACGTGTGAAAACCACTGGCTATTTTTGGAGAATTCTGCCCTGCCTCCTGCCTTCTCCTCTCCTCTCCACTCCCCCCCCACCCCACCCCCCGGTTTTAAGCATCATTCTGGGTGAGGTGGGGGATTTTTATGGCTATATATGGTTGTTGTTGGGTTTTTGCTGCAGTGAAGTTAATAAAGATGAATATCAGCAACAAACTGTCAAGTCCTGAGCTGGAGAGATTTTTCACTCAGTGAAATAGACCAGGGAAAATAAATAATCCAAGAAGTGGTAGAGCTTGTAAATATTGACATGCACAAGTAAGGAAAGTTAGGCAAAATAAAAAATGGGCTGGGAATCACTATTTTTCAGGTTTTTGCTTGAAAAAAAACCCCACCTACTTTTACCTAGCATCCTGTCTAGAAGAGTTAATATTTTTCAATTAGAAGGTTTTAAGTGTTTGAAGGGGCGTGTTGCTGTTTCTCCAAGACAGCATCTATATTTGAGGGTCAGTCTTCTTTCCCAGCCTTTGGGACCACAGTGAGCATTAGTCCTTTATCCCTGTGGTATCTATAGGAATACCCATGACAGAGAAGACTGAGGAAACAGGAGAGGAATACAAGGTAAGAAGCAGAAGAGATCACAGAGGAACAGCTCTTTTCTCTGGTTTCCCACCAGAAAAGGGATCTTTTTAAGATCTCCACAAGAATATCTTTTAACCTCAGCTGGGGTCCAGGCCTATTGCCCAGTAACTTTTCCAGTGCATTGCTTGGCCCCAGATCACACAGGGTGATGCAGAGCTGCGCAAGTCCCACTAGCTGTTGTTACCTCTCCCATACAGGGGAGAGTTTTGGCTCCTTGGGGTCCACCCCTGTGACACCTGGCTGTCACACACCAGCCAACTAGCTGAAAACATCTTTAAAACACCTCCTGCTTTGTTTTCCTCTACCTTCTTAAAAGCTCTAAGAAGCTACTAGGTGTACCATCTGAAGTTAACCCATCCACTGGTTGACTGGTTGTTTAACTGGTTTGTTGCCCAAGTCCTGCTTTCTTCAAGCCAGTTTATCATCTTTATGACTGGAGGAGAATTTGCATTGCTGCCCTGCCTGTACACCCTCTGGAAAGGCTCCAGACCTTTGAATGTTGCAACCATATGAAGAGCAAGCCAGTGATGTAACCTTAAAGAGGAGGTTTTTTTGCAGTCAGGGTGGGAAATCTTTTGTTCCACCCTGGTGTAACACAAGAGTGCCAGTGAGCGTAAATAGCAGCGGTGCAGTAGCCAGTAGTGTCTCAGCCTCTCGTTATACCTTAGTGGTCAAGCTGCTGTAATTATGTCAGGTAGAAATGAGAACACCATTTGGGATGGTGTTCTTATTAGGCAGACATAAAATTCTAAATAAAAAATAAAAAAATTCCAGATACTCAGTGAAATTAATGGAAGGGAAAGAATAGTGGTCTTTAATTATTTCAAACCCAGACCGTTAAGGCAGATGTACATCATCAGTCTTCTGAGAATGTCCTGGGGACATAGCCAAGACAGTATTTTTTTTCCTCCTATCACAGCTGATTTAATATCTGCACTAGTGTACACGCAAGAAGATGATATGAAACTTGTGCTTTTCAGTTCAAGTCCCTGTAAATGACTCCCCCTTGGAGATTGTTAGAAGTGGAATGGCGTTGTTGTAATGCATGGGAATCAGTACTTCAATGCATGTGCCAGCAAGGCAAAGGTGGGTTGACCCCGTCTGTGTTAAGGCAGGGAAACTATAGGGTTGAGCTGAGCAGCTAGTGGAAATAAAAAGAAAAAACTAATTCCGAGCAGGCCCCAGTGAGCATGTTTTTATCCAAAAAGCAATCAAAGAGAGGAATATGACCTACCAGATGGAATTGCTGAGGCAGAGGTGAAAGTTAAAAACAACAATAACGAAACCCGATCAAGTATAATTTTGACAGAATGAAGACATTAGACAGAAAAGGCCCCAGCAGGAGAGTTTGGCTCATCCTGAGCCCAATATTTCACTTTTTTTCAGAAGACCCCTGAAGAAAGCCATGTCACAACACCATAAGATGTTGAGGCTGAAACAGGATGAGAGCTGCAGTGCCTGCAGCCCTGTGGTGGGTCTGAGGCTTGCTGTCAGCTGCCTTCCTGGGCTGGTGGGCCAGGTAGTGGGAAGGGCTGCTGTGCCTCTCCTCCTCACCAAGGCCTCTGAAAAGAGGGACTGGGGGTGCTGGGATCTGAGTCCCACTCCAGTTTTCCCTGTTACAATATTCCACAGCATTACCCCTATAAGGTATTGAGAAATTCCGTGGAGAAACACCAGATATGGACTTAATTCTCAACCCTCCTTTTGCTGTAAAAGGAATTTTCTGTGTTAAATGAAATTTAGCCCCTCTTTATGACTGTCAATACTGCCCAACAGATATGAGAACTTTAATTTAAAAGAGAACCAGACCATCTCTGCCTGTAAATTTTGGTCTGTCTTTTTGAGCCATTCGTGGTTGACAAATTCACTAGGAAAACTAAAAAAAAACTAAACTGGAGCTTCTGTGAGGAAAGTGTGCTGGAAATAGAGGATCATGTTTTTAAAATGTGCCAAAAGTTTGGTTTGTTGTTGCTGTTTTGCACTGCATGGCTGGGTATGGGTGCCCAGGATGGACTGCGGGAGCACAGAGCGGGACTGAGGAAATGTTGGCTGTGCTGGAGGAGGTGGCAGGAAGTGGAAGGGTGAAGCCACAGCAACGTGCAGAGCTCTGTCAGCTCCGTAATAACGGGGTTGTCTGCCTGAGCTTGGCTGGATACCAAGCCAAGGGTTTATGGTGTGAGTTCATCTGCTGGCTTTTCCCTGTACGTGATGTAATGCTCTCTGTGAGTGCTGTATTTATTACACCCAGCTCTGTAGTGAGTACGTGCAGTCAGAGCCAGCCTCAGAAAGTTTGGAAACAGCTCCTCGATCTTTTCTGCATCCTTTCGGCTGACCTATGACATAATCGGCCGGCCGCCTGGCTCCCTCCTTCTCCTCCCCCTTCCCTGCTTGCCCCCTCCTCCTCCTCCTCCCTCTCCCAACGGTTTGTCAAACTGTCTTGCCTTTATCTCCTCTCACAGGCTTCTCGACAAGTCACAGGATGATTTATGCCCCGATAACTTCTGCTTTTAAAGGCTGGGCTAATAAAAGCAGCCTTTGCAAAAACAACTTTTGTGGGAGGTGTGGGGAAACCCACCCATCATTGCACTCAGCAGGCGAAAGCACCATCTCAGCAGTGACTCCGGGGGAGCAGGGCCAAGGGCTGCCTCCCTCTCCATCCTCATCTGGCACCCAGAGGGATGTGGTGCTGGGAGGATGGGTGGGAGGAGAGCCTGGCCTGGCAAGTCCCAGCAGGTGAAGAAGCACAGGCTGTGTGTCACCCATTTCCCTTGTCTCTCTGTCCTGATATGCCCTACTCAGCGTCCTGCAGAGCTGGAACTGGTTGTGCACCTCGGCAGCAGGTGCAGGGACCAGGGTTGGTTGTTTGGGATCTTGGTAGTAAGGTCTGTGCTTTGCTAAAGGAGGAAAATATTTATCATTATGGTACTGCTTTTAATATTTCATCTACAAGCTTCCTCAGTGCTGGGGCAGCAAGGAGGCCAGGGATGAGGCAGGCAGCTAGACCTGTGATCCCACTGCACTGACCACAGCACCGGGCATGCCAGAGCTGCAAGCATACATGGCTCCCTGCCCTTCATTAACTTCTGGCCTTGAGGTTTACCCCACAGCCCCCAGAGGCACTGCAGCTGCACCAGGGAGGCAGGTGGCAACCTGCCCCTGTGCAGCAGGGCCAGCAGTGCAGCGGGGCTGCACCTGGGGACGTCTGTGCTGGCCTTACAGACCTGCCCAGTTAAATGCTGCTGGAACTTCAGCCTAGTGGCAATCCACCCTGGAAGTTCAGATGTGGGCACAGACTGTGTTTTTGAGTTTTAAGCACCATGGAGTTAAACCCTTAAATCAGCTCCTACTTCAAAGCACTCCCACTGTAACTATAAGACCAGAAGGATGAGGTGGGCACTGGCAAACATAGAAAGCAGAGGAATATTTTTGCAAGATCTAACATATTTAAATTGTTCTCTTGAGGTGAGTTTATAATTTTATTTTTATTTTGCAGCTAGGAAAGTGAAGATTTTCCTCTGACTGCTTTATTAACATGGGTCTGAAACCATTATGCCTTCCTGAACAAAAGCAAGCAGGCCCTGCCACAAGTAAGATCAGCACACTGCATTTCCTGGGGTGGAAAAATCATGGACAAATAAAAATCAGGTGTTGAAATAAAAGCTGAATCCGTACCTTAATTGAAACCTTTTAAAATAATATAATGAACACAAAGGAGAGAACAATTTAGATTTTTGTAAAGATTTTTTGTACTTATTTTTTCTGTGGTGTTTTTGATTTCTCAGAACTTTTATTTCTTTTTGCTCCTGAAAGACACTATTGTACTTGCCTAAACTCTTAAACAAACTAATTACACTTGAGAAAATATTCAGAGCAAAATTTAAATTTAGTTGAAACTTGCTTGGCTTCAGGTTTCCTTACAGTCTCCAAACTCAGCCCTGGTTCACTGGGAGGTTTGTGAAAGACCATGAACTTTTAGAGGGAACATGGATTGATTTATGAGTCTGCCTGAAAATCCATGTGAAATTTGCCTTTCACATGACCACGATGCAAAAATATCTTCTTTTCTTCTCAACCCCTTCCTGCGGTACTGGATAAACTCTGATGTGTTTTATCTCCTGTCTCTGCATTGAGTCTTCCCAGCACAAGCAACATCTTGCTTGTTTCTTTATAAATCACCAATGGTGCTAACAACAAAATGTTCACAGCTCTGGGGTTAGTACTTGTTAGTTTGTTGCTTTTACATGAGCTGGGCAGGATGAAAATGATGGCGATTTTGATTTATTTTAACTTGATGTTAATGCTGTTGTGCACATTTTGCTGTGGATTATAACAGCTGAAGACAGGCTGGGGCTGCACAAAGGCTTCTCAACATCTTGTGACACATGCCAGGTTGCAGGAGGGCATGTTGCTTTTGCATCTGGTGCATGCTTGGGGAAGTGCTGTGGGATGGAAATGGCTTGCTGCAGTGCAGCCCCGTGGTCTGCTGCAAGGACAGCTATGGCACATCCAGAGAAGGGTCCAGGGGGTCAGGGCCACTGGTGTCGTGTTTTCAGGTTGTTTTCACAGTCAGCATCTCCCACAGGGTTGGGTCTCTGTATACTCTTACCACAGGAATAGTGCAGTCTTGGGTTAGGAATAAGGGATTCCACAGCTTTTCTTGTCTCCTACACACATCCAAATGGTTGGATATTTATCACATCTGGATGTCTTGTTTCTCCATTTCCAAAACGTGTGAAAGATTTTTCAGTCATCTGCAGGCGCCTAGATGTATGCTGGGCACAGGACAGTCCATCCTCTTTCAAGCAAAGCTGCTTCCTGTAGCAATCTTTGCAAACACAGCCACTTCTCAGGTCAGAGAAGCAGCTGTGGAGGGGCCAGTCTCTAGTCTCTGTGGGTTTGACAGCATACTGCAGTGCCAGCCAGGGGCTCATTTTTGGAGTAGATGGCCCATGGAAAGTTCCCATCTGGCCTATGTTGCCAGAGAGGAAAGGGCAGGTTGCTGCAAGGGGACAGCAGCTGCTGAAGGGACAGCAGACTGCAATGGCTTCAAGACTTCTTGAAAGGTGTTCAGCATTGGAAATGCTTTGGAAATTTGTCCGGGTACAGGAAAAGACCAAGTCTATCCCAAATACACAGCTGAATTCCCCCTTATTGCAAGGACTGAATTCTCCTTATCGTAGGGAAAACACAGGATAAAGAAAATGTTGTAGAATTTTTTTTTAACCACCACATGCCTCATTTAAAGGCTAAGTTGAACATTACTTCTCCAATTTGGAAATGCCTTCCCATTTCACATTCCAAATTAATTTACAGTAAAACAAATTTGTCCATTTGTAATACTTTAGGGGAAACACTTGGAAACCTCCCAAGCATTTTGATTCAGCAGATCTGACTTATCTCTTTCCCTTTTTCCCGTCCTCAAATTTTTGCTTGTTGATTTGGTTTTTTTTCCGTTCCTTTATGAGGTGGGAAAAATATTAAATATGACAGCAATTCCAGTGGGGCCAGCAAAACGATTGTCACTCAGCTCTGCTCAATGGCTACTCCTCCAGCTCATATATCAGCCAGAAGGATCGCTGCAGAGTTGCCTGGCTCATTTCCCTCTGTGGTTTGTCTTTGCAGATGATGTGGGTTACCCGGAGAGTCGAGAAACTGGAGCTGATCCTAGGCCCCTCCTGCACTTCTGAAGAGCACAGATGTGTGGAGCTCATAGGCCAGTTCACAGGTCATTTCCATTATTGGGGATCTTTCATTTGGCTGGTCTTACTCTTGCTATATCGTATTTCTTCTGCTTGAGGGTTACTTATATTACTCCACTGTTTATCACTTTGTGGTTTTATTTTATGTTATCCCTGGTCCATAATGACTTATCAGGCTGTGAACACATATAACGAAACTTGAGCTGCATTTTTTTTGGCAGAGTTGCAAATAGAACTCAGTTCACGGAATTTCCTGATCCTGTGAGCTTCATAAAGGTGTGAGGTGATAATTCAAACCAACATCTCACTTGGTCTTGTTGTCACATGGAGTTAAAAATTCACAAAAAAAGTTCACAGCAACTAAGGGTTGGTCCTGATACCAGGACAAGAGGGTGCCAGAGGAATGGAGACGTGAAGAATCTCTCAGAAGAGAATATTATAAATTCATTTTCAATTGACAACTAATTGTTCAAGTAGATTCAAGAAGAATTTGTAATAGAGTGCAAGGTTAAGTGATAACTTGGTGACAGTTGATGGAATGAAAATATAGCCTAGAGTTACCTTAGATGAGCGTAACACTAAAAAAGGCACTTCCATGGAAATTTATCTATGTAAATGATAACATAATGAACTGCATCAGGATTAGCACATGTGCATGAGCAGTTTTGTCATATTGAGTGAAAGAAACATACTTTAGGGACAACACTGAAAGTACAATTGCTTTGAGGGCAAATCTGTCTTCAGAAATAAAGGCTTGTGAGATTGCAGGAAAAAAAAGAACCATTTCAGGCCAGGGTAAGCTATTGTTTTATTTGTGTCTACTCAAAATATAGGAGTGTTTTATGTCAGAGGAGCTTTTCCCAGTGGGAATGAATGAGAAACTCTAATGGACAATAAATTCTGGGGGTCAGGAGGTTTTCAAGCTTCTTTTATATTGTGCACTGTACTGGCTTTGAATGACTCACAGTCCTTTTTGTTCCAGGGAACATGCATCCCCTTCCTACCTCTCCCATAAATGAAATGCAGTGGCAGAGCATTCAAAGTAAGACCCAGAGGGTCTAAACTGGAGGTTCAAGTCTTACCTTGGATTTTAGATGAAAATCTGGAGACGATCTGGCTGTTTGTAGGGGTCTGGTTATTTGAACCAGGAGTCAAAAGGCCTGGCAGGGATGTGACTGAGCATGCCATAAATCCTGCTGGTCTGAGAAGCTCACTGGCCTAGGAGAACCCTTAATCTTTAACACACAGCTCCTCTCTGGTTTTCACAGATGTTACTTGCTCTGAGAACACAAGAAGGGATTTGGAGTACAGTACTCCCAGCCACTCTCATGAGAATTTGGATGTGGGAGCAAGAGGGGATTCTTGTGTAATCCTTCAGGCCCTCTACAGTGTCCCTGATGGGGACCTTTGTCAGGCTGTAAGCTACAGTTTGGGAATGCCTGTCCCACAGTATCAATACAATCTCATATCTTCCCCTATGACCTCAGCATCTGCTGCAGTGCCTGGGGAGATCCACAGCCATGATGACCTTCCCTTACACCGTGTGAAATGAAATCCTCCTGGATCAATCCTTACACACATCTCAGCCTCATAAGAGCTCCAAGGGACTAGGGGTTGATGGAGAGTTTTTAGCCATGTCCAGCATCCTCATGAAGCAGATGGGAAGTGATCATGAAAGTGCACAGGAAGATGTGCACCACCTGTGTCAGTACCCCTGTCTGCCTCAGGTGTGATCCTTTCCCTTTCCCCTTTCCCCTTTCCCCTTTCCCCTTTCCCCTTTCCATTCCTCTTTTCCTTTTGGAAAGAGCTTTAACAGGGCAGCTAGCTAAAGCATAGACCTCTTAAATGGAGATGTCCAAAATATAGTCAGTTAAAAAATACATGTATATATAAGCACAACCTGATCTTTTGCTTCTGCCAACTCCTGACTGTTAAGTGAAGATGATAAATGCTTTCTCACTTTATAGAGCACTATGACACTAAATATATTTTCAAAGGTGTCTCATGGAACAGGGATGACTGCCACAGTGAGAAGAAAAAAAAAGGCTTCCTCATCAGTTTCTATCTCCTTTCTGTAAACTCCCTAAATAGCTACTGGGAAAATGCCGTCACTTCACATGCAGGCTACCAAATAAGAGGAACCCCCTCCTTTCTACGGATTCAGGTATATTTCCCTTCTGCAGCCTGACCCTGGCCTCAGCCTTGCCTCTCCCTGGGGCCAGCAGTGACTCAGTGGGATCTTCCCCTGCAAGGTTTGGGAGGGGGTCAGCCCCAGCTCTACATTCCTTTTGTGTGGGAGCACGGGTTCAATAAGTAATCTCTTAGTTGTCCTCTGGTTCCTCCCATATTGCATGAAGCTGGCTAGGTCATTCTCTGCTTTGGGGAGGGCTCTTACAGCAATGCACTGAGCACAGAAGCCTACGAGGTAACAGAAAATAGATCCCTCCCTTGGCATCAGTTGAATATCACAGGAGATTTGTCAAATCTGTGCATAGATTTTTCCTCTTATGGAGAAGTGCTCAGCGTCACTCTCCTTTCTGTAGGTGCAGAAGCCGCTCACCTCCATGGGTGGTGCCAGGTGGGTGAGTGATGCCGGGTGGGCGCAGGCATGGGGGCAGTCCGAGCCTGACTCAGCTGAAGGAGTGCGAGCAGCCCCGCTTCCTCTCACATGGCCTCGCCTGCGGGAGGGAGGGAAGGGGGAGCAGTGCTGGGATGGTAGTATCTTACTGTTGTGTTCCTCATCAGATGGCCTGGTAAGCCAACTTCTAGGGCTATGAATCCAAATCAAGGGAAGGTTACTGAATCAAGGAATGGAAAAGTAATGAGATAACCCTTGCTGCTTCCCTGTGTAGCATTGATAACCACAGATCTTCAAGCATCCCAATGCTGCCGGGGCAGGAGAGAGTAAATAGCCTTGTTTAAGAGAGGAGCTGATAAAGGCGTGGGCAGATGTGTTTCTGCCATCTCTGTAAGTCTACAGGGATGGTAGAAACATCTTATCTGGAGGTGCAGAGGTGGCTGGCCAAGATCAGCAACCTTCTGCCTTCATATGCAGCTGGGCAACATCTTTGTCCTGAAACGGATGTTCCTTTGTGCAGAGAGCCTTATGGGCTGCATGAAAGGGCTGAGGTTGTCATGCCTCAGGGTGTTGGGTCAGAAACAAGGCTGAGCCCCTCTGTGTGCACCACAAATCCTGACAGTGCTCTCTGGGGTGGCACAGCCACACTGAGAGACCCCACTCTCCACACCACACGTACTACAGGGCTCACTGCTCAGCAGTGACAGAAGTTTGGACTCCTGCTGCTGTGGAGTACCGGCAGGTGCCCCAAATGAGGGCCAACAACCCAAGTCAAGACATTGCTCTTTAAAAACCTGCTGCCACCGCTACTCATTTTCATAATCCTTTCCCCTACGATAGTATAAACAAGCTGTCATCTATTTTTCAATGAAAAATACTTTTGCTTGGCTCGGTTTCACGTTGCACTGTTACTATTCGCTGTCGCAGAAGCTGCTGCAACTATAAATAACCTCACCACAAGCTCCTCTCATCCGTAAGCTCAAGCACTCACTTCAGAAGAGGCGGGCGAGATTAGGATCTTGTTTTGAAGGGTCAGGTGTTCCGGCAGAGGTGATGAGTGGGTGCTGTCACTGGGGTGCTGGCACCCCATGTGCCTGGCCCTCCACTTGGCTTCCTGGCAGAGAGTGCAGGGTCCAGAAGCCCAAAACCACCTTGCTTGTCACACAGGAGGTGATACTCATGTCAAGAGCATCATGAGAACTGCCAGCAACAATGCTTAGCTTCCACATCCCACTGATGGAATCAGGGCAGCACCGTTGTCTATGGCCCTCATGTTCCTGTCACCATCTTGCACACAGCTTGGGAAAAACATCCCAGGAAGGCCACACTCCCACTGTCTCTGGGACCTGGCTGCCCTGGAGTAGGTGACATGGCCCTCTCCACTCCAGATGGGACAGAGGACCATCCAGAAATGCTGTCAGAGCACATTTGTGTGCTCTAAATGCAGGAAGAGAGCCATAGGTTCAAGCTGTCAGGAAACTTGCTTGTTTCTGGGGATTTTTTTGACTTGTTTTTTTCTTCCAGATTTCCAAGTCAGACTGGTTCAGATGAGAGGGCCAAATGAGACTTAGGTCTGGAGCAAGGAGAGAAGGGGAGGGCAGGCCCCATTTTGGGGTGAAACGATGCAAGAGTGACATCCTCCCAACACATGCTTACACCACCTAGGTGGTTGCAGATCCCCCATACTGCTGAGAAACCACACACCGATCACAGGCGTGTGCTTCGCAGGCATCTTGCTCAACCTCTGGTGCCAGCTATGCATGAGACACACCAGACAGGTTTCATACACTCCCCTCTTCCTGCAAGCATTTCTTTGTTGTCCAGGGCTGTTTTCTCTGCTCTGTTCGCTCTGCAGTCCTGCCTTGGCCTCCTCCGTGGTGACAGCTGCATCCTCTCTGATGTGCCACCACTCATGGAAAATGTGTGCCGTGGGCAGGGGACGTGGTGTGACTTGCCCCAAGGTGGAGGGATGCGGTTACACTCGTCCGGATCATTGCCCACGCCAGAATAAGTGCTCTGAGCTGATGATGCCCTAGATTGAGCTGGGAGTGAACTTCAGAAAGGAGAGCTCGTTTTGACTGTAGGCTGAATGAATACAGTGACTCATCTCAGTTCCTAAAAGCAGAGAAGTGTTTGTTTCCATACAGTGCGAAGATGCTTTAACTCAACGTTCAAGGTCTCTGGCTGTGGTTTCACATACATCACTGGCTGCTGCTGAGCAGGATAGGTGCCCCTCCTTCTCCTGTGCCCAGTCTCACAAAGTCCTGCCCCTGACCCAACATGTCTCACCACCACAGTGAGCTGACTTAGGAAATTTCACCTGGCAAAATTTGTCGCCTTCCTCTTTATTTTCCGGAATCTCAGTTTTCTGTTGGATTAGCTTTGTATCAGGCATGAAGTAAAGGAGAATGAGGCCTGTTGTGGGTAGCAGACAGCCTTTGGTTGGCATAGCCATAACATGTACTCACTGTTCCAAAAAAGAGACCCCCACCATGTCACTGCCACCTGCCCTTGCGCAGTGTGCACAACGTGGGCAAATCTGGCAGAAAGTGCTGCTCCCTCATTGCCAGCGTCTTGGGCACTAGACCAGAGAGAAGCAGGCCTGTAGATTTATTCCTGAGCCCTTTTGTTTTTGTGATACCTTACTTTCCCAGCCAGACAGGATGAGAAACAAATACCACCAAAATACGATGAGAGAGGCTATTCTTGAAGTGTTTATAGCCCAGCCTCACTGGAGAATGTTTGGCTGCCTCCCAAGACAGCCAATTCTCACTGTGTTTCCAGGCTAGTTTCTGAACTTTCAGGCACTTACCCAAACAGAATCTGGACTTTTTGAAGTTTGCTTATCTCTGTTTACAAGGGCCTCCTGCGAGGGTGAGTCAGGGAAGGGCAGCCGAGGTCAGGGGTGTGAGGGGGGAGCAGAGAAGGGAAGCTCTGGTGAGCTTTGCATGTACTGCAGTCGCCCCGTGCAGTCTAAATGCCCAGCTCTGATCTGCCCGAGTCAGCGGTCAGCGTGGCTGTATCTAACAGATCTCATCATTGCAAAAGGTTTTAAAAAGCCCTTAAGTCCCTGAAGCATTTCAATTAATAAAACTGAAAGTCAAAATGGTGGCGAGGGGTATGTGCCTGATTGAGAGAATAGGGGATGATCGGAGCTGGAGCTTCTGACCAGCACCCTCCTGCAAATGCAAGGTTGTCTAGGTGAAAGCTGCCAGTTCTGGCACACTTCTGGAAAATAGTGGCCTCAGCCTGCTTAAGAAAAGCAGCCACTGCCCTCACCTTTCTCTTCCTTCTTCTTTTCCAGTCAGTCTACTCTAACTTTTTTATTTGGAGGAGATGCTGCCTCATTAGTGCTGGAGTATAGCAAGGGTTTGCTAAATTCTCCTGGTTTTCTTTTTATTCCAGGTTGTTTCCTGTGATGGTATCTTGGGATTTTTCCTGTTTGCTTACAGATACAGTGTGTGAGAGCTTTATCAGCTTAGAAGGAATAAAATCCAAGCCAAATATGGGTGAGAAATGAGCTGTGTGTTTTAGTGAACGGTCACGAATTTGCAGTCTGCAGAAGTACTTTAAAACAATAGTAACCAAAAGCTTGTTTTGCATATTCAAGGTGAAATGCAAACCAATCAGGATAGGATTAAATGAAATATATGCTACTGTTGATAAAATTCTGATATATTAAAAAGTTATTTAATTGCATGCAACTATCCAATATCCTCAGCTGCCACTCTCAATTACTGACATTATTAGTCTAACATAATTGTATTCAAAATGTAATAAAATAACTTCATTGTTTTGGGAGCAACCTCAACCACTGAGAAAAAATGTTTGATAATGCACTGAGTGATCAAGCAAACACAGGGATTTTATTCTATTAATTGGCTATCAGGGCAAACGTCGACATTTTATGAGTAGCAAACGATGTCAATGCTATGTTTGTTTAAATTTATTGCTGTTTGAACTGACTGAGCAACAATAAAAAACCCTTTGTTTTTAGATAAACATTTTTTCTTTATCCTACAGGGAGCTTGTTTTGTTTAGCATGTGCCATGAACAAATTTCACTGTGCTGCTCCTAGTAAAGCATGTCTATTTAAATCAAGTAAATTAAGTGTAATCCTGAGATTAGGGAAAAAGCTGTATTTTCTTTAGGAGCAGCTTGTTTTTCCTAGATGATTTTGTTACAATTTTCCAATGTTATGTAAACAAATAGCTTAATCAGGAACAATAGTGGGGGGAAACCTTAACTTTCCTTTTTCCTCTACTGGTGGAAATAAATAACATAGGTAATAAAGATACCATCATTATGAAACGATACTATGCAAAGGATAATACAGTGATTATTTTCAGTGTCAGAAATGTGACATGAGCCACGAAGTTCACTAGCAAGGTTGCAATTTCACAAAGACTTAAGTGTGGTGACCAGCCCCACTGAAGTCAGAACAGTAATAAACAGGCCTGCAGGCTTCTTCCATGCAAGAACTGCAGCTAAGTCCTTGATATAGCTGAGAAATCACAGCTGATGTTGTAGTCTGCTCCCCACTTTTTGGATTTCAGTCTCACACAAGCAGCATTGGTTAGCCATGTCCAGGCACGAGTGCAAGTGCGTGCACGTGCACACATAGTCCAAAATGAAAATGTCTCCTGTGAGTGCTTCTACCTCCGGGAAAAGATGATGGGAGTAGATATGTGACTGATGTTAGTCATGTTGCTTAAGACACTGGTGGGAGGCACCAAGATGCTGCTGAGATAAATGCCATGCAGGAACCCATGGGTCTGAGCAATCCCTCCAGTTTTGCTCTCAGCGTTTCACATGAACCTGCCAAGAAGGTGCAGTCAGTGTGGTGACTTGTGACAGCGAGAACAGAGATGGATTGTGCTGAAACTCTTTAAAAATCTGAAGCCTGTAACCCAGTTCCTGCCCAAATTTAGCACAGTGCATAGTGTGACAAGACACTGACTCAGAGGAGTTACTCATATACTTGAGTCTTTGTGAAGTCAGTACCTTTCTGGTGACCTTCCAAACTGTTGCCTCAAAAGCCACCTATTGTTAATTTGTGCATGCAGCTTTACTGAGAAGGTTTTGCTGAAAGAAATTTGAATGGAAAGCACTGTTAACATTCTCATGCCCAGCCCTAATATATCATTTCTGCGTATACTTCATTGCCTCTTAAACACTGTGGTTAACTCATAGCTTTATCTACATGTTCTTGAAAAAGTCAGTGCCTAAATTAAGTAACCTTTTCTAGCAGTGTCTTGAATGGACACTTTTTAAACCTTCTGCATAAGTGGCAAGCAGGGCCTGTAATTTTGCATATGCTCCAAAACAAAACAAACATTTTATTTAAACTTTAAAAATATCTGTGTTGATTCTCATGTCCTGTGGTTTTGCATTAAGGTTTCAGAAGCTTTGGGGTTTCTTGTCTCATAAACAAATGAAGTATTAATTATGTTGTGTGGATGTTTTTATGGATAGGTGTTTTCTTAAACAAATTAAATTGTAAACAAAGATGAAGGCTGATGAAAAATTACTTTCCCTCTGACTCCCATGGTACAGCCTGTTCTCCAGCCATCCATGGAGTCGTACAGGAAATCAGAAAATCTGGCTTGCAAAGCAATAAAAAAGCAGCACATCCCTTTTTTTTTTTTTTTTTTTTTTTTGCTGGCCTATCAAACCTCTGTAAGAAGTAAGAATTCAGATTTTTTTTTTTTTTTTAACTAAATGGCCAAGATGTTGTGTTTTACTTGAGTTTTTCCTTTAACTGAGGTGTCCTTAAACAAAGGCATCCTGTGTCCAGGGTAGCCCAGGGTGCCAGACCTTCCTGGCTGGAGTGCTCGCAGAATCTGAAGAGCAGTTGTTTTCACTTGTGGGCATTTACTCTGCCTTTGAAAGACCTACGCCATGTCAGCACTCCACTATTGCCTCCCATCCATTTGTTTAGAGATTAATCTTCCCCTTTGACAAAGGTAATTTTTAAACTTCCGAGCCGGGCTGCCCCCTGTGCTGTGATGCGATGCAGAGGACGTGAGCTGACGCCAGGCAGCAGCGGCTCCACGGAGTCGCTGCTGGTGCCCAGGGGACAGGGGAGGGAAGTGGCATTGCCCAGGCCAAGCAGAGCTGCCTCAGCCCCCCTGGATGAGGGGAGCCAGGAGGGAGCCAGCCCGGAGGGCCTGAGTGGAGCTGAGCTGCCGGCTGATCGGAGACAAGAAGGCAAAAATGCCTGAGTCCTGCTTGAATCTGCATTTTCACCGCAGAGAAATGATGGGCCCGTTTCCCTCAGGACCCTTCCTAATTGGTTTTGTTTAAAAAGAATAAAAAGCAAAGTGCTGACAGGGTATTGTTGGCCGGCCTAATCAGGTTTTAAATATGTTTTAAATCAGTTAACAGAGCAACATAGATGCTAGATTCATCCCTTCTACATTGTGTGCCCAGGGAAGGAGGGAAAGAAAAACAGCAGAACCAAACTTAATAGCAGATTTTAATCCTTCCTGGAGTTACTATCAGCTAGGCTCCTGCTACTGTTTACCCAGCTGAGGAGTCTTTAAATGGGTGTCTCCATTTGCAAGGATCTCATCCCATTGTGAATATGGCAATGACTAGACAATGAGGCTGTTACAGAAGAAAGATGAGCTGGCTGCAGCCAACAAATCTTGCACTCTCCATTTACAGGGCTATAATTATCCAAAGTTTTAAAACACAATGCTATCTGCTGAAAGGGACCATCTGGGTGAAGACCAAGACATCCCAATTAAGTGATTGATAAGCAGCTCGTGCTGGAGGAGCACACACCACCCATACAGTGCAGTTCTAAAAATGCCACTTGCGTTAACAACCGTCTTTAAGGAGTTTGAATGAAGCATGCACTGTGGGAGGGAGGAGATCAAGTGTGTTTGTGTGACTCAAAGTCAGGCAGAATAAATAAGATCAGCCTCCAGAGCACAGTGGAAAGTGGTTTTAGAGCACTGAGGTGCAGTGGTGGAGCGGTGCCCATCTGTGCTTTGCAGTCTCCTGTGTGAGGCCAGTGATTTTGTCCCAGGGGTGTTGTGAGGAAGCATTACAGAGGGGAGGGAGAGCAAACCTCTGCTCATGGGAGGCCTTTGCTTGCTAGGCATGAAAGCAGGTTGTCCATCCACCTGCATTAGGTGATGAGTGGAAGCATGAGGGAGAGAAATCTGTGCTGGTGTGGTCCATCCATCACAAACTTTGTGGACTTGCCCTGCAGTTCATTTTTCCATCTGCAATGAGAGGATGTCCATCTGTCCTCCTGTTCTTGACCCATCCATCTTTTTTAAGCTAAGCTCAGCTCTTGCAGAACACGTACACAATACCTAGCTCAGGGCCAGTGTCTTGTGTGGCACTTTGTTATACCACGGCAACAGAAGATGCAGTTTTGCCCCTAACACCTTCCTGGTATGGATCAACACTCCTTTGCATCTCTTCAAAGCAGTAACTGGCACCCTAGGCATGGATATGGTCAGAAGTGTGACTCAGACTGCCTGCAGTAAAATAAAGCAACCAGCTACAGCTGATTTGCTCTTCAACAGTTGCCCACTGTTGCCATCCCCAGGTTATAAAGCCAGATGGGATTTCTTGTGATAATCTAAGATGACCGTATGCCTTGCCTTGATTAGTTCTTTTAACTTGCAAAATGGTTCATAATGTGTGTAAGATATACAGGGATATAATATTTTTTCTCTGGAGCTTGAATCTTAATTTTAGTGCTGCTGTGTCTAGCCACACCTTTGAGACTTTGTTCTGGCCTGTGGCCTCTCTTGCTAAATTTATTTTTGGATATTGACTGTTCTCATCCCCCCTCCACCTATTCTGAGAATTGATTGAGGCACATATATCTTTCAAGTAGATTTATTTTCAAATGCTTTTCTGTGAACCCATCTTGATTAACCAGCAAAGTTACCCATATATGAGCATTCAGATGGGATGTGGCCTTTATTTTCTATGCCTAGAGTGAATGTGACTGCATTTCAATCATATTTAAATGCTGTTTTGCAGGGGTTACTGTGTGATTAACTCATCATCTTCATTTGTGCACCACTTTCACTAAATCTTTCTCTTATCTTGCAAGCTTTTCATGTAAGATTTTTCGTTGTCTTTTGCTGTCTTGCCTGTCTGGCAAAACCAAATAGAAAGAAAGGAATCCAAGTGGGTCTCAGTGGAAGCAAACCCTTGTTTTCCCAGCAGAAAAGGACCTGGGGATGCTGCCTGAGAGCAGTTGAACATGATCCAGCATATGCCCAGCTGGCCAAAAGGCCAATGGCACCCTGGCCTATGTCAGCAATAGTGTGGCCAGCAGGACCAGGACAGTGATTGTCCCCCTGTACTTGGCACAGGTGAGGTGGCATGTCAAAGTCTGTGTTCAGCTCTGGTCACCTGTAAAAGGGAACATTCTGTGATGGATCAAGGACTTTGCTTTGCTCTGGGGTTGCAAGCATCTTTTAAAAAAGTCATGAGATTAAGTCACCTTGAACAAAGAGGTCTGCAAATGTAAACATCTCCAGAACCCACATCAGTGAAACAACTGGTGAGCAAGCTCATGTGGTGTAACCCTCTACTGCCCAGATGTAGGTCAGGGCTCTGGGACTATTCCCAATATGTGCAGAGGTTCTATGGGTCAGGCTGTGCAGGATTGGCTCTCTCTGCCCCATGAATCCTTCAGTGCTGTCCTGGGGGACCTTGCATCTTAAAACTTTGTTCTGAGAAGCTTTGATGCCACTCTGCCATGTATGCAGCACGGACCTATGCTGTGAAAATACTGCTCTAGGAGACTATAACGCTCCCAGCACTACCAACATTTTTGAAGTAATCCCACTCCTCACACACACAACAGAGTCCATCCCAGTGTTGGAGAGCCTCCACTAAATGTCTAGAAGCCCCATGGGGCCAGTCCATGTCACACAGGTCCCTGGCCTGTTTATATGTACCAGCAGAGGCGACAGCTACCATAGCAGAAAATGTAGTTAAGAGAAGGCAAGTTCTTTGGCAGCCATGTCCCAAATTATTTAGGAAGCTTATATGCCAATGTACTGGATGCTCTTTTGCCCTAGGAATCATCAGAAACATGGCTGTAGATCATGACTATACACTATACTCTTTGTGTGAAGCAAGGCCTGATGTCAGTACCAGGTGCTAAAAGATGTTTCTGAAGGATGACTGAATTTAACAGCCTTTTACAATGCATGGCATTAGCTTAATCTGCAGGTGACAAAGGCAGTGATGAAGTGCCCTGCGACCAATAAAAAAAGATCACACCTGTTTGTGAAGCCATGTGTAAATATACAACCATATCCAGAGCTGAGGCTTCAATGTTTGAATCAGCTTTAGGAAAACCCCAGTGTCACAATCTCAAAAAATGATGTAAAATCTTCACTTGAGGAAATACACAGGACTGCTGCAGCATCTCCTAGAAGCTGCTTTCTTCAACTGCAGGCCCTATTTTCATATGAAAGATGCAGCTGTTCCTGTCCTTCCACCAGTCTTTCCTGCCAGCCTCCCTGAGCTGTAGGGATGTCAAGACCATGAGTTCCTCAGAATGATGGAGTGGGCAGGAGCTGCTTTGCACCCTCTTCATGTTCATCTTCAGGTCTATATATCTTCATGGGAGATTTGCTGTAACCAGATAAAGGTTATTTCACTCCTTAAGAAGATACTGGATGGTACTATATGGCACTTCTGTTACAGGAACTGAGGCTTGATTTTCTTAATCCCTAAATCTCCTGTGCCTCTCAAAAAGACAGGAGAAAAGCAACTGTGAAGTCAAACAAAATGCCAGCTATACCTCACTGAAATATTAGCGTCTTTGTTTCCCTCTTGACCTAAAGGAAACCTAATTTTCTTAACTTAATACCAAAAGTAGAATGGTTGATTCAATTGGCTTCTGCTGTTGCAGAGGAATATAGTATTTTTCACGTTGATTCAATTGTTGAACCTTCCAGTGGTGGAAGCATTTGAAAACAGGGAATTTTCCTTATAGCGAGACATGGTCTTAAATTACAAAGTTTGAACCTGTTTAAAATATTTCCCAAATTCAAGGTCTGAGAGCTACATAGTTGGTTAAATCCTCCTAGGGAAACTGGAATTTAAGGTATTTTAAATATGAGTTTCATGTAGCAGTCATAGTATTTGCATCCATTCCATTTGCATCATTAAAGGATTGCTGATGGGAAAGGGAGAAGTATTTGGGTATCAGACTTCAGGTTTGTCTACATTTGTCTGTCTTCAGCTGAGAAAATGTCTAAAGCATTTTCTAAAGGCTCAGCTGTGATCTGCCCATTCTTTATGCATTCAAGACAATTGCTAGGCAGTTTTCTCTTCTGTGAAATAGTTCCTGTTCAGATAGAGCACAGCTATACCAGAACTTGATTTTTTCCTAGGCTGTTTTCCCAGACTTGCCTCAGATCCTCTCTTTTCTCCAACAGTCTGTGGTCCAGCCTGTTTTATCTAATCTGATCCATCTTGGCCTCTATGCCACGCTCATTCCATGGTTCTTGAATGTCCCAACAACCTGATTTTGTTGTTTTTCTTGCCCCATGAGTCCCACTCCTTCAGTCAAGAAAAACCTGGGACAGCTATCAGATAAAATCAACAAATTTGGCTTTGCCTGATAATCTCCATGTAATCCTTCAGCTTGGTGGAGAAAAAAGCCTTCCAAGCTGTGTCCCGGAAGAAAGGACAGGTCTTTGTGTCCTCCATCTCCTTTGGGCAAGTTCTCAGATCACTTGGCTGCCTCTGGAGATGAAGGCAGCAAGCAGGCTGTGAGAACTGCAGCCGTGGCATACTCTTCTCCACCCTGTCACAAATTTGTCATCAGCTAAGCTCACAGCTGGACCTCCTGAAACTTCCACCCCCCTGTCAGCAACTGCTAGTGTGGGCCAAGCGTGTGTTTGTGTTTCCCTCTTGTGGTGTGCCAGATCCTGGCTTAGGCTGGGGTCTTTTCACTTGTGCCAGGGGTGAGAGCTGGGCCAGCTGCTCCGAGGCTTCAGCTGGATCTGGGATGGCCTATATGAAGAGCAGGCAGCTGCTGGCTTTATTGGTGGGTGGCATTGGAGCTCACCTTAGGTGCCTGAGTGCATGCAGCTATGATTATGCAATGCTTTAGTGCAATGAGGATGTGATTTCTCAAGTGACCAGTCCCAGAAATATTAAGGTTCTATGAATTTCTTCCTGGAAGTGACACCTGGGTAGAAGTGGTCCATCTGTCAATTGGCTGTTCTGACAAACACCTACTGAACATGTCAGTCAAAAAAGGAGCACACTCAACAAACACTTCAATCTGACAGTCTGAAAATCATGTGAATTGTTGTGTGTGTGCTGCCTACAGCTTCAGCATGTTTCCACCTGGGAAATAGCTTGTACTTTTGAGGCTGAAGGTCCACATTATTTGTAATAAATTAAAAAGCTACACAAACATTTCAGTGAGTCAAGGGCAAAAGTTGAAAAGACAGTCTTGTATTTCTGAGGTAGTTTTGTCATGGAATAAAGCCAAGACACTTTTTAGTCTTTTAAGGAGAATGTCTGGCAAATGTCCCCAGGTGATCTCCTCTTTCCTTTCCTATACCCTGCAGCATGCATATGTGACTGGGAAATTGAGGCACCCAGAAATTCCTGCAAGGAAAGAGTAATATCCCTGCCACTGATTTTAAGGCCAATCACTGCTATCAGGAGTATACTTCAGACAGCTTAAAATATTCTTATTTCACTGAAGAAAAGCAGTGATTTGTATACAGGCTATCCAGTTTGTGGCAAGGCTGTCAGAGCTGAGGTCTAAGATGGGCACAGAGCATCTTGCTGTTTGTCACTGTTCAGATCCAACCATCCACTAAAAATGCAACTGCCAGAAGAAATGCTGGCACAAGATGTAGAAAACAACCCTCTTGTTGTTATTTCACCAATTATTATTTCAGAGAGGGGACCATATAACTATGGGGCCTCAAGAATAAAAAGTAACAGATGCACACTGGAGCAGAAGCATTAATGTTTGATTTATAGCAGAGAAGCATTTTCCTCTGCTGCCAGGTGTCTCTTAAGTCTGAGCGCTTCTTGCTTTGTTAGATGTATTCTCCTGTAAACACTTTGTTGCTGCTATTACATTTTCCCATGCTGAAAGTCTATCGCAAAGCCTTTTTTCTGAGGCATTGGCAGATGGCAATTAGCACCCTTCATATTCTTTCCCCATAACTTCAGCAGTTTTTTGCCTGCATCCACTTAACAGCTCCAGGCATGCCAAATCGCACGCTTCTGGAGGACTTGTTGCTAGTAGCAGATCTTTGATTCTAAATGCCTAAGTAGCGTCTGAACTATATTTAGAGCAAGTACACGCCTGCCTATTCATGATCTTTTGTGTATAGCCTGGACAGCTCGGTGCCAGCATGCAGCATAATCAGCTTCTCCTTTAGCGTTCAAATTCCACAGCTCTTCAGACAGGAAGGCAGAGGGGAAAGAGTGGTGGGCAAGGAAACAAGGATAGTAATTAAATATGACTTAGGAAAAAAATCCCTGAATAGCAAATTAGCCTTGCTGTTTTACTAATGTTACTGCTCTCTTCATAAAAGTCCCAGCCATGTAATTATTGCACATTTATAACTCCTACAGACTTTCTAGAGAGTTATACAGTACTGAGTGAGGCTCTGAACATCAAGAAGTTGTCCTCATTTTCTTGGACTGCTAAGGACAGAAAGAACCGACCACATTTCCTGCTTAACAGCATTTCCCTTAACTGAGAAAGCAGGCACCTCTTAAAAATTCTAGGTAGTTGTCCACAACTTTGTAATGTAAGGATACCTGGACTAACAAGACAAGCCTACAGCAGATGTAAGATAGTAATTTGGCTCTGGCACTTACCGACTTGTATAAATGCTCAGAATTTACGTATTCCAAGAATCTGATTTTTTTAAGTCATGTTTGTAAGTCCTTAGTTCTGCAACATTAGAGCAAGATGTTTCTACTGTGAGACACAGACAAATTCAACCAATTTGATCATGCAGAGGTAAATAAAAAGATGATCAAACCTACCTGTTCATTCACTTAGAGGACAATAGGTAAATTTGAGTTTATGATTGACTGTACCACTAACTTTTGTCTCTCTTGTGAGAAGGTCTCCATTAAATTTCTAACTTGGTACCTCTTCACAGGGAGACAGCCTCTAAATATTTTCCTTATAAGTCTCTTAAATAATAACTACATCTTCATCTTGAACTTATGTAAAATAAACAAAATATAAGATAAGCTGCAATTTTCTACTGAAAGAAAAATAGTTAATAAAACCAAGAAGGGACCCTGCTTCTGTTTGTCATGGTTACATTTTTCAGCTATCTGCTTTAACGGGTCAAAGTGAAATCTGAACCTGTTCAGATGTTCAACATGGGTGGCTAGAGAAATGGGTGCCCAGCTTGTCCAGCCACTGATATCCAGCTGTAGAGCACAGACCCATCTCATGGTGTCATCTGGTATTGTTCATTTTGTGTGCTGGGGGGTGCAGTGCCTGTTAAATAAACAGGTTCTTTCCACTTCTCTCCGAGGAATCCTTCCTGAACCAGTTGCGAGGGGATGTGTGGTTTGCTTTCTGGAGGGGCCCCCTTTTGGAGGTTTTCTCACAAATTTGCCCTAAACCAGGACAATTGCAAATTGCAGCTCTGGGAATTAAAGAGGGAGGATTTTCTGTCTAGACCTTATTGTTGACATATTCTCTGTGGAACACATCCAACGTCCTAGGGAAGGAGGTCACTTTCTTGAATGCAGATGGACTAAGGTTGTAACATCTGCTGGCCGTGTGCCATTTCCCTTCTGTTCTGCTTTTCTTGAGAGGAGTTCAATTTCTGTCTTCTCTATATTCCTCTGATAATATAATCTTGTTTAGAAGAGATAAGTATAGTCATTTCACTATTAAAATTGACTGTGTACAATTTTTTCTCTGAGAGTCAGAAAATTGGACATGATTTCAGCAATGTGCTTTGGGAACGGTAGGCTATTGATTGTTCCTCTGTCATACAGATTGTATTTGAAAACAAGACAGGTCTATAATTCTTTTCTTGATTGACATTTCTGAACCAAATAAATGAGTTTTGTTTGGGTTTTTGGATGAACTGTTAAGTAGAAAATGTTCTGGTTCTTTCCCCAGGACTAGAAATCTACAGCTGTTAGGGCAGCACTGAAAGTGTTTTTGTTTAAGTGATGCATGGCCCAAGATAAAGAAGTGAATTTGGAGCCTCAAAATGAAATTTATGGCTCCGTCCCATCAAGTATAATCAAGAACAAATGAAGTCCTGTTGAGTTTCTTTGTCTTTTGAGGACTGCCTTATTCATACATGGTGGAGTATTTTTCCTAGAAATTTTAGGTGATGGAGGTTAGAATTTTATTGCACAGATACTTGAACAAGCTCTAAATATTCAGAAATAATTTTGTAAGTGTACCCAAAATGCCACATTAACTTGAGTTTTGCCTTAGCAGGGAGTGTATTAGCTGTTTTTCTGTGGCAAGCAGTTACAATTGTAGCAAAGCTCAAAGTTAATTTTACAAAAGAGAGGTGATTTTATTATAAAATAAGCAGATTTTACTTGCTCATACTCTCCTACTTGCATATTCACAAACCTTTTGAACTCTTCAGGAGCTTAACACTGAAAAGGAACTTTAGTCTCTGTATCCTTTCCTACTTCTGAGAGTCATTATGGTTTTCTCATAATTTTTCAGCTCTGTGTCTGCGTGCTTAGAGCTCCAGCCTTGTTCTTCATCTTCTTCATCACAATCTCTTAGCTGCTGTCCCTCTTTTTCAGCAGTCCATTGTTTTCTCTACCTGGGTCTCTTCAGAAGTTGCACATGGCTGTGCTGTGATTTTGATGACCTGCAGAGCTGGGTACCAGCGAAACCTTCTGTCGCTCCTTCTGGTGCTTTTCCACCTCACCATTCCCCCTCATTCTCCACAGGCCAACCTTAACCCTTCTATTCCAACTCTCTATACCTCTATGCCTGTTTTGCATTTGTTCAGTTAAAAATTTGCATGTAATTTTCTTTGGTACTGCAAAGCTTTTATTAAATAATGGTGCTCAACTATTTCTAGCCTTTTCTTAACACTGCGCTAATAACCTGGATCTCCAAATTAACTGTATCATAGGAGAGCGTGTCCTGGTCCTGTTAAAAGCAGTCAGAAAACCCAGAAAGTGACCAGCCCCTTAGAGAGGCTGCTTCAATGTTCATCCTTATGCATCTTGGAAGTCATTAGAATTGGGGCCATATTTGGACGTTCAAACCTGATACCTCTTGTCTGAATGCACTTTTGTCCATGTCAGAATAATAATACTCCTTGGCATCCCTGATAGTTGGTCAACAGGTAAGTGATATTTTAGATACTGAAGTTGAAAATGCTGAGCTTTGGTAGCACATTTTTATCCCCTGGTCATTCTCAGGGCTAACACAAATGCAAAATGAGCACCCTTAAATAGGACTGAGCTCAGAATGGGAAGCCTTCAGTGTCTGAAATCAAATATAAGTAACAAAATGTGCCCTGAGCCCACTCATCTCAGGTGGCACTGGATACCCAGCTGGAAGGAGCAAGCAGACACAGGACCAGCTGTGTCATCTGCCTAGTGTGGGGTTATACATAGAGCTTTTTGCAGCAGGAGGAGGGGAGGTTCATCCATTATTAAAACATAGATAATAGAAACTTTATGCCCCGCTGGTCTTGCATTAGACAATATGAACTGAAAGATGAGGTCTCTGCTAATTCAGTGCCTGGTACTCCTGAGACAGGCTCCCATGTGAGGGGGAAGCAGACAGCACTTGTCTGTCTTGTTCTGCCCAACCCCAACCACCTGAGAGTTCCTGCTCCTTCTCTAGCAATGGCCTCCTGTGACAGCTTCACTTTGCTGGAAGAATAAAGGTGCCAGAAAGAGGGAGAAGACCAGCATCTACACGAGCCAGGCCATGGTCACAGGATGCAAAGTCAGGCACAATGAAACAATCTCTACTCATGCCAGATCAAGTGCTTAATGTAAAACACATCTCCAACTCTCTTCTTGAGCATTCACCCTAACAGCAGCACTGTTCTCAAAAAGAAAGTGCCCCACAGGCAAGATTTGTGCTTTCAGAGGGCTGGTAAAAGATGGATGTCTTTACATTCATTTCTCGAGGAAGGAGCTAGGACGCCATGGGTTATTCTCAGTAAATAAGAGCAAGCTGAAAAATCCCATAGTTATTCTCTCTTTCTGGTGGCCCCATAACTTGATACGATACGGGTCTTTTTCCTATTAAACCATAAGCTTTGAGAAACTCTACCCTATGCATGGCTGCAAAAAAGTAGAGGAAAGAATGCTGAAGCTAATGGGGCTAGCAATCCATGTCTGATGCAAATATTTGATGTGACAATAACTGCTAACACCCCCTGCCTCCAAGCAGAATGTCCAGGCATCCTGCCTTGAAGTTTCTGAAACCAAACCAAAGGTCTCTTTGGGACATTCTGTAATTGTAGGTGTGAATCAGGGATGGTTTTTTTAACATTTAGTGCAATGAGAGACCAACATGTTTTGTCAAAATGAACCATTCCATTTTGTCCCATGCAGGGCTAGATTTGTTTTGGTAATCTGTGATTTTGGCTAAGGTCCCAAACCACTGGCAATGCAAGTCCTAAGGAGATGACTCTTTATGGTAGTTTTGGATACCAGAAGCTTAAATAATGAAGTCCGTATTTTTTTTCTTCAGTAGGAAAAATAAAACCATCTGAATGGTATTTAAAACAAAAATAGATTGAGAATTTAATCTACTGCAAAATTTGAAATGTGTTTCACTTACTTTGAATATTTTTCATATATGCTGGTTCCAATTATTGAGGAAAATTTGAGTCTGATGTTCAGATAGCAATATTTTTTCACATATTTTTAGCTTCACAATTTTACTTAGGGTAGGGGAAGAGAATTGGAAGAAAACATCAACTTGTTTTTATTTCTTATTCACGATTCTCTTGTAAATGGCACAAATCAAGCTCTGAGGTGGGATTCACTGAAGTGTTGCAATAAGAGACATTAATTGTACCCAGTGTATATACCATTAGAAACAACTGCTATTTGAAGCATTTCAGGCTGTAGGAACAGATCCCTCCCATGTGATTAGACATAGAAAGCCTCCCTTGTTCTCTCAGAGTAGCGTAAAATGGACTCCGACTGTTGTCAGAGCATCCCTGAACACACACTTTTCCTTCTCAGGAAAGTGTAAAGCCAGAGTGCAGGCATCCAGGGATGTTTCTTTGTTTTTAGGAGGAGCAGAAATAAGCCCTATTGCCCCAGCGGGTCTTTCTTCCCGTCATTCTGTATCTCCCTCGAGTTCTGAAGGATATAGTATTTGGAATAATTTGCCTAATTTCAAGCTTCCTTTCCCACCACTCCCCCACAAAAGTGGCTTGTACTTAGCACAGATTGTGTGAATGCTGCTTTCTTCCAGAATGAGTTTCTAGGTATTTCTCAGAGCTATGGTTCATCTAAACTTCTTCCACTGATGAATTAAATATTGTGGCCACAGCCACAACTTGCTCTTCCTTTCATCCTTTGCCCAGTGGGAGACCTAAGTGCATGGAGGTGGGCTTTGTTCACGGGATAGAGAGGAAAGGGGATTAGGAAAGTTTTATCTCTATGTCTTTTGCTTCCTTTAGTTAATACTAATTTGTAATGAGTCACTTTTGAGAAGGAAAAGGAATAGATCTGATGCTGGTCCTTAGTCCCCGCTGAAGTTTATTTTCCCAGTGGAGATGGCATCTCTTAAAGGTCTGTTGCTTGAACAGGCTGCAGCTTCCCCCAGGAGGTAGACAGGGCAACATTACAGAGGTACAGTTCCCTTGCATCTGCTCCAGGCAAGTTAGACTCTCACCCTGGGACAGTGCCCTGAAAAGGATGACAGATTTGATTAGAAATTTCATGACACGTTATTTTAACAGACCAGCCAGCAGGTTTGTTTGATTGCTGCCCTAGCCAACATTGGCAAGAAAATGTGCCATATCATGGTGAACAAAATGTGTTTTCAGGTAGGTCAGGAGGTCCTTGATGAGCAGCAGGCTGTAGTTTGTGGATTAGACAGCAAAGGTATGCTATTCACTCTGTTAGAGGCTGCCTGAAGACAATGAAGTTACCATAGACTCCAGAAACCTCCCGAATTACCAACTGGTTCAGCCAGCCATGCACAGATAGTGGTGGAGGAACCAGCCCAGCCACCTTCACCCAGTGAGGTGGAAGCTTGCTGGGGCCTTGCACTGTTGGCAAAGATGCTGTGGCTGTTCTCTATAGGGTGTAATGGGTTGTCTGCCCTTCATGAGCCTTCCACCCACCCAAGGGGTGAGCTGCAGGTGGCAACAGCGGGGAGCATGCTTTCCTTCACGTTTCTGGGAGATGCTATAATGTTCATTTTCAGCCTCTGCAATTTATTTTACACCCTGTACATTATTTCTGAAGGAGAAAAAAAAAAGTTGGAAAGTATTTAAAACAAGAGAAAGGCTAGCCTTGAAATGTGGAGAAGTCACAAAGCAAGGAAACAAACATCTTGGGAGGCTTTGTCAAGGTTGCCTGTGCCTTGGACTTGGTGCAGAACCAGAGGCATCAGAAATGGTAAGAACCATTTCAGTCCTTGTTTCGTGTTCCCCTTACAATAGAACTCCTTTTCTCCAGCTCCATCCTTTACCAGTCCATTTGCGTGATGGCAAGCAGATAAATCCACAGCAGAATATTTTCTGTGAGCATCTCTGCCTTGCAGAGGAAAGCCCACAATACCTGTGGAGTCTGTGCTGTGAGAACTCACCTCCAGCCAGCACCTGTTGCCCACACGTTCACTCAGCTCTCTCTACAGACACCTGGGAAGGAGTGGCATTCAACACAAGGTGCCCATCTTCAGAGCTTCTTGTCAGCAATTCCCTTCACCCAGCCTCCAGTTCAGCTCAAGCCGTTCTTTCACATGTTTTTTTCATTTATGCAGTTACTGGAAAAAAGCAAAACAAATGAAGTTGACTTAAGTGTTTTCCCCAGATTGAAAGGTGATTAACCAGCACCAGTAGTTGCCAAGCAGGTGTATACATCAAAGATGATACTAGTGTAGAAAGAAGCTGCTATTGTTGCTGATTAGTCCATATATTTAGTATTTTTCCATATGATTAATTAAGGATAGGATCTTTTCCGTGTGTATGAAATTTCCTTTCATAAACAGGTGATATTTTTCCACAGAATGAAGGCCAATTCTGATCTCACTCACACCTGTGTAAACCAGGACTCACTCCACTGGAGCCTCTTCATCTAATCTAATCTGCCTGTTTTCAAGTGTGCCGAGCATTAGGGTATCTGAACACCCATGCTTATCCCCAGACACAAACTGATGTCACTGGGTTCAGTCTTAACTCACCATGCCCTGTCTCTCATTTATAATTTATCAGCCAGAATGATGTTAGGTGATTTGCACTCTGAAGTAATCATCAGTCAGGCAGCAAGATGATGGATAGGTGGAGGGAGAGCAGATGGTATGAAAGATTAATCAAGAAGTGAAAGTCCGTGCCACTCCTGGTCCACAGCTAAAGATCCTCTTGGGTGTGAAAAATGCTAGAATAATGGTGAGGTATTTGTCTCCTGAATTTGTGCTATTACTGGAAAATCCTTCCATGCTGCACAGCTCTGGAAAGGCCAGGTGCTTTTTTTGGGAGCCTCTTGGGGCAGATCTCCCCCACAAGCATGGTTGTGTCAGGGCAGCTTGGCCTCCATCACTTCAGCAACCCTGCCTCCTGCTTTTTCCCCGTCTCGTACCATTTGCTCTGGTGCAAACACCATGCTATTCCTCCCTAGCCATCATTTCCCATTAATTAGTACTTCTGCTTCCCATGCAGAGACCCTTCTCTTCCTTGTCAGGTCACACCTCCTGCCTGTCTGCTTCCTCCTTAGCTGGGTGTCTCTTTTTCCATCACATCAACCCTCTCACCTCTGGATAAGGGAGATCATCAGCACTCCTGAGGCAGCTACTGCTGTGTTCCCTCTAGCAATGGCTTTTCTCATATCTTTCTGGAAGTCAGATCTCCTCCTGTGAAAGATGCTTCACCTTTCCCATTTGCATTCCTTTGGTCATTATTTTCTATTCTAGGTTCTTCCTGAGTCATGATTCCCCTCAGACAATTTGGGTCCTCCTTGAAGAGTGGTGTCATGTATTCTGCGAGAACAGTTGAGTGTGAGCAGAATTGAGTTTTCCTGCCACAAACCAGGGCAGACCAAATGCCAGGCTGCAGCCAGAGCCAGGCAAAAGGCAGGAAGAATGAGGGTTAGAACAAGGAGTTAGGAAGCCAGTCCCATCATCAGCCTCGTTGTCCCCACTGCCACCACAAAAAGCAGAGTGAAAACAGAGGCTGATGCTGTGGAACTAGACCTGATCATGAGATTTATGCAGGACCTGAGGAGAACCACTGAAACTGGTAATAATAAAAAGCTGAGAGTGATGTGGTACATTAGACCTCAGCCAGTGAGGGCTGAGCATGGAAAAATAGAGGGAGAGAAAATTGTGGATCTCATACCTATGGACCTGACCATTAACTCATCAGTAAACACTGCAGCTGCCGCTTTTTCTGCAGCTTCTGGACGTCAGTGTCTTTTTAATTGCTTTCATGCAGCCTCAGCACCGTGGCATGCTTGGCTCGTGCCTTCAAAGGGTGTCTTCACAGCACAAAGGGCAATAAACTTAAAGACCATTACCTGTATTGGGCCACTCCAGCTCTGTTGGAGCTCATAGCCATGAGTCTGGGCCAGGAGTGACTATACCTCAAATTTATTTTAAATTAGAGCTTCTGGTTTTGCAGGAACTTTTTTATTGCCACAGGCAAGAAGAGGGATGGAACAGCATTCCACCCTTCCAACATAAACGTGTGCTGGGCAAAGCCCACTGTGCACAGGCTGTGCAATCCTCCTGCAGTGCTTCCTGTTCAGCTATTTCATTTGATTGCCATTGGCCAGCTTTAAAACCTGGGGCTTTAAGCTGCTGTAAATTGGTGCAGCTCTACTCAAATGCGGTTTTCAGCCTGTGGTCTGTCAATCCCTAGGTCTCTGTGAACTGCTCCGAAAAAATCTGTAAAAGGTGACTAAGAAAAGCAAACCCTAATGTCAATAGGCTTTGAATTGCCAATACATGGACTTCCTCCAGAAGGCCATTTTGGGGTGCCAAAAAATGAAAATTACTGAAGATCATGAAAAGAGTACTGTTTGGCATTAGCTAAGGGTCTGTTTCTGACTGTTCATTGACTAAAAAAATTAGTTTTGAGGAGGTGATCAGGGTAGAGTAAGCAAATGCTACAGCTTAGGCTCAAAGTTCTATGTGGTTTTTGAAACCAGACTAAAATACTGCCACATATACCTTGTTTGTAAGCTGGCCTGGTTGAATAGTAGAAGATAACAAAATGCTACTGCAATCATTGGAGTATGATATTTAGGAAAACTGTTGTTCCAAATGTTCCTTCAAAAGGCCTACACCCATCTCTCCTAAATAAAAAAATGAGCATTTGATGTAATGTTTTAATATACTTTTATGTAACATAACCTCAACTAGAAAAAAAAATATACATATAGCCTCTTAATAACTTCAAAGCAGTGAAAGATCTTTCATTCTTTTCCAATAGTGTCACACTAATTTTTCTTTTCCTGAGTTCCAAGAGTTTTGTATATTATATAAGCAGGCACAAATATGTTCTTTGCAGTATTTTATTTATTCTTCTCTTAGAAGTGGATAGAAGATACATATGCAGCTTTACGAAGGATTTTGAAATTGTGTTGTCCTGCAGAGCAAGAAAACATTCAGAAAGAAAATTCAGGGTTTCTGAAGGCAACAGTTTCCTTCAAGATGTCTAAGCAGATTTCTTATAGACTGACACAACTCTTCTTGTGTTTCTTCTTAACTGTAATTTAAAATATTACTTCATTCTCTAAAGCATTTTAATTTTACAAATCTGCAAGCTTCAGTGGAATAGGGCTCCATACAAACTTCTTTGAATAGTTCTACTTCATCATAGCCCTACTACTGTAGCACAGACTGGTGGAGGAGATCTGGAGCTAGAGCCAGATACCTAACAAAGGCTTCAGCTGTTTGGATCTGAAATCTAAATTCTGTTTGTGATCAAACTCAGATTATTCTTCTGATATTGTCTAGCACCCAGAGAAGAAAAAAAAAATTCTTTCAGTAGAAGTTTGGCAATCAAGCCATCCTTGCTAAGCTCAAGCAAGTTCCAGTGACTGTAATGAACTACATGCACACAAGCAGCATTCAGCCTTCTGTGTGGAAGTGATCTGCTTCCCTGAATCTGTATTTTCTCCCTCCCTTAGCTGGCACTGGGTTACAGCTCCCTGATTTGTGACTTGCCCTGAACTTTTCTATTCTCAGACTTCAGGGAGTGTAACCAGTCATTAATAAACGAATACACTTTTTAAAAAAGCAACTGCAACCTTGCACATGGAGAAGATCCTGATGTGTTCCACCAGACAAGGGAAAAATAAGCCTGCTGCAAAGGGGAAACCATTTTGTCTCTGTGATTCCATGTATGCTCTGTCTTTAACCTTTCCCCACTCTGAATATTTGCTATGTGCAAATGACATGTGTTTCATATGTATCGAAACCGTGCAGTATTTTTATATAGATTACCTGTGAGTAGTGAGCAGAGCCTGCAATGAAAAACAGAGGTTTCTGTTACTTCATATCAACATATGATCTCAGCAGTATCTAAAGCATATGCTACTTACCATACCATTTGCATGTGCATTCATATGTTTTTGTTCCACTCGGGTTATCTTAGAGCCTTAGGGCCTACCCCATTTGCACATGTTTGAATTAGATGGATGCAAAACCACCATACGAAAATAAAATTGTGGAGAAGAGGAAGGGGGACAATTCAGAAATGTGGATGATTTTCCTCCTTTCCTGTCAGTTCTGTGTCTGCATCTGCAATTATATGCATATGTTGCTGTCACAGGTTTACCTGGATTTACTTTCAGGACAAACAGTCCTGAAGCTGCATCTTGCAGCACTATTTAAGGCAATTCAAAACAGGGAATATAAGACTCTTCTCCCATCTGAAGTACAGGTGGGGATTCCTATTTGCTTATCCCCTTTATTCAAGTTTTTCTACTGTCATATGTGCACCTACAAGCTATTTTCCCCATTAATAACTGGACCAGTGGTGTGTGCATGAATATTGACTCTGGAGGTTACAGCGAGGCAAACTCATGGTATTTTCTCTTTATGGAGCAGATGCATTGGCAGTTCATAAGTTATTCATGCCCAGTGCCCTCAGGGATCCATTTATATAAGCTAGAGAGATGTATTGGGTGCCTGACTATCTCCTATGCCTGCCTGTCAGATGGCCCTCATAACCATAATTGTATCCCAATTTATACTGTCATCATTGCAATGTGCCATTGAGGAAGAGAATTGCAACTGTTCCCAGTTTTCTCAGGGCCAAAAGGGCCCTGGGGGACTTGAGCTGGTTGCCCCGTGTCTCAAGAAGTTCACCCTGGCTCTCTGAAAACCCAAACTAACTCTGTTGTCTGTTGGACCTCTGTTACCCTCTCTGCCAGGGTGTGTGAAATCTCCTGTCAAACACTTAAGCAGCAGAAATTGGCAGATCCCAGCTTGGCTGCTGCAACGCCAGCTCTAAGCATTAACCTTGTCATTAGACACCAGCTCTTTTCTTAGTGGAAGGCACTGTGTTCAGTATGTTCCACTCAGCTTTTGCCAGTACTCTTCAGGGGAGGAATGGGTCACAGGTTTTGGCCTTTCTGTCACTGGACAGATCGATGGATATAAATTCTTTTGGACCATTTGGTTTGGGTTGCATTTTGTAACAGATTGAAAACATTATGCAAAACAAATGCATGCTTGGGTGCCTTCTCTATGCCTGTTTAGAGTTATGTGCATCATTCCTTGTGCTTTGTTTACTGTTGGATTTGTCTGCTTTTCTAAACCAGCTGTGGATGTCCAGCCTCCGAATTCTATAGAGCCAGAGATGCACTAGTTATCTCTGAGCTTAGTTTTCCTGTGGAAAAACTCCAGGGAAAGTCATGGACGCCCTGTTGAATTAATCAGGAGGAGGAAGTTTTCTTGGAAGAAGCAAAACTTCCTTTCATGCAGGATAAGACAGAGCCAGATGCCAAGGGTGGGGAATAGGGACATGATTAAAGATCTAGATAAAGAAGGAAGTGCTTTCCCCTGCAAAGATGATGCATTTTCCTAAAATTTGATTTCTTACATTGCTAGGAAATCAAGTTGTCCCACGCTTTTTTTTTTTTTTTTTTTTTGCTTTATCTTCTGCTTCAGTTGCAAATTTTCCCTCTTACTCAGCAGACCAACCAGTAGAAACAAAATTTCCTTCCTCTTTGAGGCTTGCAGATGCTCAATTCAGGAAAGGGCAAATGGAGGAAGAGCACAAGCCATGCCCATTTTTGGCTGCAATTTATCCCCCCAAGGCGTGGATGACGGAGGGGAACACCATGGTCCTTTCCAGCTTTATTCTCTGTATTAGACCACTGATGTCATCAAAATTTGTTCCACACTCAACTTTAGCCTCATCACTGATATTTCCTGTAGATCTATAATTAGCAGAGGTACATATGTGCATGTGTACACTCACAGAGAGGGATTTATGGAGACAGAAGTGTGTTTCATTACTGCAATCACTGCCAGGTGTTTAAGTGTAATAGGGTTACAGACAGCTTGATATTTATACAACAGCAGGACATGAGTTCTCACCCTCCATGTAAATCCTTTTGACTTTGTATGACCATGCATCTAATGGCTCTGGCTTTCCCACCAGACTCCCATAGCCTTGTTCTCGCTGCCTGCATGGATATATTTCCTTTCATTTCCATGCAGAGTGTGTTACTGTTTCATAACTTGGTAAATCAGCTCACTCTTTTGATTCCTCCCACCAGCGCAGCTGTACATCAGAGCAGAGCTCTGTGTCCCCCCGCGTGGTTTGCCAGCTGTGGCAAACGAACAAGTAAGCCACCAGAGCTCTGCACTTCTATTTTCTTAGCTTCCATGTAAAGACATATATATGGGGGTTTTTTTCACCATGCAGACATCTGTAGAGCTAGCATTGTTTTCATTGATTGCTGCCGCTGGAGCTCTGGAGGCAGCAGTACTGATCCATATGGAAACAAGGTTTCCATAAATCTGTCAGACTTAAATTCTCTTGCAGAGCCTCATCCGGTTGCTTGCTCCTATTTTCTTTTCCGTGTTTTCAATTCCTGATTGAGTCAAGTTCAAAGAAGCAACTTATTTGGCAGTGCCCTTGAAATAAAGGTCTGGTTTAATTGTGTCTTGGGAAGCCTGGGAACATAAGGTTTCCTCATGCATTCAGAAAAAGTATATTCGCAGGTACATGTGCATCTGCTGTCCCACGTCCTCTGGCACACTCGGGGTAGAGCTCTCCCACATGCCTCTTTTTAGCATGTGGGGGCTGAGTGCTTTTCAAAGCCAGGGATTAGACTCTTTCTTCTGTTAAGGAGTGGCTATTAGCATTTGATGCCTTCTGTCCTGCCTGCTGCTTTTATGCTCCATTGGCGCTGTTTCAGAAATGACATTATCATGGGATTGAGCAGCTCGAGGGATTGCAAGCCAGCAGCAGAGTCCTTCCCCTCCAGGTCAGGAGTTCATCTCTGACCTGAGCTAATACTGGCTGAACTTCATTAGCATCTGAAATGAGTTAGGGATCTCCTTTCCAGTTCCTACAAACAAATATCTCATGGCTCCCCAACACAAAATTTTGCTTTACCCAACACTGTTCTCAGGGTGCTGCAAAGACACCCACAGCTAGGAAGTGCCCTTTCAGTGATGGTGTCAGGGCAGAGTGGCCAGGCGGTGTGAGCATAATCTGCATAATATGCAGATGTTTTCTCCACCATTGCCCCTCTCTATCTGTCACCACTATCAAAGTTAACTTGCACAACCTTGGGCTACAGCGGATGATGAAGAGCAGGAGACTATGCTAGACTGAGAGGGTTGTTCATAAGCAGAACCATTTGCAAGTAAACTAAACTGTCTGTTCTCAATAAAGACTTCAGACTTTCACCGCCCATTCCTGTGTTTCTGTGGAAGGTTATCACTGTGAATCGGAAAGAAATTATGCTAATTCGTTGTCACCTTTGGGGATCAGAAGATGGTGTGGTGATAAAATCAAAAAGGATTTTTTTTCATCATCTGGAGTAAACCGCGTGAAAGAAAATTTGCTTTCCATATGATACAAGATGCTACATAGATACCACATGCCTGACCTGCTCTAAAACCATCTGTCATCAGCTCTAGGCAGCGCCCATTTGTCTCAGTGGAAGATCTCCTCTGCTTGGTTTAGTGGTCTGTCTCTTTATATTCATAAGCCTAACAGTGCTGCAGCTGGCTTTAACAGCTTATTGTTTACTGTATTTTGTTGTTTAATCAGAAATACTGATAAGCAATCTAAAAACTAGTGGCTTTTCAAAGGCTTTCATGTGAGAGTGGCATTGGCATGGGAGTACAAAATCAAGTCTTGCGAAGATGCAGCTGAAGGTTCTGTCCTTTGCTCCTCCCCCAGCTTTGTATTTTACCCTTCAGGAATGTGGGGAAATTTTCCCCCTCAGAGCAGCCTTTGAGTTCTTCAGCTGTGGTAGGTTTATTATATGACCTTTTTTTGTATCTAAGGAGGCTTGCTCATATAATTTCTACAAAGAGAAATATTTCAGGTTCTGTTTTCCTCTGGCAAGCATCAGGGTGCTTAAACCAGGGCATCCTGCTGGGGCCCATTCCTACAGCTTTTCTGCCCTGTTCTCTCCAATACTGAGCATTGAACCCAGCGCCAAGCTTGCTCTGTGGTCTGTGTTCATGGAGGTTACTGTGTCTGTGTGTGGGGGCCTACCAAATGCAATCTCTCCTGAAACCTGTCCCTCAGTATGAATCAGCTGTTGGGAAAGCTTGAGGAACCGCTGCACAGCCATGGGAGCAACCACATTATTAATTCCTGGCACACAAGAAGGAAAGGCGTGGAAGAAACCCAAAGGCTTTCTTAGGGCTCTGTCACACATGGCCATACATGGTATTGCTACCCAGACAACACCAAGGCTATTTGGCTTCCCCTTGCCTTTTTCTGTGACGCTGTCTCCATGTGCAATATTTGCCTCTCTCCTTAGTTGCCATGCTACTGTTCATTCCCTTTTAATCCTCACTAAAGAGTCCCATTCTCCCGTGATTTCCTCAGGAAATGGAACAAACTTGAGTAAGTTTTTGAGTCCTCTGCCCACCCCCTTCCCCTTCTGTATTCTGCACATCTGCCTATTAGATTATAAGTGATTTGTAGAGAGGCTTAGCTTTAGCTGGAGCATTGTACATGGTCAACTTCATTGTTGTCAGTAAATGCATACTTTACCTGGGCTTCTTGCTTTCTTCTTTTCCTTTTAAAAACGAAAAATCCCTTGAAGTTCTAAAATAAAACTACAAATCCACAAAGGTTTAACTGCAGTGCCTTAAACAGGTGCTTTATCCATGGTTCTCTTTGAAATGTGGATTCCAGCTTTTGTGACAATCTAACAGCGGTGCTTTGTCCACTAGAGAAAGCCTAATTGCTCCCCATGATGGCAAATAAATCTGTGGAGATTTTCAAGTTCAAATTTGGATTTCAGACTAGCTGCATTGTACGATGCACAGCACTATCTCCACATCACAGATTCACATGCACTACCAATTTCCTGGAAAAGCAATGCATTTTCTCTTTTTATTAGTATTTATTTACTTGTTTTATCTAACTGGTACTTGTCAGAAGAACATTTGTTGGTCCAAAATGGAAATCAGATACTCTACACTGTAAGAAATTAGTTGGGGCATCACTGTGAGAAGCTGGTGTGACCAGAGGGGCGAGGCCAGTTTACTCATCTGGGCTTTGATCTTGATATTGGAATATGAATAGGTCTTTGGGCATTTCAGCAAGACTTAGGATTAGCTCCTGAGAAGTCTGGAAATCAGCCTCATCTCTACTTGTCTAATTTCCCCATATGAGCAGTTCCCTTTTCCTAGCGTAAAATGGACAGGGTTCCACAGTGGAAAATCAGGTTTTGCACTGAGGTAATGATTTGTTTTAAAGAATTCCCAGATGTTGTTGTCTTTGGGTCATTTTGAAATTTTCCATGATGGCAAAGCCACTTGTGAGAGAATATTTAGAGAGCACAGGCTTTCCTTGAAGCTGAATAGGTATGAGGAAGCACCTCACCATTAGGCCGACTTGCACCATGCAAGGCAGCCAAAGCGAAAGCAGAGATCTGGGAGCCTGGAGACCTGGGCTCTCCTTCATTCTGCAATGGAATTGAGGTGACAGTGGCCTCAGGTTACACCAAAGGAAGTTTGAATTGGATATTAGGAAAAATTTCTTCACTGAAAGGGTTGTCAAGCATTAAAACAGGCTGCCCAGGGAAGTGGTTGAGTCACCATCCCTGGAGGGATTTAAAAGATATGTAGATGTCGAACTTGGAGACATGGTTCTCTCTGTGCATCAGCAACTTTACCTCATTTCCAAAGAAGGTGAGAGGGTGATGGTCACCATGGTTTTGAGTCTTACCCTGAATCTGTGCAGACCTCACTCAACATTCAGAGTGGTGTGAATTTTTGCATGAATAAATTTGGCTTTCTTGCCGAGTTGATGGACATCACCCACACATCCTGTCATTGTTTCAGAGCAAGTGCCTTGGCTGGGATGCTGAAGGAATGCTGTATGTCCAGTTTGTCGAGGTGCTGGGAGTGTTAAAGGACTGACATGCAGAGAGCTTGCTCTGCTAATGGATCAGGATTTTTATAGGCAGAAGGGATATGCCATTGTTGGAGTGGTAAATCTGTAATGACAGACGTTCGTTCTATATTTGTGAATGACCTGATTTGGCATGCATGCGGTTCATTCTCCTGACAATAATGGAAACATGGTGTGAGACAGACAGAGAAAAAAAGCTGTGGTTAAGTGAAGCTATACCTTTATAAACATTTTGATTTAAAGTATTTGCCCAATTTAATTTCTCCCCTTGTTTAAAAAAAAAACAGCCCCTGTTTGAATAGTCTTTGTAAAGCTTTCAGCTCTCCTCCTCCTTGTTTTTCCTCCTCCCTCACCTCCCTCCTAAGCTGAAGAGATGAGTGTAAGACATCTGTCAAAGCTGTGGTAGCGTATTTCTGCTGCTCCGTGAGGACCCCAGGAATCTGTCAGAGCGTCCCTGGCTGCTGCAGTCCTGTCACTGGGTGATGCCTGCCCCAGAAGGTGAGAGTCAGGCACCTCTGGGACACAGACCACTTTGTCCCAATGTTAATTTGTCCCTGAATGGAGGGAGGGGAAGGGGAAGTTTCCCTATGAAAAGAGAGAGTTTTTAGGGGAAGATACCGTGAAGTTTAGGAAATATTAGCAGAGGCTGTTTTGCCCTTAAAGAGCCCTTGCTTTCTGCTTCACATTTCTTCCTCCCTCCTTCAGGAAAATTCCTAAACTGCTTTGGCTCAGTACCAACTATTCCTTTGGCCTCCCAGCCAGAAAAGCTTGCTGAGGATGGAGAAATAGCCATACACAATGATTTTGAGAACTAATAACACATGCATGCAGTCCAGCCTTGAATTATATGAAATATGGTGCATAGCTTTCAATCCTGTTTTGTCAGAGCCCGTGGCTTAAAAGCCTTCCAGTCCCTCTCCTGCCTCTCTTCCCCCTCAAAAATAAATCCTACATATTTTCTCCCAACTTCCAGCATGTGTGACCGTAATTGTGTCTCAGATGCTGGCAGAGTGCCCGATCTGTCAGCCTCACATAGGAATGAGGAAGGATGCCTGCTGGATCAGCTCAGCTGGGAGGGGACATGGGGGCCAGAGGCTGGGACACTTGCCCCCACAGAGGACTGGGAGAGCATGGGGCTGCCACTCCTCTGGGATGCACACGGCAGGTCAGGATCTGCCCCAGTGGCTGCTTCCTTCTGGGGCAACTGCTTGGGGCCAGTGGGTATAGCAGAGAGCAATTAGTTAATCAAGGGGTCAGCCACAAGTGAACTAATTACATTGGTGCATTGTACTCCACAGCTTGTAATTCTTCTGCCCTGTGTTGGTACAGATGGGTCCTCCCTCGGTAAATGAAGACACTCTGTGTATTAGTCACGCTGCTGGATCAAGGAAAGTGCAGTACTGGGGTTACAACTGAGCTGGATGAACCTGCTCAGTACCTGGCCCTTCTTGCATGGCCTCTAGCATGGTTACTTGTGTTAGTTAAACAGACAAAGGTGCAGCTCACACAGCTCTCCAGAGAGGATAACTCTTGGAAGTTGTGCGGTGCCTAGGGGAACAGATATCTCTCTTGATTATGACCCATAGGGACTGATGTGATAGAAAAATCAATTTAATTCTGGAAGAACTTACCACTAAAAGACAACTTGTGGGACTTAATTGCTTGAAATAATTTGAGGTAAGCACAATTCTGGAAAATCTGTCAGAGATAACAACCATATACCAGTGGGGGTAGCATCATCCTCTAGTTCTTAAGAAACTCAGTTTCAATGGAAAAGGCTTTCAGGACACTTATGCTGTGATAAGTAGTGAAATAATTAGTTGTTGTTAATCATTAAGCATTGGTTTCCCACAACGTGAACCACCAAGTGAGCATTGCTGAGCTCTTGCCTCTTGGTACTTAAGCCATCTCTCCTGTATCTACTAGCATGGCGGTAGCAAATTTCCCTCTGGATTGTCCTCCAAAAGCAGGTTCAGTGTGAGGGATGTGGATGCAGAGTGATGCCAGGGCTGGAAGGCAGTGAGTGAGCAAGGAGCCGGTGTGCACAGCGAGTGTGATGAGCGTGCCAAAAGACAAACAGCAGGAGAGGTGCTGGAGCTGTGCTGGGGACTCCAAGCCCTTGTTCTCACTCAAAACTTCCAGGAAAACAAGACTCCGTTGCTTTTTCTGCCCCTGCAATGAAGATGAGGGTTCAGCTCCACAGCAGAATAGTGTTATCAGTGGACATTGCTGCCATCATCACTGGCATTCTGCCTTGGTTTCCTGTGGATGTGGTAGATACTGAGTGTACACAAGGACACTGTTATTATTCCAGGCACTTTAAAACCACCAGTAGCCTGAAGATTTGCATCCTAAGGGAGCATCCTTTTCCCCAAGGACAGCCAAGCAGTGGAAGAGCTCACAGAGGCTATGAAGCTTCTGTCTTTGGAGGTTCTAAGGGCCAGACTGGGCAAAGCCCTGGTAAAACTGATTTGATCCCATTGATGGCCATCATTGAGCAGGTGTTTATCCCAGGGGCCTCATAGATTCCCTCACCCTGAGTTATGATCCTGTGATCTTTATCTGGGGTTGTTTGTGTTTTTGTAGAGCACATAAACAGTGTTCTGTCTGCAGGCACCTGCCTACAAACTAACTCAATGGTGTTTTTTCCCATGCAGGGCCTTCTGAAGGAAGTGTTATGCATATGGATGAAGGCAGTCTTAGTTTTTTCTCACCTGCATCCTAATGATCAGGGCAGTTCAACATTAATTGGGAATGTTTCTTAGAAGTATTATTTGTTAGCTGTTTGGTACATTTTCCTTTAGCTCATTAAGTAATTACTGCTCTGTCACTCCTCTGACAGAGGCTCAGCAGCAAAGCATTTTTTTTTCTTTCTTCTGGTGCTAAGTACATATTTGCACAGCCTTTTTTGTTTTATCTGATGATGCTATTTTGTTTCCCCACAAATGGATACTTCCTTCACTTTTCACCCATCTTTCTCCTCACCCTCTCTACACCCCCATGCCTTCTGTGCCATGATGGCAGCTCTCAAACTGCTGGTAGTCCCTTGACTGTTGCAAATCAAGGACTTTAATCACAGCATGATGCCATCACGTGAGCAAATATGATATTGATGGGGTTTGCTAATTTTTTAAAAAATAAAAATGTTAAAAATTTATCTTTTTTGGGGGGGTTACGTATTAATGTGTGGTAATTTGAAGATGTGCTAATACATTTTGCATTTGGAATGCTTAATTGATAAAGATTATGTGGATAAAGATCTATAATTAACTGATAAACCTTAAAACATTAACAGATAAAGACTTATATTGTTCCCAAGAAAAATGATAAGAGTTTTTCCTCTCTGCTGCACCCTTTTAAGAAGTGATAAAGGAAGAAAAATAAGAATATGGCATTTAGTGCAGCTTAAATGTAACTTGCTTTATTGTGTTGTTGCTGAATTGAGGTAATTAAACTTTACACAAACTTAAAAAAATTATTTTTGGAAGAGACAGAAGTTAATTTCAGCCTAATTGTTAAACTTTATTTTTGGGACCTAGAATTCCCATAATCAAGGATCAAAGCAGACAGGCAGTTTTCCTTCATCTGGAAATCAGCAGACACCACAGCTTGCATAACAAAAGATCAGAGACTAAAGGCTGTGCAGTCTGTCTTCACAAGACTAAAAATTTGCTCACATACAAAGAAGTCCATCAAAGCTTGTCTAAAACTTGTATGTGACAGGAAATACACTAATTTTATAGGCAGAGTGGTTAAAAGGATTTTCCTACCAAATCAAAAGTATAAGGAAGATTAGACATAAATCCACCCACCTGTGGGACTTCAGTGAGAACACTCCCCTTGACTCTGCATCTGGGAATAGTCCATCAGACTTGCAGACCTCACTCCTGCTGATCCCACCCTGGACTCACCAGATTTTGCTCCAACTCTGCCAAGGAGGCTGCAGCCCTTGACTTCAATGGGCCAAGGGCTTGGCTCACTGCTATCTGTTCACTCTCAGTGGCACAGCAAACCTTCCTTATTATTCTGTCAGTTCCAAATCATCCTACATTTTAAAATACATCTTGTATGCCACTGTTTACAAGCATTGTTTGCTTTTTTCTCAGCTTTTTAAAAAGGCCACTCAATATAGATATCTTGAATTAGTACTCCTGCAGAACAATGCACATGTAATGATCAGTACAGTCCTAATGATGTTGCTCCTTTAGCCTCTGTGCTCTAGGTGTTTGCAATGTAGAATGTATTTTGATCACTTCTCCCAGTGGAAAGAGTGAGCAATTATTAGTAATGTACGGGCTATTTACAAGGTTTTCTTTTCATTGTGATAATCTACTCCTCAGCCAAGGCTTTTGCCTTCATCCTGGTGAGTACAGTACCTTTCAATAGTTATGTTTCAACATTAAATGCATGCCTTTTGACTTCTAAATGTCTGAGTCTTGAATCAACTACTCTCTTTGTGGAATATCAGCACAATCCCCAGGGTCTCAGATATTTTTTAAAAGGGAGAACATCTCACCTCCCTGCCAGCACTTGTGTTTTTGTGAGGAAACAGGACTGTCTCATTAGCACAGAACCAGTGTGGTGTCAGCATACTGTGAACATACTTGTGCTGCTGCCAATCCTTTATCCTCCCAGAAGGGCAGTTAAGCATTGGCATGGCCTGCCCGGGGGGGTAGTGGAGTCACCATCCCTGGAAGTGTCCAAGAAATGACTGGATGTGGAACTTACTGCTATGGTTAAGTTGTCATGGTGGTGCTCAGTGAAAGGTTGGACTCCATGATCTTGGAGTCTTTTCCAACCTTAATGATTCTTTGATTCTATGCCTGGCCACATCCAGTCTTTCAAGTCTTAACAGCAATCACCATCTTCACCAATTCCCTTTCCCATCACAGCCCTGCCTAGGAAGGCCAGCAGAGTTCAGACAAATGTCAGTGGCAAGTCCTGGCTCTTCCTGAAGGCATCTCTGGTGACTCCTAACAGTGCAGTGGGATATGTCTGTGCCACTGGTCTCTCTGACTTCAGGCTCACCTGCAAAGAGAAGGGCCTTTCTGACATGACCAGAATTAACATAATAATTCTGTGATAATTCTGTGATTGCATCCAAAGTAGTCAAAAACAGAGTCCAGCAGATCTGAACACATAACATGGGCACCCTTCCCCTGGAGTTCTGGCTCTCTACTGTCGAAGAAGCACAACTCAAACTCCTTTCATTTTATTTCTTAGAGCAAAAAACCAGTCTGTTTGCCTTAAAGCATAATTGTGGCATGACTAATTTCACCTAGATTTTTTTTTCAAATTCTTGGTAACTAATTGGATGATTAACTTTATTAAGAAATCAGGTCCAAACCAGGCAGCTACATTACCTTTGATCTCCCTGCCTGTGCTTCAAAATAATAACCTATTTGGGTGCGCTCAAGTTTAACTTTCGCTGGCACCACTGACTAGAGTCACTTTGGTTGGAGAAATAGCTTTAGGAAATGTTGATTAAAAAAAAAAGAAAAAAAAAAATCAGTCATACTGCTCTGCTAATTACATTTGCCATATTAATGGCACAGACTGTTCATTTTCAGGCTCTGTTGGAAAGATTACCCAGAGAGGTGTTATCCTCTCAGTACAGTGTCAGATGTCACCCTGTGGGATATTAAAGCCAAGTCAAGATTGTGCTGAAAAATATTTTTTTTTTCCTTCTGTACAGTAACACATACAGCTCTAGATTGCATTAAAAGAAATCCCTTTGCAGAAGAAATGTTAATGTGGGCTGCCAAATGGGAAAGATTTTCCATAGTTCACTGTTAATGTGAGACCTCAGCTCTTGTGGAACATGCTGTCCTCTAATGAAAAGCTCCTTAATGAGAGCAGAGAATCAGGGTTTTGCATCTAGACGAATGACAGCAAAGTTTGGAAGGTGTTGTTTCTGTTTTTCTTTCTTACTCTTTCTAATACAAGCACTAATTGGCCTTAAATAAAGATGAGTAGGACACAATAGATTTATGATATTTTTTGTGAAGCAAAACCAGATCTCAGGCATTCGGAGAAACAGACTCCCTTTTTATGAGGTAATTATGATTTAGTGTTTACTCTCTCCCAGTTGAGTCTGTGGGTTGGCTTTAAAGTGGTTCTGGGATGAATGTCAGAAGTGGAATTTACCTTTTCAACATGTAAAATGCAGAAGACATATATTATTTTTGTGACTAATACTTCTCTGCTGCTACATTAGTTGGGTGTTTTTTCCTGGAAAACACCTATAAATTATCCCCAGTGAACAGGTTGCTGCATCATCAGAAAATGGTTGTTTTGGGAGAGCGTGGGGAAGTTTCTAAATGTTCAGCTATCTCTTCCAGTAGTAGCAACACTCCTCCAAGCTCCACTTCAGACTTTCAGTTGGAAATCAAGTTTTATTTGATTTAAAAGGATGTAAATTAAATATGGAAGGTGACACCATCACACAGGCTTGTCTTTAGGTTTGTTTCTTGGTTTTGGGAAAAGACTTGGGAGCAGGCTGCTTTTGGGGTTTAATTGCATAAGGCTGTGACCCAGCTCCAGGATTTCAGTGGGAGCTCATTCTGCCACACAGCACTGGCTCAGCAATGTTGTTCTGGAAGCACAACTGGACAGTTTGCTACCAAGTCTCAACCTGGCTTTTTCCAGAGGTCCTAAGAAATGAGGTATATCTCTCCCTCTTGCACTCTCTGCTCTTTGTTCATTGAATCATCCTGCACATTTGGCAACCCACCTGAAGGGCATGCAGGAACTGTGTGCTCAGCAAACCCAGCATCTCACTCCTGTCTGAACAGCTCTCACAGACATCCTACCAAAAAACAGTCTCATCATTGCTAATTTCATACCTGCACAATTTATTTTGTAAGCTCTTTTCCCTCCCTTCTCTAATACCAAACTCAGAAACATTTGGTAGGATTCAGGAATGATTTAGGGGGAAAAAAACACCTAACAATGAATAGAAATTGCAAATAATTGCAATAGCACAGCAGTGCACAATATGTACTTCAGCTGCAGTGTAAGATGGATGGTGGGCTACCTGAGAATTTGACAGAGCTGCAGGAGTTCAAGTCAGGTGGTCAGGCAGTCTCAGAGATTTACTCTACAATCTTCCAGCACACAACTGGGGCTGCATCAAAAGTGGTGTGGCCAGCAGGGTGAGGGAGGGGATTCTCCCCCTCTCTGCTCTCATGAGACCCCACCTGCAGTGCTGCATATACCTCCGGGGTCACCAGCACAGGAAGGACACTGACCTGCTGAAGTGTTTCCAGAGAAGGGCCACAAGAATGATCAGAGGGCTGGAGCACCCCTTCTATGAAGACAGGCTGAGACAGTTGAGGTTGTTCAGCCTGGAGAAGAAAAAGCTCCAGGGATACTTTAGAGCAGCCTCCCATTACATTTAGGGGGACTTTTTACAAGGGTATGTAGCGACAGGACAAGGGATAATGGCTTCAGACTGAAAGAGGGTGCATTTAGATTAGATATCAAGAAGAAATTCTTTACTATGCGAGTGGTGAGAGACTGGCACAGGCTGCCCAGAGAGGTTGTGGATGCCCCATCCCTAGAAGTGCTCAAGGTCAGTGAAAAGTGCTCCTGCTCATGGCATGGGGCTTGGAAAAATTTGTACTTTAAGATCCCTTCCAACCCAAACCATTCTACATTTATATGATCTCCAAAAGCCCGGAAGCATTGAGAAAGTGTGTTTAAACCCTGAGGAAATGTATAAATAAAAATTCCAGTAAAGCTATTATCCTCAGAAACAAAGGGGGAGATACAAAGAATGCAGACAAACGGTGAACCTGCATCAGCTCTTGGTTGTGTGTAGCAGAGGATGAGTCTAACATAGATCAATAAACTGAAACACTGATTCATTAAAACCCAGCAAAATATTCAAGTGGTTTTTCCAGGAAGATAACTGATGGAAGACATAGATTAAAAAAATATACTTGGTGCATATGGAAGGTGAAAATCGGAGCTCTCTCCCCCAATACTCTGGTGGTATTTGGCAGAGGCAATGTGAAATTTACACAGCTTTGCTACAAACAACGGTGGATGGTCAATAGAACCGAAGGAGCACTCTTGGAAACCCACACCACAAAGAACTCCTGTCCCTTCAGGGGAGGAGTGCCAGGACTCAGGGGTGCAAAGCACACCCCAGTTTATGTATTTTAGGGTGATGCTGCTGGCTCCCTCCCACAAAACCTGAGGGTATTGCAGGCCTACGTGACCTACGTGGGCCACATGTTCACTAGCTCTCAGATAAAAGGGCAGGGGTGGTTTCCAGCATTTTCAGTGTTACAAGCCTTGGTGATCCTCAGGAACACACTTATCCATTTATCTCACCCAGGTGATTTGCATCCACACACTCAAGTTGCGTTTTCGCCACCACCCCAGTTGTGCAAGCACCAGCACGAGGAATGATTACTAATTAAAAAATGTTTTATTTACGACAAGCAATGATGCAATTACTTGGTGTGATGGACAAGGCAAACAGGACACCAGTCAAGCGAGTTTTTGGAAGAGTTTCAACATCTGATGAGTCTTGGAAAACATTCTTGCTGCGTGGGACTGGATAACCAGCAGGACAATTAATGGTGTTTGGAAAGTCACACAGAAGGAGCACACTCGCAGATCTGGAGGGTCTGAGGAATAAGGTGATAGTGCAGCTCAAAGAGTAAGTCTTGGATGAAAACTGCATTTCATGAAAGAAAAGAGATGGCCATTTAAGAGAGTTACCTGAGGCTGAACCCACTGAAGAAGAGCAGAAGAAGGAGAGAGAAGGCATTACAAATGTGGAATGACAGTGAAAAGTTAAAAATCTTTCTAAATTTTTATAGAAGACCTATAGCTAATTCTCTTTAGAAATAGATCTGAACATAAACTGAAACTTGAGCATAGAGTACCAATGTTATTGCAGTTCATCAAGAAATGAATAAACACAAAAAGCAAACAAAGTAGTCAACTTCATGGGGTTTTTTTTTAGGAACCCACAGACCCACTGGAGTTGTCTTTCCTGTTTTAAGTGAAATTCAACCTGAAACTATTTTTCTTCCCTGTTCCTACACCATCTGTGTCTGATGATGACCCAGATGAACCTTTATTGCCATCCTATATCAGCACCCAGCAGTTTTAATGGCATCTTTCCCATCTGTCTGCAATATGTGTGTACATTACATTTCTGTCAGGTACATTATTACTACCCTATATTTATTCTAATGTCATTTCATCGGCTTATAATTAACCATTGTGTTCATATTACCTTTTATTTCAATATATTTCTATGGTGATAAATGTGTATGGGATGCATTAGTGAAAGGAGTTTAAATATATTTCCCTTACTTCCTGTGGAAATAACAGTTTGCAAATGGTGGTTTTGATATTATGGATTTCCCTTAGGAAACACACATACACATCCACACGTATGTGTATCAGCACAGGGGGTGGGGGAGGATGTTCTATCCAAATCCCAGCACAACCCACCTTTACCCAGCACTCTCATTCACCTCTTTCTGGTAAACTATAATTATTTTCAATTTCTGGAAATGTTGATGCTGTGGGAGAAAGAAAGATCTCATGTGCTTTTCCCATCTCCTTCCCTATTTGGATGTGAGGGGAGAAAACAGAAAGCTACAGCAGCTAGTTGTTTTTTAAAAAAATAATATTTTATTTATTTCCTGAGCTGTGTGTACTGTGTTTTGTAGATTTAACAGTGCTGTATAAAATAGCACACTAATGTAGTTCAGGGGTATTTTTGGTCACTGAAATAAGGGAAGGACAAGTAAAATCCTAAAAAGAGAAAGAATCATAAGGTTTATATTTATTAAAAAAAAAAAGCAAGGATACTTTATAGAAAGCTAATAATGTAGCCACTGTAAACCCTCAGGTTTCTAAAGAAAAATTCTGGAAAATCAGGATGATGTTCACAGCTGCCTCTGTACACTTTTGTGTGCTGTTAATATTGTATTTAGTGTAGCATCATATTAAGTATCAGCATTAAATTTCATCTGTGTCATACAGGAATTGGAATGACAATATAACAGGATTTTGAAAAAAAGTAACTCAATTTGATGTGGTAACCATAAAAAATAATAACTGAACATGCAGCAGGAATGTCTAATTTCAAACCATATTGTAAATATCTGTTCTGTGACTATACTATGATAGTGCATTTCACACAGTTGTTTTTTCATTTTTTTCCTAAAATTTCCCATTATTTCTGTATAATGCCCAAGGCATAGGTATGGAGGGGGGAAAAAGTGTGAATATTTTCTCAAAACTGCTTTTTTCTGCTGGCTTTGCCATCTATAGCCAGGGTAGGATACATACAAACAGGCCATTGAAACTGGGTTATGGCAGGAGGATAAGGAAAGGCATTCTCCTGAGTGCTTTTGACCCAAGAACACACCTACTGCTTGACAAAAATGGGAATATTTAGGGAAAAATAAAAATTAAAAACACAAATGAAAAAAAGAGGATCTTAGGTGCTGTTTCAATAAAGGCAGCTCATCTATCTGCAAAGTTGGCTGACTTCATCATGCATATGGCCAAAGCAGTGACAGTCCCAGCTGCAGAACCCAATGAAGGGCATGTGAAAAAGACAAACACAGGGAACCAGGAGAGCTTTGGAAGCCAGGTAGAGCATTTTGAGATGTATAAAGGGGGCAGGGAACCCGACAGGAATAAAAATGAGTGTGTGGTCTTGTTGGAAAAGGATCCTTTTGGTAGTTACAGTAAAATTAAAATTTTGGAATATGTTTTCAGAAGAGTCTCAGAATATAATTGTAGCATCTGAACAAGAAAATCAACAGCTGGAAAACAAGATGAGTCAAAATCAGAGTTTTAAATTATATCATTTTTACACAAAAAAAATTGAAACAATTTTCTGAGGTCAAATTAAAGCAACTATACATATTGGTTTTAGTACTTACATGGCCAACTGAGCTTGAAAAATTGAACCTTCCAGAAGAAGCACATCAGACTGTCACTTTAACAATGGTCTAAAAAAGGCAGGCTCTTTTTTAGAAAACCTAGCTGAGAACAAATATCAGAATGGCTTTATGCATTAAGGCAAGGTGTTTCATGACAGAGAGATAAGCATGGAGAGAAGGGACAAAGTAAGTGTCCCTATGTAACTGGAGCCAAACAATGTCACTCCTAAGAAAACAAGTGTTATTGAATTTTCAATAGCACTTCAGGAATGCAAGACAAGACCTTGAGAATAATTACTTTTGATAGTTTTATTCCCCAAGCAAGCAAGGAATTAAAACACAAAAAATAACATTGAACAGAATTTTAACTTTTTTTTCTCTCTCCCGCTACTTGCTAAACCAAATTCTGAAAACAAAATATGGGCCAATAAACCTTTGGTGAAACCCCAGATGCAACACTTGACGCTTGTAAGGAAAGCAAAAGGGAATGTCAGAAGTTTGACTTCTCTTGCTACTGGGGAAAGTTTGAAACCAAGTTTGTCATTCTCCAGAAAGGTGCTCCAGCTGTCAGACTAGTCAGCCAGGAGGGCCAACCCTGTCCTGGGGGCATCAGGCACAGCATGGCCAGCTGGGCAAGGGAGGGGATTGTCCTGCTCTACTCTGGGCTGGGGCGGCCTCACCTCCAGTGCTGGGGGCAGTTCTGATGCCACAATGTAAAAAGAACATTAAACTGTTAGAGAGTGTCCAAAGGAGGGCCATGAGGATGGTGAAGGGACTTGAGGGGAAGCTGTGTGAGGAGCAGCTGAGGGCACTTGGGCTGTTCAGCCTGGAGGAGACTGAGGGGAGACCTCACTGCATTCTGCAACTTCCTCATGAGGGGAAGCAGAGGGGCAGGTAGCAATCTCTTCTCGCTGGTGACCAGTGACAGGACTTGAGGAAACAGCATGAAGCTGAGTCAGGGGAAGTTTAGGTCAGATATGAGGAAAATGGGCACAAGTAGGCAAATAAAGTTCCCCCTGCTCCAATAACAGGAGCCCAATAGAGACAGCTTCCAGCATTATGCAGTAAATACACTCACGTCAGGAACGATGTGATATTTGGAATATTCTGCCAGGCAGAGCATAACTGAGATGAGCTTGCCAATTTATCTCTGCTAATTTTAAAGATAATTTGCTTTGGAAGTTCCCAAAACCTTTTCACTCTCTGACTCCAGGACTGTGTGAAATAAAATCAGGAGGGTTTTTTTCACTACTGATTTTCCGTCAGGGATAATTAACTTCATAACCTCCCCAAGCCTGCATGCATGTGTGTGTGTGTCTTTCCTCCTCATAAGCCAACACCCCAGATACATAGATAATTTATGAAAACAGAGTAGATGCTTTTTAATAATTAAGTAATAGATAATAGGAGGGGACTTTTTCCAACAATGTACAGTGGCTTTGAAGTAGAATACAGCCCTGAAAGGTTAGTGGCTGTGGATAAATTACATTTCAAAAAAGAAAACCTGAAGAAAGCTGCTACACTTACACTGTATTATTAAGTAAATTAAAACACTGAAAAGGTTCTTTTCATTTTGCAATGCGTGCACTTCATTGCAGTAACATGTGAGCAGCAGTCCTGTGGCAAAAAGCCAATTGACTGCTCCAGAGTAAATCACATAGCATCAACACGGCCCATTCTCTCTAAATTACAGGGCAAACAATAACACAGGTAAAATTAGGCCCGGCCGTAATTATATAGCAGAACTGTGCCGAGGACGCAGAATGATAAACGGCAAATGCAGAGCGTGTTGTGTCATATCATGTAATCTCTCCTGCTGCAGAGTTGAAAAACAAAGGGAGAGTTGTGCCTTGTTTGTCTAACATGCTCTATATCACAAATTAGAAATCCTTCCTAATTAAGATATTGTTAAATTTCCTTTGTTAACAATTTTTTAACAATGTTAATTAGTGATCATTGATGACATTTTAACAATGTTAATTAGTGATCATTGTTCATCTAACAAACAATTAGGGTGATTTGCGCTGCAGTTCTCAGGCGCAGAAGTGCATCCCAGAGCCTTCCTGCCTTTTTACCCCCAGGCTGCTTGAGCCAAGGGAGGGCATCTGGGAATGCTAATGCAATACGTAGCCACTCATTTAGCAGAAGCATTGCAAGGAAAATCATGTCTGGCTTATGAACGTTTAATAGTTTGAAGCAGCTGTAGCCTCACAAGGGTGTTCTCATCATACAAGTGCTCCATGAGGTCACTCAGGCCATTTTTACACTAATGTAATATAATACAATTCTAGAGGCACACAGACATTCATTTCCCACTATTCCATTAATTCTCATCTAGCTGTGCAGTTGGCAGTGGCTCTCAGAGGCCTGATGTTGTGATGCCATCTAACTCCAGCCATTTTCTGGTCCATGTGCTGGTGACAGTAGTAGCAGCAGCGCCTGCTGTGACTCAAGTCCCCGATGCCTTTGTGAAAACTGGGACCAAAAACGTCAGGACAGGAACCACTGGCACATTTACAATGCCAGCCTTGGGAGTTGCAATATCACTTTGATTCGTAAGAAACGTCCCTGAGAAAGAAAGATGTTAGCAACAAGTGTTATGAAGGGGCTTGAGAAATCAGCTTGTCAGTTAGACCACAGGAGCGCAGAAATTGGACAGTGTTTCCTGGCAGAGACAAGCGGAGGGCTACAGGCTCTGACAGATGTCAGGCTCAATGCATGCTTCCTCTCCACAGTGGTCAAAGCATTATCTCTGGCTGGAGCCAAAAGACCTCTCTCCTACCCGAGAACTTCAGGGGAAGTTGGGTCAAATGCTTCTTCGATCACATAAAAACCAAACAACCAAACAAGCAAAAAAAAGACTTGCACTGAGGAAAACAGACAGTCTGGAGATTGAGCAGTGGGATAATATTGCTTGAGACACCTCCTGCTGTTGTCCTCCTGCCAGTGATAGCAGCAATCAGAGGGACAATCAGAGCCAGGGCCACCACACAAGCATTGGGCAGTAACTCCATCGGGGCACCAGCAGCCATGTATGATATCACTGTGCCTCTGCTCCAGATAAGGGCAGGCAGCCTGGGTGATAAGACATCGATGTATGGTGTACATCAGGGCTCCTACAGTGAGTGCTGATGGTGGACCACCAGAGTAGCTGTGCACTGTGGAAGGCTCTCAGCATGCATTTTGCTGCTGGGGGTGTTACCCTGCTCACCATAGTGCTTAGCAAGAGGCATAAATGCCCTTTTCTGTGAACCTTGCCTCAGCAAACATGCTTGAACATTGCTGCGTTACAATTTCATTTCTCATTTTATGTTTCTTTACAGCCATGAATACCTGCTGTTCACCCATAGTTACATAATTTATCCATCTTCTTTTCACGTATGTAGTTTCTTCACTCTGTGATATGAACGCTGAATTGTTTGCATGTTGCTATATATAAACATTTCTGCAGAAAATGGTAGATGGAAACACGTGCCAGAACCCACACAACAAGTTCTAAATGTTAACTGCAGATTTGGAAAATTCATTGTTAATGCAGGGCTGACATAACAGACGTGTTCTTGCATTGTCCAGATTAGTGGATGGCATTGATATGATTAGATTATAAGAGTGAGCCATTAATCCCTCCTTTTCCTGATTCTTATTGACAAAATTGGAGTGTAAACTAGTACTAACCTACTCTGTTCCAGCTACATTCTCATGAATATACATGCATCAGTCCATCAAATTTACATTTATAAAATGCCCTTCATTCAAGGACCTCAGAATGCAAGAGGCAATCAATATAAAAATAAAATTGTTAAGTTTGATTTGGTGAGAAAAATTCAGCTTAGGAGTTCCAAGATTTTTCTACTGGCACTTTCTACAGCTGGAGCTGAGTAGGATATGCCTGAGTTATGTCTTTCACCTTGCCACTTGGTCTCGTGGTTTGTGTGCAGATCTAAGTGCTGATAGAAGAAAAGGATTTGTACCACTTGCTAGGATAAAGCTCAGTACCTGTTTTTACAGCAAAGTAGGGCTCTTTTCCCCCACCATTTCATGGGAATGGCTGCAGGGAAAGACTGTGAAGCTGCTTGCCTCACTTTATGAATGGAAATCAGATTCCAACCCTTGGAGAAGAAGCTGAATGTGCTATTTGTTATGACAGTGAAATGTTCCCAGTTTTCAAAGTCAGGAACCCGCAACTGGGAACCTAAAAATCACAATTTAAAGAGGAAATGCATTTCAGTGCTGCAGGGCTCATCTATGGCAGGTTGGGACAGAAGTGTCCAATTTTAAACATCCACATTTGGTGAGGAGAGAGAGGGAACTGATAAATGCTTGCTTGTATTTCTAGGTACCTTTTTGTCATAGGAAATTTCATTATTGTTTGTATTACAGATTGTGATTGTCAGACCCAGATATAAAAGCCAAAATATATTTTGACTTCCATGGGAGCAGATGGAAATTGTAAACTGATTTTTCACCTTTAAAAAATGACCAGTCTCATTTTTAAATTTGATTAATTTGTTCTGTTGTTATGACTTCACTGTGTTCTAGATTCCACATAACAATGATTTTTTTTTTCTGAAACAGAAGTAGGTATCCCTAAGGGAAAGTGTAAATGTTTTGTGAAGACGATGCTGACAACATGCTAGCTGTGGGGGAGTGGGCTATAATTAGAGACCCATTTGCACCCAGTAATTTTCTGTTATCATTTGTAAGTGATGGTAAAGTGTGCTGCATTTCCACCATCCTGTGGATTTACACGTTTACTAATTCTATGAGTCTTCACACTTCTCAAGTCAATTTTTTCTGGCATCATTACGTGACTGATTTCTAAGCAGAATATTCCCAAGAGCCCAGCAGAAACATAGGACACCTCAGCAGTAGAAAAAGGCTAAAAATACTATTTGTGCTCAGACTAGCTGACTTTGCCAGCCAGAAGTCATCAGTACATTACCTACACAGCACCTCTATGACTGTCATGTGTTGGAATATTAAACCTGACTTCGCTGACATTAGGCAAAGGCAGCAACAAAAGGTAGTAAGCAAAGGAAGAAAAAGGTTCCTCGGTACTTGATCTGCTTCTTTTGTATTTCCTCATGTACACCTGCTCCTGAAAATCTGTTGGAGTTTCTTCCTAAGGTTTAGTGATTCCTGAGTCTGAAGGGGTTGAAGACCAGGACAAGGGAGCATCCTGGTTTGGGGTTTTTTTTTGCCCCAGTGTATCTATCTCCCCTATTTATCTGCCTTTACAAAAGAAAGGCAAATACCATCTATGCAGACATGCATTTTTTGAGGTTACACTCAGGACCGCTCATGCAGACTGGGAGTGAAATCATCAAAGATCTGCTGGATCTAGGTATTTTAGTAACTTGAGCCGTGTGGATGCTGGGGGGGAGATGTAACACCCACCAGTCAGCACTGGTTAAATACCAGCAGTTGCAGACAGGCTGCTGGCTGGCAGGACAAATTGACACAAATTGACTTCCTCCCGACACCTGCAGTTCCAGTGGGCATGGTGTTACGCACTTTCATGCAAAACATTCAACTTAACTGGAATTAGTTGCTTTCACTAAAAACTAACAAGTCATTCAACAAAGAATTTAAAACAAAACCAAACCCAACAAACTACAAAACACCAAAAAAACCAAATCCCCAAAAACCCAACCCAACCCAAAGCATGCTGGTGCAAATGACTTGCACATTGCCATAGTTCATGTTAAATCTTACATTCTTGGTCATTCTTCAGCTGGAGCATAAAGGAAGAAAACACAGGAAAAATGCAGCATTTAGATCCACATCACAGGGAGAAATGCTGATAAATGGTCAAGAAAATTCCAGTAGATGTGTGTATTTGTTTTCTTAAGTGGAGACAGAGAAGTAGTGTAATGTAAGAAATTGACATCCGCTTTTTTCTGTTTGGACAGAGAGCTATATCTCCTTCTAAATGCAATTATTTAATCAGTGGAAACTGTGCCTCATAGCACAAACAAAATATGTTATTAAATGTTTTTATATTTAATGCTAGGTACATAAAATCTCTGAAATATTAGAAGCCAACTTGAAACATACAGTTGGGTTGTTTTCTCTCCCGTGTTCTTTCTTCTCTCTTGGCTTTGAAGGCTGCTGCTTGGGAAAACACGTGGAACATTCTTCCTGAATGAAATACCGCTATTTTATATTGTATGAATTTATGAGTAGATAATTATGTTCTAATTCCTCCCAAGTGGCCCTCTCCTGTTCTTTTCTCGTGTGCTCTGCTCCATCTTCCTGAGCTTCACTATACTTTTCTGCCCAGCTTCCACTCTTATTTTTTCATCAGTTTTTATCTCTTCAGATCCTGTTGCTACTTTGTTCACTCTTTCTGATTTCTAAGTGTCCTACCCTACAGCCCTTCCTCCATTCATGATGCTTCCTCTTCACTGTATCTTGCCCTGGCCTGTTTCCAGCTCCCTCCCTCTCTGCTCTGTTGCTTTGTGGTCTTCCTTGCTCTGCTTATTTCTTCTTTCATCTCATAAGTTTCCTTTCTTCTGCTCTCATGCGTGAGATGTACCAAGAGACCACCTGCCTTATCAGGAAGGCAGGTATTTTAGGAAGGCTCTAGTTAGCTTTATGGTCTGTGGGCTGCCTGGCACCAGCCCATAATAGGCTTTACCAAGATAGAAAATTAAAATGTAGCATGGAAATAGTCAGTCCATCATGTTACTATGTAAAATGTCATCTAGTGGCTCATCTTATCAAGAAAATTGCCCAGCACCATAACAGTTTTCTTCAGTCTTTACAGTCTGGTCATTGCCTCATTTCAGTCAGGAAGGATTTTCTTAAACAATAAAACTATCCATAATGAGTCTGCTCTCTAAATTATACTCAGGCATGCAATCTCTCACTCTAATTTTGAAACCTGATTGTCCAAATGAAGGCACGCAGTTCTAAGTTCTAATTTTCAGGCAGGCATTTGGGCACCCAAATACCCATTTTATTCCCTTAAGTGCCGATGTGAGCACTGCAGTACAGCAGGTGAATGGGCACCCTCCCCTAACCTGCAATTTCAGCCGTGCTGCTCTGTCTGACTGTGTTGCAGTGTGATTTCATGGTCTATCCTGGTATCCTGGGTTTCTGCCCTGAAGATTCCCTCCCAGGTGTGTCAATCACCCCTCCTTTCCCCACCCTGACCCCTGCTGGGCACTGTCTGTCAATCCTGGAATTCCAGAAGGGTGTCGAGTGATTGGGCAGATTCAAAAGATGCCCTCTACCCCCGGGGGGACATTGGGCCATTCAGGTGTCCTTTGTCCCTTGAGACCTTCTCTCCTGTACCTGGTTGGTGGGCTCCCTATCCCTTCCCTCCTCCCCTCCCCTGGGTGAAAGGGCAAGCAACAACACGATCCAGGAGTTCTGTTGGAGCAGTTGCTGGATTCAGAGGCCTGTGGGCCAGAATAAAAGCTCTAGATTGAAACCCTCCATCAGAACTGACTCCTTTCCTTCACTACCGCCTTAAAGCTTCTCTGGCAGAGGGAAACCTGAGAGGAAGCTCCATCCCACCACCACCAGAGCCCTGATATGCCTGGACTTGTCTCCACGGGCCCAGCTGCAACACCCAGCTAACCTATAGTGTCTCTGGGGTGAAACACCACAGTGCTGCTATTTGGCTCAGCCTCAGGGGCCAGACAAGCCAAGGCACGTCCTGTTCCCAATATTGGTAAAACTGAATAGAGCTGCGGTGCTGTTCATCTTCCTGTGCCACCGGCACCCTCCTCTGTGAAACTGCTGCTCCTCCAGCAGAGCCCCTGGCTTGGCTGCCTGCTGGAGATGTATGCCTGTGCAACATCCCACTGTTCCTCACAGGGACACGCTCCGCCGGCAGGTACCACACCGCAGACACCGCAGACCTTTGGGGCTGCAGGAACAGCACAAACTGGAAGGCGACTGAAGGACAACACGAGTGCTTCTGGCTTTGCAGCAGAGCTGCCAGCTTTGGGGGCAGCCGCTGAGCCCCACAGCCCATGGGAGATGATGCTCACAGCATCACCCAGGAGCGGCACTTTGCACCTGGACTTGGGCTCTGTAGCCTGTAGGAATGCTTCTGTGCCTCAAGCACCTTCCCAGCCAATGCAATGACCTCTCTAGCACCGCCCCAGCTGCTTCGTGGATAAAATCTGAGAGCCCCTAGCATCCCACTGCTCCCGGGCGACGGCCCGCGGGACTCCCACCAGGATCGGGAGGAAGGGCGATGTCTGCCGCTCGGCTGAGCGCTGCGGGGCTGGGCCGGCCCCAGCAGGCCCGGGGATGGCCCGGAACAGCCCCAAAACGAAGCTGTGAAGCACATGGGTCGCACGGCCCAGCACAATGCGGCGGGAGATCCGCAGGCGGCCGCGCCGTGGAAGCAATCATATTCTTTGTTCCCCAGTTTAATGGAAGCCTCCTCCACAGCACCCAGCGGCTGATTTAAATCACAATAAGGCGCTGACTCCGGCTCACAAAAAAAAAAAAAAAAAAAAAAAAAAAGGAAGCAGACATTTATGGTTTAAATCTGGTCTGACACCTGACCTTAACTGTGACTGCTGTGCCAGCAAACAGCAACAACAACAAAAAAAGGCTCAATTTAAAGCCTGTTCTTGTTAACGCGGAGTGTTAGATATAACTGTGAAATTCCGGCTTTTGTGGGGTTAATTGCATAACTCTTTGCTGTGCTTTAACAAGATGTTTTGTAGCTGAATAGCTGTGATTTCCTTTGTTTCTTTCTGTGGGCCGAAGGTAGTTTAAGAGGGGAAATTAGCCATTTAATTATTATGAGTGCAGGAGAAGTAAAAAGACCATATGGTTTGCTGTTGAAATTAGTCACAAGAAACTTTTTTTTTTTTTTAATAATATGTGATATTTTTAACAAGCAGATGTGAAGCCACGGCGTCTCCCACAAGAGCTTTGCCAGGCTTATCTATTGTACCAAGTGCTGCAGGGGGGTATTTTTAGCGCAGGGGGTCGTTGCATGGAGGAAGAGGGTAAGGAGGAGTGGTTGCGAGGCAAGCTGGAGCCACAGCAGGGTCAGCAGGGGCTGGCCCCTGATTCCAGCACAGCTGCTGTTCCTCTGTGGGACACTTTTCTCGAACTAGTGCTGAAAAGGATGCTGAGCCCAGGACTCTGCTGCAGGGTATCTGCTCTGTTCCTTGCTGTCTTGAGTACCTGAGCATCTCTTCACTGGCCTGGGCTGCTGCTCGTGCCCCAGCAGGTGTCCTTCCAAAAGGACTGCGTTCCTCTATTGGCTCGCTTCCTGTCCTGATTCTCCCTCCAGTTCCTCATAGGCAGCCCTGAAGCCCTTTTTCTCTCTTTCCACGACTCACTCACTGTTCCAGGCTAGTCACCAGCACAGCGGGATTGTGGTGGCATTCCAGGCACTGGCTTTCCCAAATTACAGTTTAAAAGTAGGAGCCCTGTGAGCTATGAGCAGTGCTGCTCAACAAGGGAAAATGCTGCCCGTGGGGCCAGGCGAGATGCACACTCAGCTCCCAGCTCCCCTCGGGACTCAGCTTGGTGGGAGCAGGGAGCAGCTGCCTCTCACAGATGCACGTCTGCTCCTCCTTCCCCATCCTCCTGGGGGCCATTGGAAGTCTTTGTGTGATATCTTTGGCACCTGCGGGTACAGCGTGTTGACCCCTCTACCTGATAACACAGATTCTATTGTGTAACTCTGAAAGTTCATTTGTGTGCTTTCTGTTTCTCAGCCAGCTTTATGTTGTTTTTTTTTTTTTTCTCCTTCACCTTAATCTGTTTTCCCTCTCATCCTAGTATTTGTTTGTAAGGGAAGTTTCATAAATTGAAACAGAGACATACCATTGCCTTTATTCACTGTTTTTTATCACTTATCTAGATGCAAAGGTTATAGATTGAAGAGGTTAGAGGTCGCAGTTTAGAGGCATAGATTTTATCTAGCCAAGTTGTGCTGTCTTTCCCCTACCTTGCCTGAATTTACTTTGTAATAAACTTTGCAGAAGGCAGAGAAATAATAAAAGAAGTAAAGTGTAAGGGAAGTGAATATTGCTTTATGAGAACTTCAGAACATTTGAATAGCAAGAATGACATCGGGTTACTTTTGTACTGGCTCCTGGCCAGACCAATAATGTCCCACCCAGCAAGAAATACTCTGGTTTTGCTGCTAACCCATGAAATCCTTTTGGAATTGGTGGGTTTGCACAAAAAGGTAAGTCAGGGCAGGATTTGAGCCCTTTAGGAAATTTTGAACCGAGTGCTTGATCATGGCATTGCTCATGCTGCAGAGCAGGAACTCAATTAGGTTGGCATTTACTGTGCGCAGGAACACCTAAGCTCCTTTTCAGGCCTCTGACACCCGAGAGCTGTAACACTGTATTGAATTGTAGGCAGCCCTCTTAAACAGTGTTGCTTTTTAGATTGGGCATTTCAGGGAGTTATCACTGCTCTGATGTTTAATTTGAACCTTCTTTTCTAGTTTTGTATTCTGCAGTCAAAGGATTTCTGATACTTCTCTAACACAAACAATCAAGGGGCCTGGTTTGCTTTTGCCTGAAATTCAGGAATCATTCAAGTCCCCTTATCAAGATAATTCAATAAGCTCTTCCTGTTCAAAATCACCCAATTGAATGGCCCACGATATCTGTTCCTTCCGTTCCCTTTTTTCCTGCCTGCCTGCCTTCTTCTTCCTCTCTGTTTCTCTACACCAGTTCTAATTATTTTACGCTCAAATGATAAATGAGTTTCAAATAATTAGAGGTGGTATAAAGGACCACAGCTGGGAGATTTATGCCAGCCGAGCCGTCCGAACAAAGAGCCTTCTGTGGGTATCGTTTTTCTCTCTGGGCTTTGAAGCCCTGTTCTGCTGTCTCCACCTTCAAAGAGCTATATCATTTTTAACCCACATAATTTTATTCTCCTTTTTCATACCTGGGCAATGTCACAGGCCCTTATTAAGGAGCAGACCAAATGTCAAAGTTTTGTTGTAAATCAGCAGGAAGCCAGTAACAAGTAGGGGTGAGAGGGCTCAGGGGAGGCCCTATACAAGGACCCAAGTCAGATGTGTTGCCAATTCATTAGAAAAGAGTGCTGTAAAAGATAAACCACCTCCAACTTTCTTTAGGACAACTTAGTAACAATAACAACATTGGATTACTTTGCATGGGCCCCTGGCCAGACTGGTCCTGTCATCTGGAAAGAAAGGTAAACTTGCCTGACTTCTGCAAATGCTAAGCAGTGTTCTTGCCTGCTGCTAAATTCTTTGAGAAAAAGTATTATTTTTTTTAAGTCAGATAACTAAATAAATCGGCATCCAGGACAAGAACATGTTGAGAAAGAACCTTTGAGAGAGAATATGTTATTAGCAATTCTCTTTCCTTTTTCATACTCTCCTGGCATCATCCTATAAAGTTTGAAAGGAGAGAAACTTGTCCTATAAAACAACACAGCTGAAACACCTCCTTCTCTCTGAGGCTCAAGCAAAGGCTCCATGCTCTGGCTGCAAAAAGCTTCTGCTGAATCAGAGCAATGTTTTGCATGCTGCTGTCTAACAATTGAAAGACTAGTTGCAATGCCAAGCTGAAGTGAAAACTGGTTTGTGTTTTTTTCCTCATCAGGGCAGGGCCTTCAGCTGTGCACATGCATTGCCATATCACTGCAGGAGGGGAGGGAGACTGGAGGTGGAGAGGTGGGTTTAGCACAGAAGTATTTGGTGCAGACCTATGGAAACTGTTTCCCTGGGAAAGCCTCCTGGGCTCTCTAGTTCTAGTGTTATGTGGTGATGGTTAAGGTGTAAATACCTGTCATGTATCTTTCTTGTTCAGTTGTAAAAACAAAGGTGAAAGGCAACAATTAATATTTAGGGGAATACCTAATATGATTTCTGATATCTTAGCTGAGAAGCAGGTGAAGACAGCTTCAGTTTCTCAGAGAGATGGAACAGTAGAAAGTGTGGCCCATGACCACACCGGCTCTTTCCCTCGAGGCTAGGTTTTGCTTTTGGGTTTGTTTCTTTGTTTGGTCTTTAGGCTGTAAGCTCACTGTGCAGCTCCTTTTAAGTCCCTTGTAGGTCTCCTAGTGTGATGCTGTGTTGCTGCAACCTATGAGAGGGTGCTGTCTGCTGCAGGAGTAGTTATCAGTGACTATCAGTATTTTCACAGTGAAAAAAGTATGTCTTAAACCAGTTCATTTCTCTACTGAGCTTTTCCACCATAACTTGGAAAACTCGCTTTGCCAGCTGCTGGAAAATCAGAACTGAGAGCAGTGAGTGTGAGAGAGGGATGTATCTTTACTTTCTCCAGGATGAAGCTGCAAACTCCCTCTCAGTTCGCTGGAACAACTGTGTTTGTGCAGCTTAGCATGGGAACACAACCAGAGTTTTTCCTCTCATTTTTCAGCCAGGAAGGATGAGCAAACACACATTGTAGAAACGGAGTCTTTTGTGAATGTTGCCTGAAACATGGGTACTATGTACAACGGTTTTGATCACAGTAAAACAATTGCCATGAAGATGTGCCATCCACATTTGATTGACATCGTCACTCTGAATCCTTTAGCAGAGTTATGGAACTGTATGTCCAGGCAGACAGTTGAATGAAAGAGGAGCCCATATTTTCAGGTACAGCAGCTTTAATGGTCTATTGCTTTGGCATACAAAAATATGTAATCTGGAGAGAATGTAAGACAACACTATGAATCAGAATATGTGGGTTATTTCTTCCTAGCAGTGCAAAAAAATCCAATGGACACAAAAGAGAATAAGCATCTAAAATAAGTCTGTTAGAGAATAGCTGTAGTAAGAAGATTGAATAAGAAACCAGAAAAAAAAAAAAAAAGAAAAGGAAGGAAGATTAGATCTGTGGACTATGCTGAAGGCAAGAATTAATTTCACACAAGGGAAGGGATGAAGCGGCCTGGCAAGCTACACCTGCACAGAGGAGGCAGTGATGATAAAAGTGGAGGAGAAAGGGGTGTAAAAGGGAAAAGGAAAAAACCCACATTTGTCTCAGCAGGTCAATACTTCTAATGCCACGCTGTAAGACTGATGTCTTGTGGATATGATTCTCCAGAAAAATATCCTGTACTTTACATGTCTAAAATACATGTTCCAGTAAATGGCTGACCTGCCTGGATTCTGTTGCTTGGATCAGCTGTCTGTGCCACATTCAGGTGTTCAATAATTGCATGTTATACGTTATGAAGTTCAAAGAAAAGCCATTTCACTGCACAATTTTTGTGAGCAGTATTAATTAAACCCCTTATGACCCTGGCTCTCTGTCTCCAAACCCTTTGCGAAGTTATGGCAACGTTCGAGGGGTACCCACAGGGGTTTCTGAAGGCCCCATGTCTGGAAAACACTGCAAACATCATCACTGAACCTGTGTGATCAGTGTTTCCATGGGCTGATAGCTGGTGTGCAAGCACAAGACCACCCTGGCAAGGTGTGATCTAAAAAAATAGGAGGATACTAAGGAAATTTTGTTAGCAGAGCAGTGCAAAATGATTTAACTCAGAAGTTTTTGTAATCTTGGCCAAACACGCTTATAACATCTAGCTTGCTCTCTAGTTAGGTGGTCTGGAGACTGAATTCATCCCAGGGGCCAAAATATGAAATATTTGGGAATTCTGGCAGGCTACATGCAACTATTCATGCTTCTTGTTTATCTCACAATATTTCTTTGCATAATGATTGGGAAAGGGTGAAATAAACACAGCAATGTTAAAAACAATAGAATGTTTTGTATTGAGACATTACTGACCCCCATTTAGATTTTCAGCAACAAGGCAAAACGGTTGCTTTAGAGATAAAAGTGCTTTTTTTACATTGGATATGTGTCCAAGAGCTCTTTCTCTGCTTGCAGCACTGCTTGGGAGGAAGAAGAAATGCCTTTTTTTTTTTTTCATCTCAGAGTGCCACCTCTCTTGCTCTTGCAGCGGACAGAAGGTGCCCCAGACAAGAGATCCATTGCAAATACAGGCTGTTGTAAACACATTTGCCCAGAAATTCCAGACAAACTTTCCATCATATTTTCCAAGTCCATGGAGATGGTTTCGTTTTTACTATGGGCAGAGAAGTGTCAAAAATGCTCAGCCTGTTTGTGGACGTGTACAAGGCACCCACAAGGCTGCACACAAAATAGCTGAGGTGCCCGTGGGCAGCACTCGGGTACATAGCACTGTTCTGGGTTCTCTCAGAACAAATTTGTTGCTGTGACCAGCACGTGGTGTCTCACCTGCACATATTTTGTCCTCAACACTGCCCTCCTGCTTATGGGGTTTCCATCCAAAAGGGACAGATCTATTATTGTTTAAATCACTATGAGGGGGCCAAGCTTCTCTTCTCTTTGATGTCCAAGTGCTTGGGCTGTTAATGGGAGAGGACTCAAGTGTCTCTACTTTCATTTAGTTATCTTTAAATAAGAAGAAGTTTCAATACTGATTTTTGGAATCCCATACACAAAACCATTCAGTACAGTCTTTATGCAAGTCTGATAAGACAAATTCTGTTCAGGCTTTAGGAAAATGTGGCCATTCTGGCTGTGATGAGTGTGCATACTGCATAAATCTGCATGAAACGTGGCTCACTCTGTCTGCTTATTCACAAGCCCAATGATACATTTTGCACGGCGGGAGAGAATCAACAACTTGCTTGTACATCCAGGGATTTAGCTGAGTGCATCACCACATACAGACACCAGAGCTCACATACCCAGGGCAGGTTCTAAGTGCTCAGTTAATGCCACTTCTTGCCAGATCTTCTCTTGCAAGGAAATGAAATTATTTCCAAAACTGCAAATAAATAATTAATATCCTGTCAAGAAATTAATATTTTCCTGAAAGTGTTTTGAGGTAGCACCTGATCCTGCAAACTGTATTTTCACGTAAAGCAGGTTGCAGGCTCAGGGCATTCCTTGCCATGTCAAATAATCAATATCTTTTCAACAATATCAGGGGGAACTGTTGGGTTTTTTTCCCTGTTCACTTTTGCGGGCTTGGATGCTCATTAACATACATGTCCCTTCCAATTTCACTCTCATTTGCACTGTGTTAACAGCTACTTTTTCATCTTTGCTCAGACAAACTATGGCCTTTGTAACCAGGAATAAAATTAGTCGCAAGTGGAAACCTGTTTTAATGAGGCCAAATTGTTATTTAACTCCAAATGTGTACAGTATTTTTGTCTAAATCTCCTTTAATCCCTCCCTAGTATTAATTATATCTTGTCATAAACAGGCCTTGGAAATGCTTGCTCCTTCAGCTGAGTTCAAAACAGAGCCTCATGCCAGACCACCACATGAATAAGGTAAAATAAAAAAAGGGGAGAAGGGGGGAAGTTCCTTTTGTCTAATTTTTCCAAAACTTCTGATTAAAATAAATGAGATCACTGGAATTTATATAGGCAAATTTGGCAGCTCCTCTATATTTACTGAAACTGTGACATAAATCAAAACTGAGACTCTCCAAGAATGTGTTATTTGTTATCAGAGTAATTATGTGTTAGTGACTCACACATGAATAAGGTACTTCTCTTACAGCTGTTTATTAGAGTTTTCTTGGCTTCCATTTCTTGTTCTGCCACTGCCTTGCTTCTAACCTTAGGGAAGTTTCTGTGTTTTGATTAATTCAGTGATGTGCATATGTATATGGCTGTACATACACACACAACTATATAAATATGTAGTAATTTCCTGCTAAAAGAACATTTCAAAATGCTGTAAAAGACAAAATAAAGAGGACCTGGAGACTTTCCTTGTTAGCATACCTTCTTTATTTAACTGTATACATAAGTCACAGCTATTCAGGTAACATCCAGGCAGTATGGAGTTATAATTCACGGACCAACATGAAGTTTTAGGTGAAGCAGCAACTATCTCTCATACCTTCCCCTGTGCCCACCACCCCAAAATGACTTACCCACAACAGCAACAAGAAGGTATTGTTTCTTCATTAACCCAGCAGTTCTTGCCCACTTAGAGAAAGAATTTGGAAAACTATGTGTTGTTACAGTGCCATCTGGTGATTCCCGCATACCCGTGGGTGAAGCTCGCTCATCACTGTTACTACTGCTTTGCATTACTTAGCATGCTTCCTCAGGCAGCTTGTCTTGCTGATTTTTTTATTTTTTTAACTCCTCAGCATTTTAATGCGTAGGAAATTTCAACAAATGGCAATCAAAACATTTTCCAAATGTACTCCTAATCAAGTTTGTCAGTACCGGTTTGATTTTGAGAAATTGAAGGCAAAGCAAAGGAAAAAAGTGTTTCCTAAAAATTTATAATTCATCAGAAGCCTGATTGTTCTGGTGCTGCACCCCTGGACAAAGGTATGTGCTCCTTTTGGTACGCAGGAAGTGCTGTAGGTGTGTTGTTAGCACCCCATATGCATTTACATGGCACCTGACTCTTTCGAGGTGATAAGCAAACATTATTGGCTACCACTTCCCAGTGAATTGGAGAAGCCTGGTCCCTGTTTTATATATGGGAAAATGAATGGGGATGCTTGTTGGAGGTGAGTCTTGAACAAAGCTGGAATTAGAGCTGTGTGTGTCTGTTTCTCTTTTCCTGCCTGAGAACTGGACATGCTGTCCCTCAGGTTGTGCACTTTTGTGATAATGTGGTGCAATGCTGCTTTGGGGCCTGGCATGACTCTTTTGTCAGGTTTTTTGGCCACTTTGCCCATTTTCCCTTCTCAGAAGTAAGAATAATGATTGCTTGGTTCCTCTGTAATAATTAAGTATTTGTGTATCATTTTATTTAATAGACAATTAGGAGATTCCCCCAGCCTGGGAGGTCTTTTGAGGATGGTCTTATGTGTAGTCCTCATGCAAAAATGGAGCAGCTACTAGTAAAATTTAGCACTAAGTGAGCCTCTGAAGCTTCGGATCCTTGCCTGAGATGTTGACATAACTGTGATGACTGTTTCCTTCACTTCCAAATAGATCGAAACAAAACGGAGAATCCTTTTGCAGGCAGAATACCAGTTGGCCTCTAAAAATATTTGTATGCTTTATTAATTTAGTTAGAGGAATATAAAGTTCCAGATTTTGATTATGAATAAATATTGAAACGCAGTAACAAATCCACCATTTCCCTTCCATCTTGTGATATTCTGTAGGGGAAGGACACCATTTCTCTCTCTTCCTTGCTCACTTTTCCCAGAGGAAGTGCAGTCCCCTCTCCTTCCTTTCAGGTGTTAGCCTTTGTCTCCTCTGAAAAGCAGCAGTTCTCTCCATCCTAAATATCTGCAGTGCCAGCTCACTGTCCTCACATTCAGCTCAGTTCCAGCGTGCTGTGAATGGGGTCTTGAAGCAAGAGGTGTTTTTGGTCTTCTCCCAAATCCTTCTGCAAAGTCAACATCCACTCTTTAAAGAATCTTCGGGTGAGGGTATGACAGCTCAAGGTGACAGTCCCCACTATTCTATGGAAATGGCATATGGTAGGAAAGACTGTTCATACAATTGCAATGGGTACGAACCGAAGGGCATTTTTAGAAACACATTCCCAAGAGCTAATAAAAATATATGGTATATATGTTTCAAAAACTGAAGAAAGCAGTCAGAAGCAAAGAAGGTGTGATATCTTCAGGCAGGGCCAGCTCTGAGAAGAGTTTGCTGTTTAATTGGCCAAGTTAAACAAGATACAATTAGGGCTAACATGGTCTCCTAGGATTCATAAACCCTTATTTGGAAATTTGGGGGAGATGGTAGGGAACCAAGGGCTTTAATTGTATCTTGTTTAACTTGGCCACTTTAATCACTTACACTTCTCTGACTTGGCTTCTTTCATAGATGTCACACCTTTGAACAGCTGACTAGCCTTTCTTTTTCCCTTAATGTAACTTTTTCTGTATATTAACTGCTGCAGATCAGATGGAAGCCACATTTGTTTTCAATTTATTATATAACCAGATATGAATAATATTGTTAATATAATGGCTCAAGTTCTCTGCAATTTTTATTCTTGAGAACAAAAGTCTTCTCTGCCATTCACAGAATTATGGAGTAGAATCATAACATTTCTTAGGTCAGAAAAGACCTTTAAGATCATCAAGTCCAGCCATTAACCTAGGACTGCCAAGTCCACAAGCAAATCATGTCCCTGAGTGCCACATCCACATGTGTTTTAAATACCTTCAAGGATGCCACATCCACATGTGTTTTAAATACCTTCAAGGACCGTGACTCAACTGCTTTCTTGGTCAGCCTGTTTTAATGCTTGACAACCCTTTCTATGAAGAAACTTTTCCTAATATCCAATCTAAACCTTCCCTGATTCAACTCGAGGCCATTTCCTCTTGTCCTGCCACTTGTTACCTGGCAGAAGAGACCGACCCCCACCTGGCTGCACCCTCTTTTCAGGCAGTTGTAGAGAGTGACAAGGTCACCCCTGAGCCTCCTTTGCTCCAGGTTAAACGCTCCAGCTCCCACAGTCCCTCCTCATAGGACTTGTGCTCCAGACCCTTCACCAACTCCATTGCCCTTCTCTGGACAAGCTCCAGCCCCTCAATGTCTTTCTTGGGGTGAGGGGTCCAGAACTGAGCACACCACTGGAGGTGTGGCTTCACTGATGCCAAGTACAGGGGACAACCACTGTCCTGGTCCTGCTGGCCACACTGTTCCTGATACAGGCCAGGATGCCACTGGCTTTTTTGGCCACTTGGCCATACTCTGGCACTTGTTCAGTGCTGCTAAGTAGCCCACCTGGTCCTTTTCCCCTGGGCAGCTTTCCAACCCCTCTTCTCCAGCACTGTGTTGTTGCATGGGGTTATTGTGACCCAAGTGTAGGTGAACCTCATACAATTGACCTCAGCCTCCCTTCCAGCCTGTCCAGATCACTCTGTAGAGCCCTCCTGCCCTCCGGCTGATCAGCACTCCTGCCCAACTTGGTGTTGCTGGCAAGCTGACTCAGGATGCAGTCGATGCCCTCATCCAAGTTGTTGGTAAGGAGATTAAACAGGACTGTCCCCAGTGCTGAGCTCTGTGGAAGAGCACTTGTGGCTGGCCTCCCCCAGGATGTAACTCTCTTCAATCCCACTCTCTGGGCCTGATCACCAGGTTGTCCTGCCTGTGTCCATGACATCATTCAGGATGATCAGCTCCATGACCTTCCCCAGCACAAAGGTCACCTGACAGGACTGTAGTTCCCCAGATCCTCTTTACAGCACTTTTTGTAGATGAATGTCACATTTGGTAACCTCCAGTCAATGGGACCTCCCCCATTAGCCAGAACTGCTGGTAAATGATGGGAAGTGGCTCCATGAGCACTTCTACCAGCACTTCCCCCCTTCCCCTTGGGCGGATCTGATCTGGCTCTATTGACTTTTGAGCATGTGTTTGTGTGTGTGTCTAAGTGGTGTAACAGGCCACTCACCATTTCCCCCAGGATTATGGAGGCTTCATCCTGCTACCAGTCTCTGTCTTCCCACTCAGGGGAGTGGGTACCTGGAAAACAACTGGTGTTACTGTGAAAGAAGGCATCAAGTGCCTTGGCTTTTATCCTCATCCTTTGTCACTATGTTTCCTGCTGCATCCGAGAAAGGATGGAGATCCTCCTTAGCCCTCCTTTGGTCTCAATCTCAACAGCAGCCAAGAAGCAGCTCCGCTGATCATGCACAGACTCATTGCATATTTGTGCTGTACCCAGGGGCAAAAGCCACTTTCCATACCTTCTGCTCTCCGTGTCAGCCAGTAACTGAAATTACTGATCCACTAACTTCGCTGCTGGCACAAGACTGTGGCAATCCATATGGGTGAGATAAGGTGATTGCTATGGGCTTCCTACATGTGCCTACCTGTTAGACACAGCTGAGACAGTTAACACTGGAAAAGCAGAGTTAGGTGCCAAAATCCAAAACTATTTAGACCAATCCTCCAGATGTACTTCACTGCGCCTGCTCTGAGACACTGTGATTTTCTCTGTGTGCTTGTGCTGCTGTAGGGCTTTGAATATGAAGAGGCACCAGCTTTTGTGTGATGTTCTTCACAGAGATTTCCTGATCAAACCAGTTCCTGTCTCTACTCACAGCAACTGCATATATTCTGGGAGATGTGGTCTGAACAGCCTAAGCCGTGGGGGAGAATGGAAGCATGAGACTTTTGGCTAACCTCTTCCTAGGGCAACGTTTTCACCACTGGAGGCCAGAGAAATGTTTATCAGGGAAGACTGAGCACAGCTGATCCTGCCTTGGGGCAAGGCTCTGGACAAGGGTCTCCTGAGTGCCATGAAACTCTGCGGTTTTAAGATTTCTGGATAGAAATATTTTGATTTGGACATTTTTTTTTTTTGGTCAGGTCTTTCCTTTCAAATGAAAACTTCAACAAATTCAGTTTTTCTTTGTAAGGAAGTTGGTCATGAGTTGACTTCAATTTTTCTAACTGTCGCTGTTTTATGAGGGAATACAAATCCCACTACAAGACTACAGATCGTGTTTATCAATTCCTCTAGTCAGACAATGGTTTGGCCTCTTTAAGGCCCAGAATGTCATTTAAGGCTCCATCTAAGCTGAATTAATCACCTATGACTTCTCAAAGTGGCAGTGTTACCCCTCCCTTAGCTCTTTTTTCCCTGGCTATCCATTCTCTCCTATCTGTTTCTGTCTGAGCCAGCAGTGAGCCACCTCAGTGGGCTGAACCAGCACCAAGTGCCTCTCTCCTTGCAGTGCAGTTATTTTCCTCCCATCTAAGCCCCTTAAACCAGCTCACCATGAGGTCAAAAGAAAGAAGAGCCAACAGCCTGCAGACACGAGGAACGCAGAAGGTGGAGAGCAGGATGCTACTCCATGGCCTGCTGTAACATAAAATAGGGCACTTCATTAAATCTCTTAGATAAATTGGGCCCTGACCTTTTGGCAAAATTTGCATGTGAAGGTCTCAGTCCCTCAGGGCATAAAGCAAGGTTGGGGGGCTATCTCCCCCCAGCCTTATTGGATGCCCATCCATTTATTCCTGGCTCTGGCACAAGCTGTAGGGAAGAGGCAGTTTGGGACTGAAAAAGTGGCATGTTTGTTCTCCTCTGAAGAGTGGCTTTTTTGTAACATGTGGCATGTTAGTCATGCCAGCCAAAGAGCCAAAGGTAAAAGAAATTACCAGTGCTGCTGGTAGAATTGCATTTAAAAAAGCAGCATGTCTCTGGGTTTTTAATTTTCTCTTCTTTTTTTCCTCAGGGAACAAAAAAAAACCAAAAAAAAAACCACACACACACATACAAAAAAAAAAACCACACACACAAAAAAAAAAAAAAAAAACCACCAAAAAAAAAGGAGTAGCAGGAATTTAAATATAAAGCCCTGGATATTGTGAAATTTAGCACTCAGAAGTGTTTCCAAAGTTAGGATTTGTCCTTCAATGGTAAATTTGCTATGTGATACACACGTATCATTTGGTATTATTTCCTTGGATTTTGATGGACAGGTGTGGTTTGGGGTAGATTTTTAGGGTAGATTTGTCATTCCCAACTGTCTTGCTAGAGGAATGTGTGTGGGCAGATATGTTGTAATGAAAACCAATGGCCAGTAGTATGGTTATAATATGTGTATATGATACATACCTCTCTGCCAAGCCTCCTAGTGAGACCAGGTTTTGTGCAGTTCTCCTGGATTTACCCAGATTCAAGCCAGTATTCCTCTATCACACTCATTCTTGGGAGTGTTAGAAAGCAGGCCCCAGTTTTGTTGAATCCAATGCCACAGCTGCCAGCTCCTTCTATTTGTCAGTGGCAAACTTTGATGTAGATCCTGATGTAGAAAGAAGAAGAAAAGCAACGAGCTGAAAGATCCTGCTCGTGGCTGGGAAGGGGGGAGGATGGTGAGGAAAGGGCTTTGAGTCACCTATTGGTGTTTATCTCTGCTTTTTCTTTTTTGTGTGTTTGTTTGTGTTTGGTTCTGGTTTTGTTCTTCTGGTTCAGTGTAAAATGAAGGGGGATGAAGGAAGAAGAGATGGGAAAGCAGTGGAGGGGTGTGGGGGTCACAGAGGCGCAGTCACATGCACCATTGTCACCTGCTCAGGAAGGACCTTATCTCACCAGTCCTGGATCAATTTGACTAATCTATTTTATCTCGCCATCTAATCTATCTGTTTCTGCTGAGCTATCCATCTGCCTCGTGGTATTGATCCCAACAGTTTTGTAATTGTATTTATAAAATGCCCTTTCACCCTCCTGGGAAGAGGGGTCTTGTGTAAAGGCAGATGGGGAGCAAGGGGTGGAAATAACACACTCCACTGCTCCTGATGACAAATCCCCCAGCACCTGCTACAAGCCCTCCAGCTGTACATTTCTTCCTCCTTGTGCAGCCCTTCCTCATCACCTCCAGCTTCAAAACTCTGGAGACAAACACACCAGGGGAGCCCAGGGCAGTGTGCAATGGCAGAGGGATGACTGCCAGGAGCAAAGCCATTTGCAGAAAATGGAGCAGTGTCCCATCTCCAGCCTTGTTCCAAGCTGAAATGCATCTGTTTCCTACATTTAGCTAGGGAAGGCTGGAACTGCCAGATCATCTGAGGGAAGAAAAAGTGAAGGAAGAAGTATGATATTTGTGATTTGGAAGGAAACAGCTTTTTATCCCTACACGAAATCAAATTTAATCCAGAGATGTGCGGTGACACCTTCCAAGAGTAAACAGATCCTTAGAGAGGCTCAGGAGCATCCTCTGGGTAGATAATCTGCACAGCAACAGAGCCTCCTCCTGACTGCAGGAACCAGCTGCCACGTGAAGCCCTCAGCAGTTTGATTCTTTCTGTTCATCCCTATTTAGACAGGAACCCATTCTCTGCATGGGGCTGGGTGTTTTATTTAGAAATCAGCGCATGTTATTTTGAAATCAAAACTATTTCATCCTGAATTGACCTCCACACTTTTTAACCATAGAAAACACAATATACCAGCAAAGTTTCCTGCATGATGAATTGTGTGAGAGTGAGTGTGTGTGTGTGTGTGTGTTCATGCCTATGTATTCTCCTCATTTTCCATCTCTGGAGTGTATCATGTCTCACCTCTGAGATTCATGGGGAGACTAAAGGACACTGGGGTCACACTGGTCTCTGTTTACAGACTTCTTTCCAACTTCTTCCTAAGCAGGAAGTGCTTTCTGATTAGCCTCATTTTTTTTGACATCAGTATAAAGCTTTTGTCGTGTGTTTGTTGTGCAGGAATAATATACCAAACTGTGGAGACCCACTGCTTCCACTCAGAGGTATTTCCCTGGGCAAAGCACAGGAACCTCTGAATTACACATTGGATAGACATAGGGATTGCAGGGAATGCTGCAGGCAAAACCCAAGTGCTCCCAACTCAGAGCACTGAGAAAGGCTGGTTCACAGGGTGCAGGGGCACCAGGCTGCCTTGTGCAGCAGAGTGCACTTGCCACCCTCTGCTGCTGCTGGCTTAATGGCAGAGGGAGAGGTTTAATTTGCTGTGTTTGGAGACAGCCTTTGAATGCAGGCTGCAACCAGGCAGGGTCTGTGTGAGACTCTGCTGAGCCGTGTATTTGTTAGCTCGGGTTCTGAAATACCTCAGCGATTGCAGCAAGGGATCCTGAGCAAGCTAAAAACACTTTTCATTGGCTGTAACTCCTGAAAGTCCCTTTTAATTCTGGCTAATCCCTTTGCTCATGGAAAGATTATATACCTATTAAGTAGCCTGTTACCCCTCTCCTGGCTCTTGTTGGAGACACAGAAGCTGGCAGCCAGTGTAGGACCAGGCCTTCTGGCTATGGAGCAGGATTGTTGCTGTGAAGGGGTACCTCCAGCCCCATAGGAGAGGGTCTCATCTCCCCATCTGTTTATGACTTGTTTTGTCCTCAGTTATCTGCCTTTCATTAGCAAGTGTGCAAGTAATATTGCATTTAAAAACATTATTCAAATATGCTAGTTGTCTAAAACTGGCATTTATAATGCAATTTCATAAAAGTTATATATCGACAGTGCAACACTTTAAAAGGCCCTTTCTGATTAACAAGGTTCAATATAGCTCCCCTGATTCCCCTGGTTGTGTTTTAAGAGAGGGAATAAAATGCTATGGATCTTGAAACAGCTGAAATCATAATTTTCCAATATTACCTGCAGTGTTGTTGCTCTGAGAAAGCAGAGGCTGTGATCAGCAGAATGCCTTCTCCAGAGAGGGGTACAGCTGACAGGGTGGTACGGTGGCCAAATGACACTTTGGCTGCTCCTGCTTCCGTCTGAGCCTCAGGGACCATGGCAGTGCCAGGCTCCTGCCTGAGCCGATTCCGTGCACCCACAAATCACCCACCACCTTTGCTGCTTCCAAGAAGTTCAGTAAGCTCCATGTGATGGGAATTTGTGTTTGCATTCCAGCACCCATGCCAGCTGCTCAGTTCTTGATATCTCTCTAGGTGAAAACAAGATTGCATGTACTTCATTTTCACCAAAGCCCTCCCCTTGCCCCACGTTCTGGCAGTTCATGCACCAAACAGTGATGTGAGCTCCCCAGGACACCTGAGAGAAGCTCAGAGTCTCCAAACAGGAGCATCCAGTGAAACAACAGATTTATTAGCCAAGTGGAAGAGCAGATATGGGCAAAAAAACCAGTATGTGTGCTGGGCAAGGGAACTGGTGACGTGGACTCTGGCTCTTGTTAGAGGTGATTCTGTGAGTGCTGCCCTGAGTTGTGCCCCTGCAGGCACACCATGGAAGAGGTGATTATTTCTGATTTTGTTGGTTAGAGGTAGATGGCACACCTTCATCCAAATCACACTCTTCCCTCTGCCACGCACAGGAAAAACTGGTAGGAACACTGTAACTCTTTTCATTGTCACAGCCATGGATTTACCTGGAATTTTAATTGCAATTTTTTTTTTTGTTTTGCTGAAATTAATTTTACTGGTTTGGTTCTCTTACCCTCCATCAGCACATTCCATAAGGACTAGCCGCATATCATCATGCTGGCTCACCTGGAGGAAAGCTTTGAAAGAAGGGAACTGAAATACAGAGAGCAGTGTCTGCTCTTTTACTTAGGCAATAAATCTACTGCTTTATTATTGCTGTTGGGAAACTCAGAGCCAAATTCTTTGCTAGGAAAACATTGGCTTTGGTGGAGTTCAGCCAGCAGAGAGTTTAGCTTCCTGTTTTTGTTCCAAATCGAAGACTATGCTTGGCCCAATTGTTGTCGTTGTTTTGCTAGTTAGCTGTTTTAATTTAAAATAATTATGTGTTGTGGGTTGGTTGGGGTTTGTTGGTTTTTTGTTTGAGGTTTTTGTTGTTGTTGTTGCTGGGGTTTTTTTGTAATTTCTTCTTCACACATCACTTTGTAGCAGTCAGAAACAAAAGAAAATGATGGAATTGCTGCATATCCCCTGCTTTGTTCAGGAGTTATGAAACTCGAGGTCTCATCCAAAGGGAAGGCTTAGCCCAGGCTGAGCACATCATGGCATGACCTGCTGCCCAGGTGGGTGTCCACATTACCAGCCCAGGGATGAGTCTGCAGCTGGTTCTTGCAGGAGGCCCTGGGTATCAGCTGGGTTTTCTAGTGGCACAGCAGCCCCCAGAAACCCTCCTCTTAGCTCTCAAAGAGTGGCAGAAATGCAACTCGTGGCCTGCCAGGGCAAGCCCCATCCCTCAGGTACAGCTGGCATCAAGACACTAAAGATGTTTGCTCCAGGGGCTGTTATTAACTTGCTCCTTGTACAGGGGCTGGCACCTGAGGGTCCCAGCCTAGTTGGGGCCTGTAGCTATTCTTGCAGTATAAATGTTATTTATACAGTGCAATTAAGCAGAGGTTTAATGTAAACTGCTGCCAGCACTGGGTTAGGTACCAAAGTGAAAATGAATCCTATGAGATACTATTGCGAACAAAAACCACAAAGTTTTAAACTCTTGACAAACAGAGTGACAGCTTTCACAGAGAGGTTAAGCAAAACAAACAGCAAACAATTTGTTTGCAGAAGTAGCTATCTCGTGAGCAAGCTAAACCTGAGCATAAGCCAGAGACAGGAGCATAGCCATCTTGTCTTGTCTGTGTGCTCTCAGCCAGCTGCAGGCTGCCTTATTCCTAATCTTTGCAGGGCAGGCTTTGAGAAAACAGCTTGCTGTGTTTTAGTACACCAAAATCAACATCGTCACCACTCTGTAAATGTATGTCAGAGAAGGACTAAAGCCAATGCTCATAAACATTACACCCTGCTGTTCCTACCTTTCTTCATCATACTGTGTCTGGATTCCCCTGGGGATTTCCACATTCACCCCACCTAGAAGAAGGACTCAGGAGCAGGTTTTGCCCCCACAGAGGTCCTGAGCAGCAGCCAAACTTCTGGGTTCCTCCATCTTCCCGTCTTTCAAAAGAAGCAAAACAGCTGGAGTCCCATGTCACAGGCCATGTGAACTTTTGGAGTATGTTTTCACTGGTGCAGCATTGATTTTACTGGGATCAATGTAAATATTATGTTAGCTTGCAACTGCTAATTATATCAGCATAAACTTAATTTATGGTGATGATCACAGTCCTAATGCAGTGCTGCTGCCAACCCTCACAACTGATGCTTTGAGACATCATGTAAACCCAGCCATTAGCAATCAAGTAAATGCTCCCATTACATATCACTGACATTGGCTGAAGAACTTTTTAATTGACTTCTTAGGATTTATGACAGATGATGCAGACTGTGTGTTTAAGTTCAGGATTCTTTTTCATGTTTTATATCTGCTGCTGCTAAGATAGATGCTGGTCTTAGAGTAAATAGTGTAACATTACGTGCTTGAAATTGAAAAGACTGAGTTTGTTTCACTTGGAAAGAAGATAAAAAGAGGGCTCAGGAGAAAACTCTGTGAAGGAATGAAGAGCACAGAAAAAGTTATATGGGAACATGTCTTCCCCCTCTGCAAAAATAAAACTACTGAAACCGTCATTGAAATGAAAAGGTGATAATTCAAAAGTGGTAAAAGTGTTTTTCCCCATAAACAGAAAGTGAAAATTTGGTTACTTGAGAAATCACTAAGGTCAGTAATTCAGCAACTTTCAGATAGGGGTTGCATATTTATATGTAAAAGACTACCAAGACAGGTTATACTTAAAGCTCATGCTCCAAGGCAGGAATGTAGCACTTTAGGATCCTGTGGCTTAAACTGCTCTCTAACAAGCCTGGAGTCAGGCTGATATCTTCACAGAGGCTGGATTAAACAATAGGGGTTTTCTTATCCCTTTCTGCTGAAGCATCCAGCAACAGCCATAAGGAGAATTAAAAATGAAAAGCACACCACTAAAAAAAAAACCCCAAAAAGCAAAAAACAACCAACACAGAAACTCATCCCCCCACAAAAAAAAAAAAAAAAAAACAACAACCCAAAAAACCAAACCAAACCAAAAAAAAAAAACAAATCCCACACAAAAACCTCTCAACATATATAACAAACAAACAAACCAAATGGCTTTCAGTCCTGGAACATTTTAGGTTTGAGATAAAGTACTGAAATTTCAGATGATCCAACATTGAAGAAAGCTTACTGTATGGGGGATTTTCAGTGCCCCTGTCTGCAAAAAAAAACTCCCAGAGGTATCAGTGAAATCGGGTTATTGAGTTGCACAGAGACTATGGCAGTAAGCCAGGAGCAAATTATTGTAATAAACTCAGGATCTGAAGGCTAGGGGACAGTAAAATAGTGTCTAGACTACTGGGGGTTAGAGGCAGCACTGAGGAGTGGAACGAGCAGGGAAAAATCACACAGGGTGAGATGAACGGCATGTTTTATTTCCCAGATAAATCACGGTGACAAAGTTTTACACCTCTGAGCAGCACTTGGAACACAAAGTACCTGCATAGTCATGCACCAAACTGATAAAGCTTTCTGTTTGTTTTAAATAAGAAGTATTTTTATCTCTCTCTGTTCCTCTCTCTATATATATGTGTGTGTGTGTGTGGGTGGGTGTATTTGCTTATTTAGAAAATTCATATGTTTATACATACATAAATATCTATATTAATTATGTTTATAGGTGTTTATGTGCCATAGTTTCTATGATGCATATTCATCACATCAAGAAGTAGCTTATTCTGCCTAGACTAGAGCTTTAAAATGGCTCTTAAATACATTTTTTGAAAGCATGCTATCCTAGCCAAGATATGTCCATAGCTGTCAATGCAGAGACATTTTTCAAAGGAAAAATCTCCAAACAAACCAGTGGGCTTAAGCTCAGCAGGTTTTGTTAACTGTGGGTGACATTTCTAAATGTTGTGTAACTCTGAAGCAGAGCAGCAGAGGTAGGTAACATCTTCCTGTAAGATGAGTATGGGGGAAGGATTCTGCCCCCACCAGGAATTTCGGCTTTATTTTTTATAAAGGGGTATTACAAAATGTACCCTTAAAAAAGAAGTGATGGATATGAAAGCATCCTTTCTGAGCCCTTTCAGATTAGCATAAATCTAGATTCCCTGTGAAGATGTATGTCACCATTTATAGGATGTTTATTGATCTGTATTTATCTTTGTCGAGGACTCGGCTAAACATGGCTTCAACTACAACTGAGGATTCAGATGAATTGATTAGAAATGTATCCAGATGAAGCGGTTCACTTTGCCTGGTTTTGTCTGCATCTCTGTCACACAGAACAGTGGCAGCTGGATCTCGAGATGATTCTGTTTTGGCAGATTTTCAAGACAGTTTCTGTGTTTTGCCTACCTGATTTGCCTTCTGTTGAATCTGATGACATTTGTTAGCATGCAGCTGGGGGAATTTTAAAAAGTGTACATTGTGGATCAGTGAGTATTCTGTGCTTCAGTACAGAGCTGAAGATTGCTGCCATGGATAGAACAGGCTCCAAAATACAATAATTTTCTTCATAGCAGGATGAAATTTATGCTTTGATTATCTGATTTCTAGGTTCCATCACCTGCTGGCTTTTAGGTCTAAAACCCCTCTACTGGAAAAAAAAAAAAGTAAAAAAGTTCAAAGGAGATGGAATTAATCATTGTAATGAATGATAGTAAGCAACAAAGGGGTTTTAACTACTTCCAAGTAAGTTCAGCAATGTTCAACAGCCCATTTAATGGCACAAGACATTTGCCATCCTAGAGGGTTTCCTGTTCTGCAGACATAAATCTCTGCTTGCATGCAAAACGACAAGCTAAAAAGCTCTTCAGATCATTTTGCATTAAGCACATGCTGGCAAGTGCATTAGAAGTGTCATGCACACAAAGACTAAGACAGTTTAGAAGAAAATATTTTTGGCCTATGACCTTACAGTTTTGTGTAACTTGAAGGTTTTCTCCTGGAAATAATAATGGTAGTCATATTTTGATAGGCTTGGAAGGGATTCAACATTCACCTTTTCATCATCTTTGTGTTCTTCACTCAGTCTAGTGTCCTTCCTAAAAGCTAAAGCTACAAAATTGTGTCTCATCCTCTAGTTGTGCCATTGCTTGGATAAGAAAGAGTAATGGACATAAATGTCCCTCCTGCTAGGCAGCCACTTCAGAGTAATTTGGGCTTCAGATTTACTCTATGCAACCAAATGATTAAATTATGACTGAGACATTCTGTTGCAAGACAGAGCAGCACCCTCAAGGCTTCAGGCTGATACATTTACCATAGAAACGCAGAGAGAGAAAAATATTTGTTTCATTAAAATTAAGACTGTTTTTCACCATGACATAACCTTAAAATGGAGAAATTTGCTCGTTAAAATAGAATAATTTAAGAACAGTTAGTTCCACAGCATGACGCACCCCACAATATTATGCCAAATTACAGGTTAAGCAATTGAAATGGCTTAAAAAAGCTTTAGCATAAAGATTAATTCCTGACTTTCCTTGTCTTCATTCAGAAGCTCTGAAAGGTTACAGCTGGGTCTAACAAAGCCCTTAGATACAGGATAATGCAAATGAAATAAAATAGCTAAGATAGTGTGATAAGAAGATACTGTCCCAAAACTGGCTTCTTTTTTTTTTAATCTACAAAAATTGCATTGAACTGCAATTGAATTGATCTCAGAATGAAAAAGATAAATTTGAAAGTGTTCAGTGGACCTGCAGCCCAGTGTGAGAGAGAAGTATTTTAATATTCATAAGGAAACACTGAAAGCAGAGTCTACCAATTTCAAAGCCTTTCTTCTTCCACCCAACAGTGATCCTTATGCTCACTGAATCTGGAGGAACAGAGTGGGTTCTCCTAAGGTTTTCAGGGCAATGAGCATGGTGCCATTCTGATATTAATTGAGCCATCCCACAATTTAACAGATTCCTAAGGAATTCTCACGGGAGAGGATCTGAGAGCTGTGGGATGATGAGCACTGAAGGACGTTGGGAGAGGCGCTCGCTCACGCAGCCTCACCAGATGGGTGAGTATGTGAGATAGAGGTCAGCTGAGGCTGGCTGCTCCTCCTTCTCTCCTGCTGTTTTTACTGACCTGGAGTTCCTCTGAGCAATAAAGAGGCTGAAAGCCTGGAAATGAGCTGGGGGTCAGTGGCACCTGTGATCTGTTGGTTCTGCAGGCCCCATCAGTGAATGGCCTGTAGACCATGGCTTGGGACTTGCAAGGGAACTCAAGGGAAAGAGGCCAAAATTTTGATTATACAAAAAATTGCACCACTTACAAGAATTCAGTTTAACATGGATCTCTTTAAAACAGTGCAAACATCTTAATTAGATGTACATAAACTAATTTAATCCTTTGCTTAAATCAGTCTACAGTGATTCATCAATGCTAGCTAAAAGCAGTGTGTGTAAGGATTACACTGCTTTAAACGTCTACAATATAGGTGTGCACTGATTTTCTGACATTGATTTGATATAGATTTGATTATGTAAATGCAACTTTCCCTAATTTCATTGGTTTATTGATATGGTAGTTAATTAAGTAGGAGAGGCATGTAGAAAGAAGAATCTTGTTTTAGAGTAAAAAAGGGGTTAATGATGAATTTAATATGCTTATTCTGTTTATAGATATTTGACAAAAACACTAACTATTTTGATTTTGCATCCTCTTTTTTTCACAAATCTAATTAAATTATTTTCATGCCAATTAGATTATACTAATATTAAGGGCAGGCCTTGTGCTTTTTTGTCTAGGTGGTAAATTTGAGAGAGCTGTTGCAGCATAAATACCTACAGGTGGAAACCACAGGTAGTTAAGGTCAGTCTGACTCAAGTCAAAAGTCTGTCACTGCCCTGAGAAACTCATGGTGTGAGTGCAAGGCAAGGCAGATACAGTCAGATGGTGGAGCCCACACAAATCACTGCATGGTATCTGTCAGCAGGATTTGCTGCTGATCTCAGCCACAGTCTAACAATTACCATATTTTGCATAAATACCATGATAAGGAAGAGTTTTAAAGACTAGAAGAGTCTAATGACATGTCAGTGCAGACACTTTTTTGTTGGAGAGGGAAATCCCAGAATGAGTGCTGATTTTACAATTTGCCGTATTTTTATACTGAGCGTGAAACATTAGTATGAGGGACAGACAGAACACATTCAATGCAACTGGAAAATGGGAAACAGTTGAGGGAAAAGGTATGGGATCATAGTAATGGACGAGGATCCCTGGCTCTCTAGGAACATGCTGGGTTAATAAGAATCAGGAGGACACTAAAAGGATGTTGCAGTGATGCAAGTGAAAGGGAACGAGAATTTTAGCAGCATGGCATTACAAGGAGATACCATGGAAAGACAAAGTACATGACTTGGCCACAAGAACATGAGGAGTGACATATGCAGAACAGAATGCACAGACAGCAGCAGAGAGGACTGAGCAAAGGCTAGCATGGCAATAATTAAAATGAATCAAAGGAGACTATCCAAAGAGTTTAGGAGCTGTACTTTTTTAAACTCAGTTGACTTTAAAATGGCAGATAAAGAGGCGTAGAGGCAAGGTGGCTGTGGTTGTGAGGTTGGCAGACTGAGGCAAGAGATACTGACCTGTGAATTGCCCTCAGTCATGTGATTTATGGATGGCTCATAGGTCAAGGAAGCTCAAGATGAAGCAGTGACCAAACCTTTGGCTAAAACGAGGTAGTTAGAAACTCTGTGGAAAAGGTTTCTGTTAAATTCAAGGCAGGGGAGCATCCAAGACACAATTAGAAGAAAAGAGCTCTGGGTAGTGTTTGGCCAGATTTGGTGAGTGTATTTTGAAAAGCAGGGAAGAGTGAAGGTCCATTCTAAGGTGGGGTTACTGTACATCTTTCTGCAGAGAGAGGAAAGAGCCAGGAAACAGTGAGAAGAGGATTGATGAGATGGATGGAGGGGCCAGAAGAGAGATGAAACACTCCTGTGTTTTGAAAGACAAGAGGTTACAGATGAGGAGGCAGAAGGGAAGGTCAGACAGCTGAAAAGCTGCTCTGTTTTTACCTCCAAAGAGGCTGGACTGAGATGGTGAATGGCAAGACAAAGGGTGGGTCTGAGAGGTGGGTCAAGGTGAAGGAGCAACTGCACCATCCAGTCAAATTGAGTAGGGGAGTGACCTAGGTGGGAAGATCACTGACATTAAGAGATGGGAGGGGATATGGAAGGATTTGGGAGAGGGATGTGCCACCTAAAAAGAAGTTTGGAGGGAGGGGGCAAAGCAAGAGTATGAGCAGTAGCCAGGAGCAGTAAGTGACCGTGGGATTGAGTATTAGATCTGGACTTAAGACAAATGGGGGAAAGAAGGCACAAATAGATACTGTGAATTTGCAGTGGTGGCAGGAAAAACAATGTCTAGGAAAAAGCCCATGGCGGGATTTTGGGAACTACTTGTGCATCAGTATGAGAGGAGACTCTGCCAAAAAGGAGACTGGCATATTGACAAGGCTGGGAGAAAAGCAGCCACAAATTTGAAGCTGATGTCTTGTGGCCATAGATCTTTCCTTTTCCCTGCCTGTGTGGAAATGCAAACACTGTGTGATTCAATTACTTCAGAGTTCCTTGATTTGGAGGCAGTTTCCTCTTCCCCAGCAACAGTGTGCACAGTCATCTCTCTAATTGCAGCAGGAGCGCTGTCATACTCAGCAGACACAGAGCTTGCAAGCTTTCAAAACATGATGGTGCTCTGGGATCAAAGCTTGCAAGGGTCCTTTTTAATTAGTATCACTTTTTATTTTGTGGGTCTGTCTCCACATCTCTAGCTTTAGTCTGTTGTAAATAAACACCTTGGAAACCTGAATTAGGTGTAAATATGATTATGTGAAACAAAAGGTTTGAGAGGTGTGAACTGCTTTATGCCTCCAGGAGTGGTGAAGCCTGACACTTAAAATAATTATTTTAAAGTCAGCATTGTATGGTTCACAGCTGATTTTAGCTGAAAGCTCAGGTTGGGAGCTTCACACTGCCATCCCAGGAGATGAAGCCCCATATTTAATGCCTCCAGCTCCAATGTCACAACCCGCATCTTCTTCCCAATCACTCCTGTATATACAATCTATCTTGGTGCTTGTGATGCACTGAGAAGGGCCCTGGCTGTGGCTGTCTCCTGAACTGGAGTCAGATCTGGACCCAGGGCAAGGGACAGAGCAGATCAATGTCACCTGCTGCCAAGCCATGGGCAGTGGCTTGTTTGTTTTCAATGGAGTTTCATTTTCTTTCTTTGCTCCTTTTTCCTCCTTGTGTTAGACATTATTTTTCAAATGTGCCTCTGTTGAAGCTATATTTAGGGCTTGTTTTCTAATTTGGCACTGTTTAGGCTCTCTCACATAGATCTTCTTGGGGTTTTTTTTATTTTTATTTTAAGCGTGTGATACCTTTAAACGTGTAAATATCCGGCCTAATTGGAATGCCTAAACAGTCACTTCCCAAACTGCCAAGATGTTAAAATCTGTTGATGTGTGCAGTCCCAAAGTTACCATGGCAACCACATCCATTGCTAGAGAGACATGCTAGATCCCCTTCAGCTTGTGGAGGGCATCCCTCAGCCCCGAACTTTAGGCAGCATGTTTATTTCCAGCTCCTGAGCAGCTTGCTGGGCTATGGCAGCATCCTGATGGTGAGTGGGAAAGGGGAGGGAGCCATGGCCTGCTCCCAGGTGGTGAAGGCCCCTCATATGCCCAAGTTTTGCTGCACAGGAGGCTCAGTCTAAGCAGCCCAAGGGTGACACCACTGTCCATCAGCCTGGTTGAGGCAGGACACAAGCAGGACTCCTGTGGGATAATGAGATATGTCTGACTTTCTGTGGCAAATGGATGAGAACCACCTCGAGTAACTGAGAAAGTGTGTTAGTGGGTGCTGGCTTACTCTCACTGTGCAGTGGTGAGAGTCTCAAATTGCAGCCCAGGTGGGTCTGGGCCAGTCACCACCATTGCTGCTGGGCAGCTGCCAAGGAGCACAGAGTGCACTCACCATGGTGGCCCACCTCCAGTACGGAGGGGTGATCCTCTGAAAATCTTGATTACAGGGTGGGAGAAGCACAGAGAGACACATTCAATGCCTCTTTGTGAAAAACAGCAATCACCTTTTGATCCTTCAGTTTGTTCTCTGAGACAACTTCTTCTGGTGCAACTTCCACAAGCTGGTTTTGTTCTTTGCCCCAAAAATTAGTTCTATGCTACCGTCAAGGTAAGCCTGTGGAGTCTGCATTTTTTCCTTTTGTGGTAAAGCATTATGTGAGTAAGATGAAGTTTGCAGTTCCTTTTTCACACCCTTTTGTCCTTCTTTAGTCTAAGGGTTTCTAGCTCTGAAGGGTCCACAAAACTTTTTCAAGAAGACTTTTGAAGAGAGGCTTGAGCATGTGCTGAGAGTTTCCTGCACTGAGGCTTCCATTGAAAATACACAGGGATGGACTCAGTGTTTGCTGCAGCTTCCTGGGTATGAGAACTTGTTTTCATTTTACATTTGAACTAAATCCAAGAAAAATAATGTGGCTGTGCAGAAAGGTTTGCCTTTTGTCTTGCTGCTTCTGTGAAACCTGCCTGGGCTTTCCATTAGGAGGGAACAGCTTTTATGATTGCAGTGTCTAACATCGGACAAAATACTTAAGAACTTTGTGCTTTTAATAGTTTTGGTATTCCTACCATCTCTGACAATTGCAAACCGTGTAACCATAAGGTTTATTTTTACATCTATAAATATTTACATATATATATATGTACATATATGAGCATACATCCCTTCATTTTCACAGCTGGACAGATATAGCATCATTCATCATGAAAGTATGCTCCTGCAACACTCTGCTCCTGTTTAATAACCTCTTAAGATCGATTTACTCACATCAGCCTTTTCAAAAACCATGTCAAAAAGTCTCCTTGCAAACTCATGTATTGCTTAAAAATAATAAATATATGTTTAGAAAATAAAAAGCAGGCTGGGTTTGAAGTTCAAGTTTGATTTCTGCTATTTTAAAAAAATGCAACTGTGCTTTGATCTTTTCAGATTTGCACAACTAAAGTTCTCTGCAAGAATGAGGATTAGAAATGTAAAGATTACTGATATTCTTGTGAAAAAGAATGATTCCAGCCCCAAGGGCTAGAAGCCATTTGTTTCTGTTCATTGTGGCAGCTCCTGACACAATGTTGAGGTGCCAGTGATCCAGGGTCCAGCTGAACAGGAGAACTGCAACCCCTTCTGCATCTCAGCACCTTGGGGACTGCTTTCTTCATGTTCTCTGTACCATGGCATTTCTGTTAGTCCAGTTTATGCCATGTTTACTCACAAAACTCAACAATGCTCTGCATTAGTTAACTTTTGTTGAGGGTTATGTCAGGTTCTTAACAGATGAGCTGTCTTTTGCTGTGGCCACATCAATATACAGTGGCAGTGTAAGGAGGAGCACTGTCCCTTGCAGCCTGACCAGCTCTGCTCTGCCTTTTGACTCCTGCACCAAGGGAGAAACCAAGAACTTTCGTGGTTGCTGTGAAAGCATTGTCTGAGGTTTATAAGATAAAACAGCTTTTTTCTTCATGGTTTGGTGAGTTGGCCTCTTAATTTTGCCTTCACCTCCAGCAAGCTCTCTCTTGTTTCTGTCTTCTGGGTGATTTATCACAGGGATGTCTTCTCAGGTCCTGTAGCCTTAATAAGCATTAAGCAATATTTAAGCAAATATTTTGTTCAAAAGTCACCAAAGATGCTGTGTTAACTAGAAGATGTAGTGCACTCTTTTCCAAAGAGGATCCCAAAAATTTCACCTGCCCCCTGGGATAATGCTTCCAGAGTAAGAGGGAGGCCTCAGGGGCAGGATGTGGGATGCTTTATTTCTCTCTAGTCCCAAACACCTGTTCTTACTTTATTCAGGGTCAGACCTGTGGTTCCCAGCTGCTGCAAATAGCTTGGAAGACTTTCAGCTAATGAAGGGAAAATAATCAGCTGTAATCCAATTACAGAAGGAAGAGATGAAAAGAGCAGGGAGGTTTCCTGCCCCCTACACTAGGAATGATAATTTTAACTATATTTTTAATCCTAAATATTTTAGCAAATGAGCTGCATGAGGTCACCATGCGGCTGACTCTTCCACATTCCAGTCAGTTTATTGCCTGCACAGCCGTGCAAAGCATCCCCCTCTAAAATGTCTGTTTTGAAAGGAGCTCTTCTTTGTCCTCTCTTTTTTGACTTGATCACCCTAATGCAGGCAGCCTACAAAGAATAAACTTTACTGCCAGCTCTCTCACTTTTATGAAAAGAAAGAGACATGGCTTCTCCATTCCTTGTGTGTTTTCCTTGAGCTCCATTAGCAAGAAGGATTGTGCAGATGTCTGAGCCCAAACAAGACTACAGACAGTTTTATTTGTCCACCAATTACCTCCCATTTGTTATTAATTAGGGCAGGGAAGGACAAGCAAGTTTATTTTTTATTTTAGCCCTGTTACTTCCCTGAAGATTTTCACTCTGGGGGAGATGGAGCATGTTTTTCCCTGAATACAAGTTTCAAACACAAAAAGGAGAAGAGAGTGCCCTTCAAAACTCTGGGGATATATGTCACAGATGCTTTGAGGTTACCATACATCCTTTTCTATCCCATGCAGGTTCCAACAACCCTGGGGTCCTGCAGTCCCAGGTTAGGTCACACCTGGTGCTGCTCTTTTGAGCAGAGCTGTGCTTGTGCCTCTCTACCACATAAATGGGCAACTCTGCCGCAGGCAGGTGTGTGGGCAATGCCAGGCAACAGAGTGCTGTGTGACCTGAGGCTCAGCCCTGCCTTTTTCTTTTTGGGTTTCTTCACCCATCTATTTGGGCTCTGAGTTTCTCAAGGCAGAGGCTCCTCTCCCAAGCCCGTGGAGTGCTCTCCACAGAGGTGGCTCAGTACAGCAAGGAAAAATTATTGTAGTGGAGAAGGAGCAACTGCAAGCCCAGTCAGAAAGAAAACTACTTAGTTTCCTTTGGAAAAAAGCCCCACAACATCAAAGGATTTTAATAGTGTTTAAGTAATGCTTTTTTAAATGTGAAGATACTTGTTTTCTCAGTCATTTGTAACAAAACCTATTACATGTACGACAGTGCAATCCATCATAAACACAATGAAACATGTAAGGTGGGAGGAGGAACTCATGACATGTTTTTAATAGACATTTCTTCCCTTCTCCCTCCAAACTGAAGGTATTTGTTACGACTTTTACTTAAAATGGGGAAAGAGGAGAGGGAGGGGGGTATGTTTTGAGTTCACTGGAGAAGAAGGAAGATTGTTTTATTTTATTTTAGTAGCTCCAGGCTGCCTTTGAGTAACTAGGTATTACAGTCCTGGTGCATCTCTAATTAATAAGATCAACTGCCCCTGAATTTTTTTTTACAAACTAATTTAGATATGTCAAGGCTGCAATTATTTTGAGAAAGATCTGACTCCTTGCTTATTCATCTTTCCTCCTACTCCATGAAAAAATAAAACCATCAGCTTAAATGCCCTTTGAAGTCTGTTTTAGGTACTTGATTGAAAATTAAACACTGCCTTGCCACTGTTAAAAGTGGTCAAGGTTCCCGTTCTTTTTTCTTTTTCCCTCACCGCCACCCTACAATTTGCAAAGGATAATGAACCTTGGGATCTGCCTTAGTTCCAGATACAGCCTGGCACTGCTGTGGCCATCTGGGCCCCTACCCCCATGTGTGATGGAGGTCATGGCAGCACCACTGGGGTCAGTGGCAAAGCGCCTGGCATGGGAAGGGCCTGACCCTGCAAGGTGCCGAGTGTCCTCTGGCTCCAGCTGACTTCTCAACCCCATGCAATCAAGCTCTCCCTTAGTCCCAGAGAGCCCTTGGATTTGTGGGGAACGGCTCTGAAAACTCATAAAGATCAAACTGTTTATTGGGGTGAGTGGTTCACTTTTATTTGGCAGTGTTTGTGGAGCCCAGGCACCGGGCTTGTGTTATAAAAGTTATTGCATGTCAGGTGCCTCCCAAAATCCTGCTCCAATAATCCCGTCTTCTTTCTGGAAGCCTCCAGAAAGAAAGAAATGAGGCAGGGGAGAGGAGAATGAGGGAGAATTTGAGCTCCCACTTGTTAAATCCTATCAGTCAAGCTTTCATCTCTTGGCTGAGGCTGTTCATCTGGAATAGTCCCCTCAGGATGCTGAAATGAAAGGTTGAAACAACTGGCCCAGTCTGAGCTATGCATTTCTTTCTTGTAGGAATGGTGCAACAAGGCAGAGCAGCAGTTCCCTGACTAACACAAGAGCTGGATCCACCAGCAGAAGGAAAAGTTAACCATGCCTGGGTTTTACAAGAAGATCAAGTTTTTGTTACAGACGAAGTTGAGCCCCTTTAAATGAAGAAAAGCGGCCTGGTTGTGGTTTTGTTTTGGTTACTCAGGCTGGGTTTCCTATACAGGCAGCATGACTTTACAGTGACCTGCCTGCCACAGAGGAGAAATGTTTTCCCCCTTCCTTCCTCCCTCCCTCCCCCTCCTCTTCCCTACCAAATTCAAGCAGGATCAGCAAAAAGCCTGGCAGGAGGGACATTAGCAGGCGGGCAATTCTCTGACACCCCATTGAGCATCCTCCACCCTAACCCCTGCTTGGTGTGGTTTACAACTTAGACTTTATTATCTGCTGACAAACGAAGACTTTTCTGGAAAGCAAGCTTTGTTTTCCCAGAAGCTGACAGAGCCTGACCAGAGCATAGCAAGCTCTCAGCAGAGCTTTAGCCGTGCCAATTCATTTATTTGGAGGTCTCAAGCTAGCATTACATCCTAGGTGATCGTAAATGCCGTCTGTCTGGAGGGGTGAGAGGGGAATTTCTAGCCCAGTCCTGTCTAGACCAGGGTTTGTCACGGAGAGAAAGTCACAATGGGGACACTGTGAAAGTGCTCTACATGGCGGTGCCATCGTGGGGGCACTCCTGACACATCTGAAGTGTAAACCTGGCATCTGGCCCTTGTTAGGGTTGCTGGAAATAACTGGAGAGCTGCCTTTCAGTGGTGTCTGAGAAGCTCATAACCTGAATGCATGTGGGCTTCTGGTAGCCAGATACTAAAAACCACTCAATTTGGGTTTTTTTTTCTTTAGACCCAAAAGTTTCAAGGCTGCATTAAGGTGAAGAGCAAGGACATAGCTGTAAGAAAAACATGTTTTTTTTCTTCAGTCCCAGATGGATGTTTTACCTGTGTCCAGCTCCACATAAGAAAGTGGGAGAAATAGATAAGAAATTAATATGATATACACGTGTTTTTGCATAGCCATGTAGATGATGTGCTACCTGTGTGACATCCATGCCCATTTGAAACAGAGTTAAATGTCAGATGTGCTGTAAGGTGTGTTACCGATGCAGAGGGCACAGTGAGAAGTTTCCTAAACCCTGATCATAGCAACCACTCACTATGTGGAGAAACTTAACATTGAAAGCATGCTGACAGTGCCTGGGAGACTAAACAGTAAAGCCCTTGTAGGATGCTGTTGCACATTTATCTGCCAAGTCTTTCTGCCATCATCATCATCATTAAGTTTTGCTTGAAATGTTGTCCCTTTGTGCTTTGAACAAATGACATGAGAGTATCAATTGTGGTTTTTCATGATCGTGTTTTATAGCTGACGCTGTATTTTAAGTACTAAAGGGGTCAGACCAGGAAAATGTTAGTATGGAATGTGTGAAGACCACCATCAGGCATCTCTACCCTCCCACTGCACCCTTTCATGCTCTAACTCTAGTCTGGCCTCTTGCAAAGGACTGCAATATCAGGTTTCCTCAAAGTCAAAGTTTTGCCAAATGAAACACAAGCCTCTTTAGATCCATTTTCACCAGTATTTGTTTCCAATTATAAAAACATGGCTACTCTATTGAACATACTCCCTGTCATTGTTTCTCAGTGAAGCTAACAATTCTAAGTCTGAATGTGAGTAGGAAATGATGACTTATTTATGAACAGTTTTCAGTGGGAAAAACACAGCAATTCCTGGGTATTTTGAAATGTTATCTGCCCCCTCCCCTCTCTTTCTGATGATGATTTTAGGAAGTTAAACCCTAACAATGTGGCATTTTCCTATCTGTGCATGTGGTGGTTTGCCTGTCAGATGGTTACAGAGCAGGATGGCTCACAAGGACAGACTGCTGACACAGACCTGCCCATGCTAGAACAAAAGTGACCTTGCAGTTTATAGTACAGAACATTACTTTCAGACATCTGAATATTTCAGTAAATATTTTCCATTTTTACAGAAACTTCTCTGTTTTGACCCAAAACATTCTGGGTTTTGCTAAGCCAAGTATTGTAAGCCTATGCTTGTTTCTCCTTCAAGCAAAAAGTGTGTTCCAAGCCGTGTGCAGAGGGTCCTCATGAACATCACTTTATTTTTACTGAAGTTGGGTAGAACACCCCTGATCACACCCCTGCTTGGAGAAGCAAGCTCTCCATACTTTTTATGTGCCTAAAAATAATCCAGAATTAAATATATATTGGTGCATTTCTGTAATCTGTGTCTTAGGCTGTTATGTATGTTATCTTTGTACATCAGGACATGAAAGTCATTTTTAAGTCCAAATTTTCTTCACTTTATCCCATTCCAAAAACAATAAACAAAGCTCACAAGAAAAAGGAATAATAACATATAACCTCCCTGTAAACTCATGGGTATCACTCCAACAGAATTCCTCTACTGCCCAGCAGCCAGCTCAGATCTCACCTCTTCTTGCAGGTCCCAGAGCTGCATCAGACTGAGGGTTTATGGCAGTAGGAACCACTGGGTATTTATAGTGCTGTTCTGCACTACCTTGTACAAGGCTTCCTTTGGATGGAAGCTCATCTAAACCCACCGAGACACTTTACACCCATGCAGCCCAGCTAAGGCCACAGCCATGCTACATAGGGTGTCCACACAATGGATGTGATGTTCCTGCTGCCAGCCCTCACCTCTCAGAGCTGGTACTGGAAACCCCAGGTGGAGGCGTGTAGGACCTTTCACCTTGAGAAACAAACAAAAAAAAAAAAAAATCTGTCTCTTGCAGTTCTAGGAAAGAAATGGGGGCACACCGCGGGCCTATTGCAGCAGGGGAGCCAAGCTCCCAGTAAGAACCCAGCAAGCCACACCACCTTTCCATGTCATCCAGGAAAGGTGCATTTTTAAAGCTGTATTTAGAAGATGTTGGCTACAGCACTGTGGCAAGATGCACACCAGATAAAAATAGCTGTGATCATATTTCCTTCTGTTGGCCTCGTAGGCTGGGGGATGTGGGAAGATTTCTCTCTCTGCTGGGGTCACAGCAGGGCAATATTTGTTGTCTTCTGCCTACTGTCATGTGCCCCATAAAGCCCAAAAGAGGCCTTCTCGCTATTGAAAGAAGTACTTGGCATATTTGGAGCACATGCTGACACCAGTTGCTTTTCAAAGGCTCTGTAAATTCCAGCTCACTCTTCTATCCAATTTTCCATTCAGAGACACAGCAAGGGGCATTTGGCAGACCATGAAATAAAACTGCACGTGCTGTAATCCTTTTCAGGGTGAGGCTCAAGCTCTTGCTCCCTCTCCTCCCTCCCTCTCCTTTTCATTCCCAGTCTCTTTCTATACAAGTGTGACCAACTACAGGAGCACCTTGCTTGGATTAGACAAGGTCATGGAAAACGCTTGGAAAATCTAGGGCTTGTTATGAGCTCAGCAAGCAGTGATACTGACCTTACCAGTTTTAATAGCACAGGGGTTTAATTCCACCCTATGAGCTGTCTTTTGTTTTCTCCCCCTCCTTTCACTGCTAGCCAAGGTTAACTCTTTGCAGGCTCAGGGAAGGCTGCTTTGTCAGCCATAGCAGAGTAATGCACAGTGCCTAAATCACTTGTACTGTACCTGTGGACAGGGAAAACTGGCAGTTCCCCGATGTGTGACTGAGCCCAGAAGGGTTTGCACTAGATGTGGCAGCACCTTCAGTGTATTCCTGGACTAAACGGATATTCCTTTCTTGGCACTGAAGGAGCCCACTGCCCCACCAGAGTATAAACCATGAAAGTAACAAGAATGTTCCTCTGCCTCACTGTCTCTCAAGTCTTACTCTGCAAGGGACCTTTTGAGTGTACCAGTGCAAAAGTGGTGCAGAACAAGGCAGTGGAAGTGATCCTTAGGAAAATCAAAAGGATGGGAGGAGAGATTTCATGCCAATAACTTGTGAACTTTAGGGACCAAACCTACTTAGTTACTTTAAATTGGCTTTGTTCCATTGACTTTGTTTCTCACTTATGTGTTTCTCACTTATGAGAAACACACTTTGTGTGTTTCCAGATCCTTTAATTTTAGGCCTCTGAGGGGAAAAAAAAAAAAAGTCTATCTGATTTCCCAATGTCTGATTTAGATTGCTGTTCCAAGCATTTCATGGGTCAGTACTGCTAGCTGTCAGTTTGCTCCCTCTTCTCCTCCTCTCCTCTCCCACCAGCCTCCAGCCAATTGCTCCCATTCCACCTCTCAGTTAAAATGCAGTGGGAGAAGGGAAGGAGAGGGGGAACAGGCTTCCCTGTGTGGTGCTGGTTAGGTGTTGTGTTGGGTCATCCCAATGGAACCATCTCCCGTGACATTAATGATTTATCACTGGAGAATCATTTGTGTTCATTGAGCCTAACCACCAATGAAGTCCTGTGTTGTCACAGTGATGAAGAAAGTCCTTTTCCCATAGAGTTGACATCAGGAGATGAGAGGTGGCCACAGGCTCACCGATGGGGAGAAATCATCTGTGGGAGAAGCAGCTGCCAAGGAATGCACTGTAACATGACTATGGTAGCCAGGAGGTGAAGGCACAGATCAAAAGAAAATGGAGAAATGCCTGTGAGGAAAGGGAAGGCTCAGGAGGGAAGGATGAATTATTTACATTAACACCAACCAAGTTGTATTCAAAGGGGCACTTTAATTTTGAGTAAGTACTTTTCCAGTATATGACTCTGGCATGACTTCCTAGCCTTATTTCTCTAAATTGAATTTTAAAAAAATCCATTCTTGATTTGCTTTCAGCAACTTGGAGGGAATTCATATCTAGATGCAAACCTCATGGCTTAGTCCAGTCCTTTCTGCCTCTCTCTCTACTTATTTAGTTTCCAGTTTAGAGCTTTCAGATGTGGGTAGGGGATAAAGCAAAGTTGTTTGGTTAACCTAGGCCCATTTCAGCTGCCTTCTGGTAGAACAGTCTTCAAATATGTATTTGTGCACACTTGTATGCCAGTACTGCTTTGGTTTAGAAACCTACAGGAATAGGTTATCAAATATGAATACATTAATGAATCTAAGCTGCATTTCTCCACATTTCTCTAGACCTCTCTTTGTACTGAGAGGAGATACAGTTTTTAGTTGCCTTGGGTTTTAACCCAGTGACATCAGAGAAGCGGAAAAGCAACAGTGATGGGCCCCGAGGTGTGTTTACTTAATGTCTTTGGAGCTGCTGCAAATCCATGCCTACTACTGCCTCCTGTGATTCAGAGGAGCTATGTGGAAAGGGAAAGCAAAAAAAGCTGATCTCAGCAAATTTGATACAAATTTGGGCAAAGGATCAAAGATTCTGTTTTTATGGAAAACGGTTCATCAATCCTTATCTTTCATGCAGCAGATCTTTTCTCCCTGCCCCCCTCCTTTTTTCTTCTTTTTCTTCATTTTCTTTTTTGGTAATTCTTGTTTAAAACATGAAATGGAAAAGAAAAAAAAAATCTTTATCACTAGCCAGAGACTGATTTCCACCAGCACATGAAGGTTTCTTTGCCTTGGTCTTTTCTAACAACCAGTAAATATCCAAACACATCGTTGTGCCAGATAAAAGAAGAAAGTAATAATGCTGTATAAAATCAGCCTGGGCAGCTAGCTAAGGAATTGGCTTTAGTTTCTTCCAGAATTAAAGGAATCAAATCCAGTTCTGTGCCAGGATTTACTGTCAAGTACCCTACTTCAGATTTTAATGATCTCTTGAGACCCTGGCCTGACCCAAAATGTTGTTACAACTTGGCCCACCCCAGTATAATTAACTAAAATCCTGTCACATGGTGCCCCTCATGCAGTAATTAGATATGTCCTAAGAACAGTATTAAGTACTGTGCCTAAAAACAGGCTGAGCAAATGCCAGTTTACAAGGGATTCATGGTCAAGGTGCTGAGTGAATTGCTGGCTGTAAAGGCCTGCCTCAAACAAAAAGTAGTGAAAAGAAACCTTGCTAAGCTCCCTTAGGGAAAATCGTAGCAGCCTCCCCTCTGCATAATCAACAGCTGCAGAAGCAAAAGTGTTGCTCATCTGTTTTCCTGCCAAGTGGAAAATATATACTATATGCATCATGGAGATGGAGAAGGGTTATAACAACACTATAGATAGAAAACATTTATAAATGGCTAGTTGGATGCTACTTTTCAGGCAAAGAATCAGAGAAGTAAGAAATTGTTGCAGAAAATGCCAAAATATGCTTTAAAAATGGAGGAGTAATGAATGCACTCTATTGTGTCTATACGTTATGAATGCAGAATTAATTTATATTGCATTTCAGCAACGTTATACTCTACTTCACACTTAATTATATTAGATAAATACCTGGGGTGAGGAACACATTGCTGACACTTGCAGCTAAGAAAGTCTTTTGTCATAAAAATAAGGACTCCATTTTTGCAAGGTGGAGACAGCTTTAAGTGTTTTTATAGTTAACCCAATCTCTACTGCTATTTCTAAGTTGGCTATTAACACCTTATGGTCCCGGGGGCTTTTCTGCTTGAAGACCTTACACATCACCTCACATCAGTGAGATCAACAATTTGCTGCACCATTCTTACCCTGGGCAGCTAAGCCAGGTTCAGGATACTGAAATGCATGCTCATTTCAGTAGGTTTCTTGGTCTGCCAAGGTGGACTGATATCCCAGGGAATGGGAAACCTCCAATAACATCATCAGTGGTGCAGCTCTTAAGTGAGAAATTGAACAGATGCGTTCACAGGGCCCCTTGCAAGCCATTGTGTCCTCTGTCAGTACAGAGTTAACTGCATTTGCAGTATCATTAACCCCACTAGTTGTCAAAGAAAAAAACCCCAAACCAAAGCGCCCTCACACAGCTCAAAAGGCACTGGTTCTAAATATATTTATTTAATCTTTACAACCGAGTGGATCAGGAACAAATCCTTTCATGCATCTTTATGCCTCATAAAGATGCACAAGGATCACGCATATGCCATTTATAATTCCTTTTTAGGCCACCTCTGGAGGCAAGGGAGGTGGGTCCAGGCATGATATTCCCTCGTGTTTGGTGTTATTGACCTCCAAGAGGACTTGAGGTAGGCTCACAAGTGAGAGGGAGGGAAGCCATTGGAGGAGAAAGGCATTTTGTAGAGATTTCACTGTGTGCTGTCCCCCAGCTCAGTGAGTGACGTGATGCAGGGCAGGGCTGTCACACCTTTCCATCATTCTGCCACTCTGCTTGAGGAGGGAGGAAAAGAGAATTGTCTGCAAGCCTTGAGCCATTTGTCAAGGTGAGGTGCACACGGCTGCTCCCAAACCCTGTCAGCATGCCTGGCCATGGAAACTTAGAAACTGCAGAGACTGTTTTGGAAACTTAGAAACAGCAGAGTCGGTTTCTTTCATTGTCCTGCAACATGGAGCCCATAGGAAGAGGCTGCTGTTTTCCAAAGTGACCCTATTAGGAGCAATTACCAAAAATGGAAGATAAAATTAGCGTGTGATAAGGTTCATGTAAATCTCAGATGACTACTTGGGGATACAACGAAAGAGCTGACCTGATACATTAAAATATTTTTTTTCCATTAGTAACAGCTAGATTATGCTTTGAATAAAAAATAAAATCACCCTGTGCAAAGCTTAAGTGTGCAGTAAATAGAAACAAGCTTTCAAACCTGACATGGAAATAATTTTGTTGTGTTCTTGAGCTTGTTGTGCATCTCTGTCATTCCATCATTGGTGGGACAGGTTTGACACCTGGTTTTCTGGGGCCTCTTGTTGGCAATTTTCAGTGAAGAGTCTCAATAAAGAGCTCACAAACTGATACAAAGGTGAGCTGGTGGTTGCCTCTAGCAGGATTCTCTGCTGTAGAAATGTTTTGAGCTCAGTTTTGATGTGATTTGATAGATAACATGCCACTTGAATTGGAAATGCTATCTTTTATATTATTCTATGAACACTCTTAGAATTAATATCCATCAGATTAGTAACTGCCCAGGATAGTAGATAATCCACTTTTAATTTGAATGAGAGGATTAAAAATCTCTAAGTAAATTTTACACTACTGCCCTCTGGGTTTGGTCCCTTTCCCAAGGACATAATTTAGAGTGTTATCAGAAGCTAAATAGGTCACTGGTAGGACAGCTCTTGTCCATTGGATGACACTGAGTTGGCACACAGAGGTGCCAGGTTTTAGGTGACTAAAAAGAGGGCAGACAGTGATAGAGAATGAATGAAGGCATTGAAATGACCCCAACTCAATCTGCAGCTGTACCTCTCTGTAGCAGGCACCCTCAGGAGTTTGCTTGCTGCTTTATCCAGACATCCTGCTTGAGAAGTCTACAAACTCAGTAGTGTCTTCATGGGGAAACAAGCTCCCATATCTTATTTTGGGATCACCAGAAACCCAGCATGGCTGGAGGATAGTCACAACAAAGGAACATGTTTCCCGCCTTTCTCCATACTGCTTCTCTCTCCATTGGCTCCTTGAAAACAGCGGTGCGTGTCTCCAAGTGTAACCACTTGCCATCCTTCTCAGGAAGAAGCTGCTTGCACAAATACTATAGAAGAGAAGTACTGGGTTATTCCTCGTGCTTGCATGCTCCAGATTTGGAAAGAGATGCTTCACCATCACGTGGGTCAGAGGTGTCCCAGGTCATGGAGCCAAATGATAAGGTGGATAGGAAAAGGAAACAGAGGCTTTCACAACACGTGGTTTTAATGGATGTTTAGATTGGCTGTAAATCTGCAAGTGCCTGTTTGTTTAGAGTTACCAGGATATGAGTCAAAGAAATAAAAATAGCAATGCATTAAGGCTTAGAGAACCTCTTGGGAAGGAGCAAATTAATATTTCTAAATGTAAATATTTTGACCCAACCTATTAATCATGTTCTCATGCTACAGTGGGAGAGAATTGAGTTGGATGTGGAAACTTGTCTTCTGTTTTCTGCAGGAAGAACCCATTGTGCTTCATACACCAGCACCTTGTCTGACTGTTTAAACAGTGCTATTTACTTTAAACTTTCCAGTACTATGCCACTGGGTTATTGGGGGTTTTTTTTGTAACAAAAAAATTAAATCAAAACTTATTTTCCCCAGCTTTTCTGTTTGTGATGTGTGGCATAGCCAGCAAATTCCAAGTCTTGGCATTTCTTTTAATGTCTTTACTACTGTGAAAAATTGCTGGAGACCTTAAGAATACATCTTAATTAAATCAGTGAATTTCCTCATCCCTTTTTTTCTGTATTCCTTATCATTCCCATGGTCTTATGTAGCTCAGATTTTTGAACATGGGTGGTGATGTTTAAAATGTTGAATAGATGGCTAACAGATGTCAGGACATTAGCAGCATGTTATATATTATTAAGACACATTGTCATTCAAAATGTCAACATAGTCTTTGGTCAAGTTTCGAGATACTGTATCATTTTATAGCAGTTGATATCTTTCATTACAACATCCTCCTAAGACATTTGCAAATATAAAACTAACGCTAAATATGTATGCATGCATGAAATGTATTTGCAATGATTTATCAAGTTGTTAGAACCAATGATAATTGGAACAATTATCTCTGCTAAGAGATGTACATCCAGAAAGATGATAGCAACGACTTTGTTTGGCTATGTCTAGTTTTTCTCAAGAGTGCTGCTAAGCCAGAGGAATCACCTAGGGTTGGTGCAGGGATAGTCCCTAGCCATGGCATTAAAGCACTACAGTTCTGAGGAGAGTGCTTTTAGCAGTTCCATGCCTGCCTCTGGTGCTCTAGGTAGAATTAAAGTCCAGTCTGAGGGCTGTTTTCTCCTGCTTCATCCTTCTTTCATGAGTAATGATTCGTGATGTCTGCAGCTCACTTTGGGTAGCACAAGCCTTGAAGCACATTCTTGTGTTTACTTTGTGTTAATTAAAGTCTGTAAAATGAATGCATCAGTATCTGTAGTGGGCTCCTTATTTCTGTGGAGCAGTCCAGGCTGTGGGTGAATGTCTCTGTGACCCATGTTTCTTTGGTAGTGCATGATAGCAAGAGCTGAAGTGTTTAGACCAAATCATTATTATCAAATGCATTACAGCTTAGACTTAAAATCTGGGTTTGTAAAACAGGCATTACTGTAGTGTGGTGGACCCAATTGCTGGACCTTCCTTTTTCCATTGGTCTGAAAAAAGCACAAGCCCATGATATGGAGCCTTTCTACTTCCTCCATTTCTGCCTTACAGAACAGCTATTGTGAGGAATGTAAAGAGTTTTCTTTCAAGGAAGTAGTCTAATAAGGTTTATAAGACTTGTCGATTTACATTTTTTATATGTCCCCAGAGATGCTGTAAAGAATACATTTTACAAATGCTAGAACAAATAATGGAATTGTGAACAAAGAAAAAAAAAAAGATTTGCATGTCAGAGCTACATACTTTGCCAACCTTTGTCTTGAGGAAAAATTCTAGGAGAAATGAAGAAAAGATTTCTTTTCCTGGGCTCACTTCCAGCCATTTGGCATTTTGACTACATATTAAACCAACCTTCTTTCTGAAAGTTCTGATTCTTACAGAATTTATAGCCAAGGAATAGCAGTAAAAAAGAGAACAAGAGTAGCTATAGTTGACAATAAAGTGTTACCAAAATTTTCCCCATTTAATATCTTTAGGTCTCTCTAATTTATTTATTTCTTAAGTCTTTCTTGGTTGCCTGTCAATGTATGGAAAGAAGACAAATTTCTGCATTTACTGAATATCTTGATGGAGCATAAAAGATATTTTATTTTCCTTGTCTATCTCTGACTGGCTGTTAGCTGACTGAGCAACAGTAGACAACTCTGCCTCCTTCTGCCTGTTTTTTACTCTTTACCAGAGCTGTGCAAAAGTACTTATGTAACTTAGTTCGTGCAACCTTAGTTTATCAGCTAAGAGGTTAGTGAATTGTACAATAAAAGTACTGGGACTGAAAACTAGTAAGAGATTCCCATGGATAAAGGATGAAACAACTGGAGGTCAGGCCACATCATATGAGAAGACAAGAAAAAACCAAGAAAGTTTCAAAACTGGGCTCCTACAGACCATTATCAACCACTGCAGGTAGTAAAATATGTCACTTAGCTCCAGTCACTATATCAAATCACATTAATTTTACCACAGCTCTGAAATCTCCTTCCCAGATTGCCTCTCTCTTATACTGTCCCCTGAAGACTTCCCCTGACTTTGAGGTGACATGCTGATTTCCCACTGGAGTCATAATTCAAATGATATCACGTCATGGTGACACCAGCACAATTAAATCATAAATAAAGGCCATGACATGTATTTCTAAAAGCTATTATGAAATATATATAGAGACAGACACATAATCTGCATTAGATAGTTACTTAAAAGGTGTTTTTTAAAGCTCAATTTAAGTCAACGTAGATAGCACATATTTACTACCGCTCCTTTATAATCTCAGGGTTTAGCAAACATGAGCCTGTGTCACATCCTCTATTATATAGATAGGAAGACTGAGATATTAAAGGTGACTTTCTCCTGGTCAGAAAGCTGGGGGCATGGGAATTTTTTGACTCTCAGGCTCCTTAACTCCTCTGTCCTTTCCGTTGCATTGATATGTTTCCGTACTTCCTTTTTTAGCTATAGACTAGAAGTGATCCAGGCAATCCTTTATTAAATCTAGAATCCTACAACTTTTGTTCCCACTAGGGCTGTTCTTCAGCTTTTACAAGCATCCTTACTGTCCATTGCCTTCCCAAAAGTAACTGGGCTAATTGAAGGTTTTACTGTATCTGAAGCAGGTTCTATTAAAATCAGACATGAAAATGAGTTTGTAGGAATGCAGTTACTGGCATTAATGGGCATTAATTCTGAGGGGCTAGAGGCAGCCAAACCACACCTTGTTCCCAGCTCTGTAAAGAGCAGCATATGACAAAAAAAAGAAGGGAAAAAGCACTCGCACAGTTCTTCCCTGGGGAATTAGGAGTCTGCGAGAGACATCAGCTGGTCCCAGATCCTCAGGAAACGGCTTGAGCGTCACTTGTTGGCATGTAAATAGTGCAGAATAATCCTGTGCCAGATGCCATCTTTCCCTACCACGTCTCAAACAGGAGCTGAGATGCATTAGTGCCATTTGAGGATGGATGCCTCTGAAGGAAAAGCCAGCATTTGCACGACCACGCAAGCTAGAGGCACACAGCAAATGTGGCGTTTTCTGATGACACGTGTGACGACAACATGGGAGGGGAGCACTAATTGATCTCAACATTGGAAAACTTGGCCCCCAGACTTACTGTTTTGAAGCTTGTCCTTTTTTCCTAATCCATGTGACTACGTTTTCAAGAGTATTTCATTTCCTAGTCAAACATTATTTCCTTTTTTATCTATTTCTGAACAGTGAACAGAAATCAACCAGACTGAAGTTACCATACAAATAAGGGAAAAAAATTACCCACATGGTGATGACCTGGAGATTCACTTCCTAACTGGCAAAGGCCAAGAGGAATTGAGACTCTGTGTATAGAGGGTCTTAACAAGGGGGCAAGTGGGGATGTGGAGAACATCTGAGACTGCACGGGCTCACATGAGCCTGGCACATGTTGTGCATCAGCAACACTGATGGACGGCACAGGAATTCAGCCTGTTTTGGCTCCACTCCTGCAAGGATTTAGGCCTGCACTTAAGATGCCCATAGGAAGAGTAATACAGATTGGAGTATGCAAACAACATTATGGGAGAGAGGCCTTTTTTCATCCAGAAACAGCCTTTGCTGCACAACTTTTTCGAGCCTCAGAATATCAAGCAGCGGCAGAGTTAAATGGAATCATATTAATAAGCATGGATAATCTCATCATCCCGGGCAGGCTGACAGCAAAACAGCTCCAAACACACGCAGCTGAGTGAAATGTTCCTGCAATTAATTGGATTTGATTAAATTTCTCATTTAATGGCTGGAGGAAAAGAAACAGACCAAAGACAGTGAGCAACTTTCTTGCTAACCTGGAGCTTTGAGTAATGGCTGTGGAACACCAGGTTCTCCCACTGCATCACATGGGGAAAGTGTTGTTCTGGACATAGGGGCACAAGAATCAAGTTTCTCACAACCTTTCTCTTTGTCCTGACCTCCTCCTTTCCTGAAAGAGAAGAAGAAAATTTTGACTATCAAGTAGCTGTTCTGATGCGGCTATGTTTCCATTAAACTAAAATTTGACCATTTAATTTTTGTTCCCAGGAAGGAGGAAAACCAACTTTAAGGCCTTGAAAGCTAAGGGGAAGGAGAGCTCTCAGTCTCCAGCCAGCTTTAGATTATGATCTGTGAACTTAGATAGAGGCACAGAGCTACTGATCCCGTCCTTGTCCTTGCTTATATAGGGTTAGGCTCTACTCAGAAGCATTGAATCTTCATTAAAATCTCTTACAGCAAGATCCTCAAAAATCCATAAGTAAAACAAGTAGTTACTTTTACCATCTTGATAAAATTTTTCCTGACACATGGAGGCTTACATGGATACAAAATTGGGCCCGATTTCAGCTTAATTTTTCATTGTATGGTCAAATTATGTTACCTGTTGAAAATTTGGTTTATTTTTTACAAATGACTTGAGTCCTTTTTAGTGTGTCTTTGAATAAAGAACTAAAGAGGGCAAAGGAATTTTCCATGGAAACCTCACAGCATTTTACAAATGTCCCAGCTGTGACATATAAAACAGCTATTTCAAAACCCAGTGAAAGTTCTGTTTTGCATAATTTTCCATCATGGGTAACACCAGTGACATGACAACAGTGGGAATTGACTACATCTGCTAGATCACCTGGTTTAGGTAAGATCTGCACATCATAGTGTTTAATGTAAGCTTTCTGTCACCGGGGTCCTGCTGTCTGTCCAAGAAGTAGCAGTTTGGCTACATGGCTACAGGGAGGCCAGATCCCATGTGCAGCTTCTGGTGGCTCAGGCATTATGAGGTCAGTACACTTACGTCCTAAAATATTGGAAAATTTGAACACACAAACTGAGTTTGTGTTGGACTGATTTACAATACCTGAACAAATTAGAATTAAGACTGGATCAGTGGGCAGAGGCCACTTGCATGAGGCACAACAAAACTCAGTGCCAGCTCCTCCCCTAACGTCACAACAACACCATGTAACATTACAGGACTGGGGAAGAGGGGCTGGAAAGCTGCCCAGTGGAAAAGGACCTGGTGGGGTGTTGGTCAGCAGTGGCTTAACATGAGCCAGCGTGTGTCCAGGTGGCCAAGAAGGCCAAGGGCACCCTGTCCTGTATCAGCAGTAGTGTGGCCAGCAGGAGCAGTGGTTGTCCCCCGGTACTTGGTGAGGCCACACCTAGAGTGCCATGTCCATTTCTGGGCTCCTCACTGCAAAAGAGACATTGAGGGGCTGGAGTGTGTCCAGAGAATGGAAACGGAGCTGGCGAAGGGTGTGGAGCAAGGGTCTGATGAGGAGCAGCTGAGAGAGATAGGGGTGTTCAGCTTGGAGAAAAGGAGGACCAGAAGGGACCTTATCCCTCTCTACAACAACCTGAAAGGAGGGTGTAGTGAGGTAAGAGTTGGTGTCTCCTCGCAAGCATCAGGAGACAGGATGAGGAAACACCCTCAAGTTGCACCAGAGGAGGTTGGGATTGGATATTATGAAAAATTTCTTCAGAAAAAGGGTGGTCAAGCACTGGAACAGGCTGTGCAGGGAAGTGGTTGAGTCAGCATCCCTGGAGGCATTTAAGAGACATGTGCATGTGGCATTTAGAGACATGGCAGTGCTGGATTAACAGTTCAATTCAACAATCCGAAAGGTTTTTTCCACCTAAATGAAGACCTAAAGTTTTTTTTCCACCTAAAGAGGACCTCAATGGTCCTCTGAGTCGGAGAGAGAAGCAGCATCACAGCTCAGTCTCGTGTGCACATACAAACACATAGAGTCAAGTACATGTACACACATCTGCATATACATGTGTGAGCACACCCCACCACAGCTCCTTAACATCAGTACAACCTTTTCTCTGGTTTGGGTCACATATACATGGATCATATCTAAAACAATTGTAGGATAACAGAACTTGCAAATGACAAAAAAACCCCCACTTATTCTTTTCTTTCCCTCTTGGGTTCTTAGGTGTGCCAGTAAAGCGAGACCCAAACACAAAGCTGGCCACCCTGTAACTTACAGTGGTGGGTGTTAAAACACTGCTCTAAGTCAGCCCCCACAACTGTACATGGGTAAAACTCACAGGGGATGGAGCCACCTGCTTTACCCTTTGCCATAATAACTAGTACTCCACTCTGGAAGGTTTCCAGGCCAAAATGTAGCTTGCTCCTGCATTGGCTTAGTGGGGCACTGACAAACACTCCAGGTATACCCTGGTTACTTCAGCTTCAATCCTTGCCATCTCAGCAAGCAGCCCCCAGTTGGGCTCTCCAGAAGGACATGCTCAATCTGTAATCCTGCTAGGTCCCTGCTTTATTATCTGTCTTTCCTGTCTGGCTGCTTTAACCATTGTCTCAGTACTTTAAGGGTTCACCTTGTTACAACCACCTAGGATGCCAGGCAACATTCAGCCACACCCAGCTGCCTCTAGGCCAAAATCTGGCAACATCTGCTGCCTGCCAGGTGCTGGTACACTGGTGGGACTGCTCCTCCTGCATGTCCACCCCCTAAATCTGCAGTGAAAGAAATGCTTTCTCTGTCCCTCTTGGCAGAAGGTGGGGGCACTTCACCAGTATCGAGATAGGTATCAGTCTACCACTGAAATGAACCTGGACTGGAAAGAGCTATGCTGGCAAGGATGTGCCTTTTTTCCCTATAACATTTTGGGTAATGCCAGCCCATACAGGCAATATACTCTAAAAGCATAGTTTAGTGCTCATCTGTTTGTTTTTCTTAATTGCTGTGTAGCAGCTCCCTGTCCATTACAGAAGAGACCATTATCCTTTCTTCACAGCCAGGGATTTACAATGCACGGATTTAGGGAGGAATCCAGGCCATGCTGAAATCCACAGATGAATTCCCAGGCTTGACCTTGGCAGGGCTGGGATTTCACCTAAAATGACTTGTGTTATGTATCGTGCAGAAAGACTGTGGCATATTATGGGATTAAAGACTGGTTTGGGGAAAATAACCTGTGTAAAACATTCCTCCTTTTTGAAAAAATACACACTATGCAGAAATAAAAAGCTGTTTGGTCTCATCTTAATTTAGGCGGTGATTTGTCAACATATTTCTTCAAGAACAACTAATAACAAAGTGGTTGTTTTGTTATATTTTGCTATGAGATTGTTATTTTTTGTTTGAATATGTTTTTCTGAAATCTATGACACATTGTCACGAGAAACACCTGAGCTCACTCTTCCTTTCCTGAGTAAGGACAATTGAGTTGAAAAGGTCAGAACAAATATGTTACCTCAGCTTTTCAACATGTAATACTCAACTTCAGTTGAGTATCCAAAGTGAAATAATTCAGACTTTCTGCACCACAAGAAATTATCATCATTTCTGTGCTAATTTGGAAGTGACAAAGTTCCCAATCATACTTTTTTCACCTTCTTCTCCCAAGAAAACATAATTTCTGTTTTTCAGACAGCTCTGGCAGTGTGTGGCCCTATGTGGTGTTTGAAAGCTTCGCCTTTGCTTTGGCATGGGAAAGATGCCATTCCTTTTCTTTGTGGTTACTGGCCCTGGATTCATCCCTCAAAAGCTGCCTGGCTGGTGCTCACCCTTTCCAATGACACACCCACCAAACAGAGTGACAGGGATGTGGGCTGGACTCCTTTGGGTAGCTGGCCCAGCCTGGCTTGACTGGAAGTAAGGAAGGAAAGGCAGCTGGCAGGCCATGTTTCTTGATGAAGAGGTCTGACCATTATTCCTCCAGGGATAAACCCAGGCTAACAACTTATTTCATATCAGTTAGTGCCAATCTGGCATCTGAGGGGCTGTGAGAGCTCTGCTGCTGCGAGCCTGCATCAGATTCAGGCAGCTGACCCTGAGGTGAAAATCTCTATCCCATTATACACCCCCCGAGACACCCAGGCCCCATCTACTTTGTTTTCTCTGCTCCCTGTCATTTATTTTCATCTCTTGTTTTAATCTCCTTAGCATGTCGTGTGTGCCCATCAAAGAGATGTGTTCTGTGCAGTCTAGCCAGCACATTGATGGGGTTCCTTCCTCTCCACATCTGGGTATCAGAGGTACTTTTTGGCTACTTGTCAAATATTTCCATAAAGATCATCTTTCAGGGTTTCACATAACCGCATTAACCGGGCAGACATTAAATAGAAGTGGGGAAAAGGTGCTCAGAGGGAGTGGGGGAAAAGAGGGTAGTTCTAGGAAATGGTTCGGTTCTTTCATTGCAAGGAAAAGGTGACTGGGGCAGAAAATGGTTGCTGGATTTGTTTCCACATGAAGGCTGAGAAATAAGTAAACCAAGGTAAGGATGAGTGACTTTAGCCCTGTTAAAGCTGGGATGCAAACATTCTGCAGAAATGACCCAGAAATTTTATTTTGCAGGTAAATGGGGGGGAAAAAGCCTTCAGGGTTATGCTGCAAGAATGCAGAGCAGCCCGGAAGAATAAACACTGTCAGTATAAAAGGCTTTACTCATTAAGAAAGAATGACCTTCATTTTAGTAGGGCAGATCTTTGTTAGGACTTTCTGGACTACTGTGGTCCCTAAGTGAGGGTTGTTTCCACATCTAGCTTTGCACAACCTGGCCCTGCAGAACGCAAGGTGCTCCTGAGGCTGTCAGTGGCAGAAGCCCATGGAGCTGGTTGCAAGGTTCAGCAAAAAGACCCTTTTGTTTGGCTTTTTTGTGCCTGAAGGGATCAGTTTTATTCAAGGTAAGGAATGTCAGCTCTTGATTCCTCTTGAATCAATCTGTCCACAACTCATTAGCTTATATATAAACTTTGGATTTTAAATAAACAGCAGTACACCCTGATTTCATATCATAGAATGTCTCTGAATATACACATGTTTTTGTTAGGAACTGGAATTCACAACATGTTAAGGGCAGCTCTGGTTTTTGAACTTACAAATGCCTTCTATTTTTGGTAAGACTCCAGATGGTTTTTTTTCTCATGAAATAAGACTTGCATCTGGAACCACTGATTCTCCAGCTACCTACCTACTTATATTCCTTATGCTAGGAATTAGTTTTGCAGGATCTTGCTGTTGTCTCTTGATGCTTTAAGAGGCAGTTCTACACTTTGATGCTTTATTCCAAATACTTTGTCCAGGTAGATGAATGCCAGTATATTCAACACTGCTGGCTGTTCTACTTGCTTAGTTGAGGAGAGGTAAATAAAAGACACCTCTTATAAAAGATATAAAAGAAATAAAAGAAAGTGGATGATTTAATATGATTTTTTGCTTGTGCTGTGCAGTTTGTGTTGCTGGAAGTTGCTGATAGTACAAAATTTGTTGAATTCTTGGTTAAATATTAACATGTGGGGGGTGTCTGTAATTTCCATGTGACACTTGATACAACTCCTAAGTATTGTCTGCGATCTTTTTGGCAACTTTTCTGCTCCACCAACTCTTGCATAAACATCCAACTGGAGAATTTAGTTGCAGCATATTTTATCCAGGTGTCGTCAGTGGTGTAGGAAATTAGACAGCTCTTGTAGTCTGCTGACTCTGTCTACCTGGGGATGCAAAGGGCTTTGACTTTTGGCCTGACTCTGCCCCACAGTGGCTCTGAAAGCCAGTCCTTTGCCATTTCCATGAGGTTTGAGGCAGCACTTCATATACTCCTGGCATTCCACTGCTTGTGGGTTGAACCTAATGATGTCATCTTAAGGTGACTTCCAAACTGCTCTTCTGCCATCTTTCTACCCGATTTACAGTAGCTTCTGATTTGGGAAGAGTACTAATTGAAGAGGGGGGTGGGTGGGAATGCTGGGGGGTGAGTTTGAGATGGGCAGGTGCAAGAAAGATGGGGAGAGTGCTGTTAGCAGAGGCCTGGTAGAAGCTGAACTTTGTGCCTGGGGCACCAGAAACAGGAAGGCAGAGAAAAACACCTGAAAAGACAGGAAAAATATAAAATTCTAAAGGAAATTGATGCTGTAAAGGAGGGGAAGGGCTGCAGTTGGGAGTTCTGCCAAATGACTGCAGTGCAAGTTGCATAGCTGGTGTTGCTCTGAGACCAGCAAGGACCCAGACACACTATGGTGTGCATCCCATGCAGCCTGAATTCAAACATTGCACAGTTTGGCATTAATTTTTGTTGTGTGAGTAGATTTTTCTGCCTAGGAAATATGTTTTCCTTAACTAAGCAAGTAATTTTTGGGTGTTGTCTGACCTGGTTCTTGATGCCAAAAATACCACAGGATGAATACACCTTTGTGTGTATCATGAATCAGGATAGTAAAGAAGGCAAGGAAATACTGAACAGTCCTAATCCTGGTTGCTCTTCTGCATCATTTCCAAATGGAAGGGCCAGCTTTGGCCCTGGCCTGTGAAGTCTAAGTGGAACATTTTATTATATAAATCTAAAAAATATTTTTCAGACTTTCTTAGTAATGAGGTGGTTTTTGTTTGCTGGGTTTTGTTTTTTTTTTTTTTTTGTTTTGTTTTTTTTTTGTTTTGTTTTTTTTTGTTCCCCTCCTTTTTTTTTAATGTAGCCAGCATTAGAGATGTTATATGTCTGAGCCCCAAATCCCACAAATTAAAGGTAGGATAATGAAAGCCACCCTTTCACCAAGCAAATGAGATAAAACAGTCCAAGGAGGAGCTTGTTAATACAGTCACAGGAGTTTTGACTTGGATGTCCCCTCAATCATCTGCACATACCATGTGTGAGTTTCATAACTCTGTCTGTGAAGATTAAACATTCTATTTTGTGGAGAACCACACAGGTTTAATTATGAAGCCCAGAAAAATGGTTTAGCTCTAGAAAGAAAGTGATAAACAGCATTCAGTTGAAAGAGGTTGTTTCATAGGTGAGAAGAAGCATACACAAAAACTTTTTTATTATGTTAGGAAGAACATTAAAATAATGGATGTTGTTATTTTTTGTGTTGTGCTCTGTGATTAGTGCTGGAGAAAATACTTAGATAAGTTTAGGTCACTTGCAATAAAGAAAGCACTTATGCATATGACATAACTTTATACAGGTGTTAAAAACATCTCTGGTCCCTAGAGGATTTACTGAATTGAATTCAGTATTTATCAGTAAATTGTATGAAAAGCTACTTTCATATACACACAGCTTGAGTTCTCAAAACCAAAAATGAAATAGAAATATTTCCATGATTCTTGCATTTAATTGCGTGATAGAGAAAAAAAAAGAACAGTTGTAAAGAGAATAAAAATAGTTCCCCATAGAAAAATTTTAGCTTTTGAGCCCAGATAAAGAACTCATGGGTAATAAATAGAACAGGACAGTACTTACTACAACAAGAAACAGAAAACCAATAAGAAAGGGTAAAAAGTGGGAGTTTTAAACCTTTGCCTTGGGAAGCTTTAGCTGATTATCTGGTTTGCTATCTGAAAAGTGTCTTAAATCAGGCTTCTGCCCAACCTTCAATGCACCTTTGTGCATCTTGAAGGAATCCTTGGAGTGCAGCAGTATCCTTTACAATAATAAAGGACCACTAAAGCCTGGCACTTCAGAAACTCAGATCCCCCTCCCTCCCTCTTGAGCCGTTCTCCATCTTGAGTAAAAACCCTCTAAGTGTTATTTGTTATGAGAGTCAAGGCATCCCTATATACACCTGGATTTCAATCTTTGCAGCTTCTACTTCAATTTTCAAGGGAAAACAGTAATGTATAAAGATGCCCTCTGACAGATTCAGGGCTCTTCTACATCTCTTGAATCAAGCAGAATAGTACCTGTTGTGTTATTCTCAAGAATAGGAACGTCAATATCAGCACCAACCAGCCTGGAGGAAAGCAGAGACCTGGGATCATAGGAAGATATCTAAGCAAAAGCAAGTATATGAATTAAATGTTATTTGCTAAGCAAAGAGCTCACACAGCCCATGCTGCAAAGCTGCCATTTGGGGCAGTAGGTCCAAGCTTTCTTGGTTCCTCCTAAATTTTTCTTCAGTTTTGGAAATGTGTCAGCATACACATATCAATCTTTTAAATCTCCTTGGAAAAGGGAAATTTTGGGTAAAATTTCAAAATTTTAAACAGAACAAAACTCCCACCAAACCTTAAGGTAAAGAAAGAAGCGGGTTACCCTGTGTGTTTGTGTAGCACTGAGCACAGAGGGTTCACAATTCAGAATGAGACAAGAATAGCACAAAGTACAGCCAGAAGGGAGTCAGTGATCACACTTACACCTGCTTTGCCTGTATATTTATGTATTTGCTGCAAAACATACAGCCCAATTCTTCTCTTGTGCCTATATAGGCATGAGAAGTCTCCATAGTAAACAGAACAATACCAGAGGAAGCAAGGAAACGAACTGGTCTATTTATAATTGTTCTGTTACCAATATACTCCTTCAACAGCTTGCCAAGATTAGACATGATTGTGTATTTATACTCTCTGGGAGAGTGGTTCTGAATAATTTTGTCTCTTTTCAGAAGATGCTTTTATAAATTCTGTATCTGTAACTGGATTCTACACATCTTATTACATGGATACTTTAATATTAATTACTTTGACCTCTGTTTGACTACTGTGTGAAGGGAAAGGGGGCTTTTTCCAGGAACATAATCCTTTTAATTTTTCAGGAGAAAATAATTTTGGTTTAATTTTATTTCTCTTCACCTACTGTAACATTTGTCTTGTTCCCAGGGTCCTTTTATAAGAGGAAATGATCTTTCTCTGTGAGCTTTTTTCCCCTTAAAATCTTCTCTCGGTCTTTCTACCAACAGACAGAGTAGAAACTCTGGCATGCTGAAAAACAACAAAAAACTCAGGTTCATGCAAGTATCCTGCCAGTCTGTGGTCAGGTGCAGAACACACAGCTGCCTGCCTTTTCCTTGGGGCAGGCAAGGGAAGGGTGTTGTGTGGTGCTTCTTTCTGCAGAGGGAGGATTTAACTGCTGCCAGTGTTTGTGTGGAGCAGCACCCACGTTAAGTGTGGCTGCAGATTTGGCAGAGGAGTTCACACTGTGCCAGGAGACCCACTCTCTGCTTCTCTTGCAGCAGGTCAGAGGGGCAGCCACCTTGCTGAGATCCCAGGCCTTCCTGGCACTGCTATTCCCTTTTCCATCTTCCTTCTGCCCTGGCTAATTACAGTGTGGGCTCTTCAGGGCAGTCTCTGCTGCCATGTGCCCAGTGCAGTGGGGCTCTGATGTGGGTCAGGGCCCTGGGGCACTGAATGCAGTAGAAGTCATTAATAGGTCAAGAGAGAAATTTTGAAGTATGTGGTAAGGATGGAGAATGCGCAAAACCCTGAAAATTCCCAAATGTTTACTAACCTGAGCTCAGAGCAAAGTGTGCTTTGAAATCTTTGAAAGATCTTGAATCAGTACTTTGATGTTGCTTCTTTTTCCTGACTGAGGATTGTTGGGTTTGGCCAGTCTCTCTGCTTCCCTCTTCTCCTCCCTTCTCAGGTTATTCACTGACAAAAATCCTCTGGATGGTACAGGGGTTTGGCTGGCAGGAGAGAGTGTCATCTCCAGTAGAGGAACAACTGGGTTGTCCACTTCTCCACTGCCACCCTCTGGAGTCCACCACCCCAGAGGATTACAGTGGAGCAGACACTTTATTTTACAGAAAAGCAAGCATATTGACAATGTCAGCCATTCCCATATTGAATTCAACCATTAAAAAAAAACCAAACCCAAAACCAAAACAAAAAACCCCAAAACAAAGTGAAAACCCCCCAAAACACAGCAAACAAAACCCCCTGTAGCTAAAACCTTTACAATGATGGCTTCAGAGGCTTCTCTCACCTCACTGGAAGAGGGGACAGGGAAGGTGCTGCATTGCAATGAGGTTGTTACGTGCTGCAGAAGCAGGCACTCATCTGCTGGTACCCATGAGGGAAGTAATGTTCCCTCATTTCCCCATCCCTCCAGTGCCAGCTAATCTGTGCCTGCCCGTCTCATTTCCTGGCAACTGTTCTAATGCACAGGCTAATAATGTTTGCAGCAATCCTGGGAGACGCCAGTGTGCAGGCTAACTATGAGGTTTTGGGTCCAAAGGAGGATTAATTTGGGGAAGTGTGGCATCTGAATAGGGGGAGCTTTTGAGAAGCCCTTCATCCAGGTGGTGTGAGCAGTCCAGATAAGCACCCAAATATTTCTGTGAAGAACTGGGATGCCATCCCTAATTGAAGTTCAACCGCTAACTAAGTCCCCTTGATGATTTCTCCTCCTTTCTTCCTCAGAGTATTTTTTGTTGTTGTTTCTAACT